>NC_056480.1:21673028-22273028 GCF_008729295.1 Plectropomus leopardus | reverse complement strand
GCAGTATATGGATGTCCCCCCTTTGATAGGCAGACGTCGCTCAAGGCTTCAGGTCCCCTCTTGGCAATTTCTTTAAAAAATTGTAAAAATCACATTTGCAGTAATATTGTGAAAGAAGACCTCAAAAGTAAATTTTCAATTCTAGTTTTGTATTTTTAAAATGACTGCTAATAAAGGTTCCCTCTTGGATAGTACACTTAGATAGTCCCCTATTATTCATGTTCGCATGTATGTGTGTGTGTGTGTGTGTGTGTGCGCGCGCGCGCGCGTGCCTGTCAGACAGATCCTCCATCAGTAAGCCAACGAAGCTCTACCAACAAGTCACTCACCTCTTTCACTCATCACGTTCCCCCCCTCTTCCCCTCTCTCTGTCTGTCTCTCTGGCGGTGTCATTTTTCCTCATTAGCCATCTCTCTATCCCTCATTCTCTCTTCCCCTTCTTTCAAAAATCACAACATTTTCTCTGTCTGTTGCTCTCTAATGCACTGTCATGTGGTTCCTCTGCTTCTCCCTTTCTTTCTCTCTCATCCATTCCCTCCATCAGACACCCCTCTCCTCTTATGTTGTCTTTCAGCTGACCAGTCCTGCTTGTGTGTTTTTCTACATCTCTCTCTGTCCCTCTCTTTTTTTCTTGTCACCATTCATCTATTATTAAGGCCAAGGTCACCAACCTAGCAACACTTTGACTCCATTCCCCCTTGCAAGGCATACAAATCACACAAACACGCACGCACACAAAGCAGTCCAGACTGCCTGTGCTACCTGAGTCATGGCATGTCACATCTATAGATTTAAGGGAGCAATGTGACATTATTGACATCATTTACATTAAAGTTTCAGTGCGTCTCTGTCTACTCTATGAATAAATAAATTTATCATAAGCTTATATATGTCTGCTCAGTCCATAAAAAGCTGTTTTAGAGCATATATCCATGTAACTGAGCATATTTGTTTGTGTGTGATTGTAGAATTGTCCAGTATGAGCACATTCTTTTTTAAATTAGTTGTATGATTTGAGTTCAGTGGCAATAAAACAGCGTCTCAAAGAGTTATTTTCAATTTCTTTGAAATGAAAAAGGTTCAGTGTGTTATCGCATGGGTGCATGTAAGGGTTTTTGAGTTTATATATGGAGAACGATGTTGGACTTAACATTGTTTGTTTTGTCTGAAAATAGAAACCATATCACAGTATGGTGACAACAAGTCACTCAGTAAGATTACTTTGGGTTTTTTGAGTTATATCCAAGAAATTATTTACATATTCATTCTAAGTAACATATTTATATATATTTTTTGTTGTTCTTTTAGAGGCAGGGTATGCGTCAGGCTTGAATACATAATCTCATGAAACACAGCACATCAATAGCAGATGTGTAGTGTTACACCTGTGTTTCATCTCTTGAATAAATAATACATATTCACTACAGCGATGGGATGACACCAGCTGTGGTGCTAAATCAGTTTATATAGTGCAATGGAATATATAACTTCAGAGTAGTGAGTTTGACAAAACAGGTGAACTGTGCCTGATTTATTCAATATTCCCTAGATTGCACTAGCATTCACATTTGAACAGATACTGATATCAGTTACCATACTTGGAATTTGATGCCATTAGGTACAATTAGGCTATTTTACTTTCTTTGTTATGACAAAAATGTATTTTTTTAACAAGCTGCACGGTGACATAGAAGACTAAAAAGCAACTCTACTCCTCCGCTCTCTTCGACACTTAGTTCTTCACACATAGCTTATCTTATGTCCCTGTCTGTCTGCTTGTGTTTCTTTGTCTGTGTGTTTGTGTGTGTGTTTGTGTGTAGCTCATGTAGCAGTGGTAGGCTATGACTAATAATATGGTACATTTAAAAAAAAGAAAATAGATCAGACACTAAAACTATTGTGGCAAATTGCTGCTGCAGCGATAGTTTTCGCTCACTGGGTAGCCGACAGAGCGACTGACGGAGCAGCTGGGGGGTTGGACTAACTGCCTGACTTCCTTGCTTCAATGTAATATACCTCCTATCAAAACTTGATCATCTGCTGGTCTGCAAAAGTCCGTTACTGGTCTCATAACTCCATAGTTGGTGTCAGAGCGCTTTGCAGCACTTCCAACTCTTGTCTTAAAGCTGCGCAGATTTGCGTATCCTAGGACAGCGATGGAGGGACGCGCTGGTGCTCGTTGCCTTTGTAGGTTGGATTGGATTGGTTAGGGTTAGGCAAGGTGTGGGATTGGTTAGGGTGAAAATGTTAGGGTAAACCAGTCAGAGGCAGAGTAAAGTGGGCTATTCTTTTGCTATCCTAGGAATCACAAACCAACTGACCTCATCCAGATACACTCTCAGATACTAATTTGGCATTGATGGATTAAACATGAAGCTGTATTCAGTACTGTTGACGCATTTCCTAATCAGTGCTGGGAGTGATTGTTTTTAAAATATAGTGATCCTCGACTTCAAACAAATGTAGGCCAGGAGCATAAAATTGTGAGGCTGTCAGGGTCCTTGCTCAGACAGCACCATCTTCAAACTCAGCCTTCATTGTGTTTACAAGTGCACACCTGTAAAGTTTCGTGATTGCATTTTGCATGGTTATGACACCATCAGCTATAAACAGACATAAACACCTGGCAAAGACAAAACCTCCTTTGTGGTAGTTTTTGCTATAATAGATATCTCCAGGAATGCATTTAGCCATGTTGAGACAAACACACACACACACACACACACACACACAAATACAGATTCACAGAGTGAAAAAAGCCTCACTGTCCCAGTTGGTAAATATGTGTTATTATTTATACTGCATGGCCGTCTTCATAAAACACAGCAGGCAGAATATATATGCAGAATATTCTTCTTGGAATGGATAGATCAGGTCAGATAAACCCTTCTGAATAAAGTCCATCTCATAAAGTAGTGTTTTATTAACTTTACCACTCATATTCTCAGTCAGAAAGGATGTTTTGTGTAGCTATCGGCAGTGTTGGGAGGCAATATTCAGAATGCACCTGCTTCAGTCCCTGTCCTCCTATTTTCTTTGTAATCAGTGTTTTTTTGTTTTCTTTTGTTTTGCGAAGTCTGTTCCAATGGTTTGTAAGATCTCTGAGGGACTTGAGCAGTATTCCATCACCAGCTCATCTAACTTTAGAGATTTTAAGGGCCGCCACAGAGTGGGATTTTAGAGCACCACCATCGCCGTCTATAATTTAAATGCAGCAGCTGCCAATTGGATTGATGCAGGATTCTCAACACTTCACACAGAGTAAACCTTCTGTTCCACTTAGGAGTAGCAGCTGATTCCTGCCAATTGAATCGGGCACAGGTGCTCATTTGCCCTCACTCACCTGCTGCTCACTAAAGCCACATTGTGACCATGGATGTGGCAAGTAAAGACACCTGTCACCACAGCAGATTGATTGAACTGTCAGGTGGTCAGCAGTGTGGGTTGTGTCTTTCTGATGCCTGGCAGCTTTAAATAGTGAGACCTATCAGAACTAGATAAAGTAAAATATTAACATTACCAGTATAGTTCATAGTGAATATATTAATGCAGCATATACATATGCCTGCAAGATATATGTCTGCATGTATAGTTAATTGTCAGTATTTTTTTCAGTGTGACAGCCTTCAACGATAGAAAACATGGAACAACAAGTGTGCATATTTGTCTAGCCTCTCATCCGTTTTCATTGAAATACATGTGAGTGGTGATTTTGAGAATTTGTTTCCGTCGATGAGTCATTCCCTCGAGCTCCGGCTTTTTTAAGTGCATCATTCTAGCATTATCCCATCATCCTGTGTTATATAACACTGTGCTGGGAGACTACAAAGTGCAGCATAAACGGCAAGTGGCTGCCTCCCAGCCAGTCATAAAGGAGGGCGAGATGGTACATGTGTCAATCTCATGACAAATGTTTTTTTTTTTCCGAGTTTACTCCACACAGTAGATGTAACTGGTTTATCTCATAGAAAACTCTAAGCTTACCTGCAGTTACTCTGCGGCGAGGGCTCATGTTTCAGACGCACGATACAGCAACAGCTGACAGGGAGAAGTAAAAATAAAATTCTCATCCCTGAATTTGAATGTTACCATCACTGTTTGGGCTGCTGTTTTTTCCTCCTCTCCTCTTCTCTTCGGGAGGATCTAATCACTGACTCATAATGTCGGCACTGACTTTCGAGATTTTATTTTAGATTTTTCATCTGCTTTTTATAGTTTTTAATATGTGATGTGTTTTATAGGAGGGAGGGATGTCAAGGTGGGTTTTTACAGCACAGTTGACCCCTGAATGGATGGATCTGTTGTGTATGTGTGTGTGCTGGGAGGGATAGAGAGACTGCTAACTGTGTGTGTGTGCATGCGCGCCTGTGTGTGTGTGTGTGTGTGTGTGTGCATGTGTGTCTGTGTGTGTGCGCGTGCGCGTGTGTATGTTTATGTGTGTCTGTGTGTGTGCGTGCGTGTGTGTTTGTTCATTCTCCATGTCTACTTGCATTTGTGTGCCCATATATTTTTTTGCAAGCGTGTCTTTTTTTTCTGCAAAAGATTGGATCAGCGAGTCTCGTATTGTTGCCTCTTATTGGGATTTATTATAAATATATTGCCATGTACCAAATGTATGAAGTGGACTGGTCCAAATTGAGAGATTTAGACAGAAAGCTATTATTGAAGGAAGCCACAAGAGTAAGAAACTGAACTTCAGATGGTATTGTATTTGGATACATAATATTTACTGAAGAACAAAGCATTTAGAAGCATGGTTAAGATCAATAACAACAGCCTCTCATATTTTCATATTCGAAATTTCATCCTGCGGTAATGATGCTGACCACCAGCTCTGACCAGTAAATACTTCCTGGACCCGTGTAATTTATGTTGGGTCCCCCAGGATCTCAATTCTGTTGCAGCACTGTAGTCCAGGTATTGCGCAGGACCCTCTTAATCACACAGCACTAAACAGCATTTCATTCAGAGCATCTGAAACACCATGAAATATGAATTCATGAAATATTCATTCATGACATAACCAGAAATGTGTTCCAATTTTACAGTCAATAACCTTAGTATTGGGGTAGTGAGCCAAAGCCGGACACTTTTTTTGGGTTGTGTGTGTTGATGTGCGTTTGCATGTATATACCGATATACATGCTTGTGTGCTTCAGAGGCAACCTGTGAAGGACAGGGCTTATTTAATCACAGAATTGTAAACAGCATTTCATTTTCTAGTTATGAATTATTGACTCATGTAATGTTCAGTCCTCTTGTAGCCGCCAGCGTTACTGATTTTGAAATACTACTATATATGCAGGTCTTTCAGTTAAAATTCACAGTGAAAAATTGATTCTTTCTTCTCATCAGGACACAATAATATATATTTCATACAGTTCAAATCATGAGTGGCATTGGATGATCTTGCTGTTTGAACAATTGTCGTGATTGGTGTTTTTAAAATATAAATCAATTAATTAATACTTTTCGATTGTCAGTATTTGAGATGGTTTCAATCATAGACTGTATATAAAGATGGACAACATGACAGCTCCCCCATAGTGAGGTTATTCAATCTCAATCGCCCCCTGGTATCTGACTGCAGTACAGGTCCTCAGACCCGCCTCTCCATTTTAGTGAATGGTCAGAGGCTGAACTAAAAACTCATTTTACACGCCAGTTGCTGTCACTGAAGGTAGTTCTCATCAGCCTTGTGTTTGTTCAATAGTTTGTTTTCATGATAAGTTTGGTTTTAATGAGTTATTGAATTATAGGGGGGGGCTTTTCCAGCATGATTGACAGCCGTGACAACCAATCCGTGCACTCGCATTCAACGGAGCTGGTCGCGATTGGTCGAACAGGTGTTTGGGTGCGAACTCCCCCACCGCAGATATCGCTACTGCGCAGATGCAGGGCTCACAATGATATCATCCTGGCAAGATGGCAATGCTCCTATCTGGGATATTTCAACCTCACTTTGGCATAGTGGGGGTAGGTGGGGGCGTGTCTACCATCTTTATTTACAGTCTATGATTTCAATACTCTTTTTCCATAGTATCGATGCACTGGCACCAGCTGAGCTTTCTCAAATGAAAAATACACCTTCACACACTTCTAGTGGGTCATAAGTGATGATTAAATGGCATTATTTCTATATAAGTTCATTTATTGTCACAGTCGTTCTGCCAATTACAAACCAAGGAAAATAGTCGTCATTGTTATCTGTTCATATTTATCTTTTTATAATATTTTAAAATTTCATACACTCAAAGTCAGTTTGTCCTATTGATATGGACAATGGTATCAAATATTGATTTTTCTTTTAGGTACCGAAGTTAAAGATTTCAGTATTATGACAAATGGTAATTCTGATTCCAGCGTTGACTGATGGTCATTTCAAACTTCTGTTACAGTTTATGGACAGGGATGGACAAAGCAATGTTGTACTTTGTGAGAACATACGAGATGTGGTTTTGGCCCTCATTGGTCATGAAGTCATTTGAAGGACTCGTTAGGAAGCAGCTCCAGATGGTTCAGAGCTCATTACACTCTTTGCTTTAAGTATAAGCAGATGACTTTTTTAAATGCTGCTTTAACCTTTCTTAAGTGTCGTCCTGGCGAGCCTTTATACGTTTTACTCCTTTGTTTTGATGTAACAGAGCGTTCTGAGATGATGTTGTGTTCACTGATGTAACATTTATTTAGTTGTTTATTCACATTCTTGAACATATTCTCAGATGAGTAGAGGGTGTGACGGTAACATGTGGAATTACAAAAATGCCTCTGAGGTGTGGATGTCCTGTTCTCTTACCTGTGCTTTTTGTACATAGATTGCAGAAATCTTTGTGAGGACAGGCACATCCTGAAATTCACTGATTTTGCTAGAAGCACAAGCCCATTACAGGGTCATGAGACAGAGTCTGGGGCGTGTAGTTGAGGAGTTTTCACAGCAGACTGGAGTGATGTATTTCTGCCCTATGATGTGTCCAGATCAAAGAAAACAGCCCAATTATTATCTGTGATCCTGACGTCCAATTTACAGAGTGTTACAGGTATTTGGGAATTACACCATCAAATATAAAAAAAAACCCTGCAAAAAAACATTGTGTGCACTTTATGTAACAAGAGCCGACAGAGACTGCATGTTTTAATGAGAACAGAAAATTGATGTCTTTCTTATACACATCTCCCATCAAATCAATCCTCAAAAGCTCCTCAGTGGCCTGGTTTGGAACCTGAGAGAGGCAGAAAAAATGTCAGCATTGTGAGAGTAATAAATTAGATCATTTTCATTCAACAGAGCGTCCTCAGTGATGTCTACAGTGGGAGCGAGTCAATTTGAGCCACTCCCTTTAGGTCACAGATTCAGACAACCACAAGCTAATTAGACAGGCTGCATTTTTCATTTCTTCCTCACACTGCAAAGCGGCTAGAGTGTACATAACCCTTCCCACTTTGTTCGTCTTCTTCTGCGGCAATTATAGCCACCATAGATTGTTATTTTATATTGTTTAATGTGTTTAATACATCTTCTTTTTTTTTAGAGACACTGGTAAGGGATACGCATATGAAAAATAAATAAAAGCATACCAACAGCCACAATTTTGCAGAAGACAGTTTATAAGCACGAGTTGCCAACATTTTTCATGCAGAGGACCCCTTAAGTGAGAGAGAGACGGAGCCAGGACCCCCTACTATGTATAGGATATTGAGTAGCATGTTAATCTGCATCTGCATCAACATGTGGGGCAGCCTAAAGTGCCATGTATAAACAAACCTTTATTTGATGTACTAAGGTACTACTAAGCCATTAAAATAAGAATTTTTGACAGATAACTATATTTTTACATTATGAATGCATTGCATGTGTCTCTGTGTAAGAATGTGTGTGTATGGAAATATAAGTATGAGATAAAGTTGGTGAATTTAGTAAAAGGGCAGGAAATTAACAGTGCATATTTCCTCCAACTCCTTTTTGAGCATGTACAATTTAATTTCCGTTAGAACAAAGAACAAGTTTAAAAAGTGAAATTACATTGAGTTGGTTGAATAGGTTATAGTCCATTTTATTTATTGTCTCTTTTTTTGGTTTGTTTTACATGTTCAAAATAAATATCAATCAGTTGTACAAGGATTTATGGGTAACAGTAGTGCAACATAAATTATACGGGTTGTTTCATTGGTTTTAGTTTTTTAGGAGTGGACTGATTTATGTTTGCTGATGTTATTTTGGATTCGTGTTAATGTCTATTTTTTCAAGTATGAATTTGCCATCCTCTCTGGGTTAACTCTGAGGACCTTCTAAAGGTAGAGGACCCCCTGTTGAAGACCTGTAGTTTATAGCATATGACAAATACTGCGCTACGCAGGTAACTATACACTCAGCATTCGATTACTATTAGCAACCTAGCCATAAAATCAATTTCACAGTGGTCACAAAAGAGAAACAGCCAATAAGCTTTTTTCCCTCCAATCTCATTATCCTCCCCCCAAAATATATTACCTTATTCTCTCAGATCTTTACAGGTAGTGCATATACACCCCTTGTGTGTGTGTATGCATGTGTGTGTGTGTGTGTGTGTGTGTATGTGTGCGTGTGCGTGTGCGTGCGTGCGCGCGCGTATTTTGGAGTTTTTGCTTGTTCGAGAGCATACATGTGTATTCCCATGGGCAATATGGTGTGAGCATGATGGAATATTATAGAACTGGGCTCAGTGTGCAATCGCAAACATACAAGTAATATTGAAGTTGTACACACACACACACACACACACACACACACACACACACACACATACACTTGAAGGAGCCTAATCCCCTTTGTGAGTCTGTCAGCCTTGTTGTTACAAACACAATAGGATTACTTGTGTGTTTGTGTGTGAGAGAGAGATGTGTGTATCCCTGTGTGTGATGCTACGGGAGAGACTGACTGGATGTGTGATTGTGGGTCCTGTTTGTGTGCATTTGTGTGTGAGAGGGTGGTAGTATAGGAATGTTCCTACAGTATGTGTGTTCTCTCTCCACAGCATTTTTTTTTATTCCTCTGCATGGTGTGTGTGTGTGTGTGTGTGTGTGTGTGTGTGTGTGTGTGTGTTCATTCACGAGTGCGTGTGTTACGCGGGTTGTGATTGGTTGAGTCTGTGGGTCTCATAAAGACAATGTCATGATGGAAATTAATGCAATACATCACAAACACACACTCAGGCACATACACACATACATATACTTACAGCAAAGCACACACCTTTGCTTCCTGCCATGGGCCATTCCTGTAAATAATATCGAAAATAGGAGAGGAGAGCAGGGGAATAAAGGGGAAGAAGGCTGGGGAAATGGAGGGTATATTTCCTGAAATGCCGTAAATTTTTAAGAGAATTATGGTGACACGGTGGCACATTTATATAGAATCAGAGAAGGATCCGTGTCATCTTAAGGTCGGACTGAATGTGAAAAAAGAGGTGTCATGAATACTTGCAAACTCAGGGGAAGGAGGCACGTAGGACGAGATGGATGCAAACTTGCTTGAGGCAACGGGAACTAAGAAGTAGAAGCATTCTAGAAATCCGCCTGACGCAGCAAACCAAGAGCCAATCATCTCTGAGCAAGGCTCCATTCAGTTGGCAGTATATTTTCTGTTCAAAATGGATGATGTTGCTCTTGCAGCATGACATGGTGTTTCACAGCAGGGAAATATGGCCTTTGGGTATTTGGGGCTGATAACACTGCATGGCGACCACAAATATTGTTAAAGCTGCACTACAGTCACTGGATTAGCTAACTGATAATACATTTGCTGACAATGCTAATGTCAAAAAACATCTATACTATCTTATCTTTCTCTTTTGCAAAAATGGCAGAGGAAAGATGTTAGCCAAAACTAGGACTATATAATAATACAGTAGCTATCCATGTGGGTCCACTTCACTAAAGGTTTGAATACACAGGTTACAGAATATAGAAAAGAACAACTATATAAAACTTAATGATAAATAAAACTCATATCAAATCTTAATAAAAGTCCTACTGCAAATACTGCTCCTCCTGATATATGCCACTTAGCAGTGTTTGCAAACCATCTATACTGTTTATTTTATATCCTTGTATCTAATTCGCCTCGTCTTATTGTAACAAATTCTATGTAAGTTGTTTATTTTAAGACTGCTCTTCTCAACAGATATTTTCTTTTCTTTTTTCTTTTTATCCCTGAACTTCAACAAATTGTTTTTCACACAATACCTTTCACCTTGATGCCAGTGTTTTCAGTTGTGTTTAATTTCTTTTATTCTACCCAGTTAAGATGATTATGCCTTCCTCTTGAATGTCAGGAGTTATTTTTGCACAGTGACAGATAAACCTGTGAACTTGGTAAACTATCTTACTAGGCTAGGTAAAATTCAATGTTACAGGGCAGAAGTATTCTTTATAGGGATGTCCCAAAACTTCCATTTTCCTTGATAACATAGATAGTAGAACTAGACGGTGCACACTTAATGTACTTAAAAGTTATTAAAATCAATCCAGTATTTATTCTTAATTGTACAGCTCTCCATTACTTTAAAAGAAAATCCCCCAGCATTAAGGTTGTGTTTTTTTTTTTAAATTAACTATTACTTTTTGCAAAATAACATCAAATAATGAACTCTGTCTTTAATCTTTTTGGTCTTTTCACTGTCTCAAGGGAATTTTTCTGTCCCTTTAAGAGTGCTTTTCAGTGTTTGTTGCTTCGGTGCAGCAGTTAGAGTGACCGATATGAGCTGTATTCTGTGTAGTGTAGTGAGATGACAGCAAAACTCAAGAGACTCTAATACTGAGCTGATATGAAACAAGTGCTCATAACTTGGGTTAATAACAGAAAAAAAGGATATCTGCATTGTGTGTCAGTTATGGTGTGTGATGTTTCGCTTCAGGAGGGGCTTAGCCTCTGCTCCTACGCATACCAGAGCTCAATGAGGTGCAGGAGAGACCGATAGTGGAGAGCTGGAAAGTTTACTGTAGCTTCACTCGTTGTGTTGCTGGGCATTAAACCTTTACAAATAAAAACACCGGCTGAAATAAAACAAAAGATCAGTTGGGTTCTATATAGCTCAATATAACTAAAACTTGATCAGTTTTTAAAAAAAATGCCTTGATTTGCACTGACACTGATCTGTTAGATCAGATCAGGGCTTCCCTAAATCTGCATTTTTCCAAAAGGAGCAAAAAGTTAGCCCTTCTCTCTACTGTCATACTTCCCCAGCCTGGCTGGGACTTTCAGCTCCAAGCACCACTGACGATATAAATCTGGGTTATAAATATGCTGTATATGTGAATATTTCCACACACCTTGAAGGCTGAGTCCTTGGCAGTGTCCTGAGTTTGAGTCGGAACTGTGGCCTCTTGCTAAATTTTGCCCCCTCTCTCGCTCCCTCCTTTTTTTTATTCAGTATCTGTCATATCCCTGTTAGAATAAATAAATAAATAAATTTTAAAAAATGTATATATATATAACAGACGTGGCCACAGATTTTTGGACTTCCGTTTTGAAGCCTCCAAGGCATTCAAAGCAGCCATGCCGTCGAATATGCTGAACTTTAAGAATTAATAAAATTCAAAAGGGTTTGTTATATAAAGATACAACCCCCCATACAGTTGTCAGGAATGTTGGAATTAGCTATGGAAAACCATAAACATTTTTTGTACCAGGCTGTGAACACTTTTATTTCTAATGTAAAGTTGGGCATGTTAACAAAGGTATCTGTGGAGACTGACTTGCTTTTAAAGCCAGCTTCAAGTGACCATTCAAGGAACTGCAGTTTTGGGCACTTTCGTGTTGCCTTCATTTTTGAGACCTGGGGGTTGCCGCCGGTGGATGAACACAGATTAGGTGCTCTTGTGAGTGAGATAGATAAGATAAAAAAATATCTATGTGTGTAATTATATATGTGGGGCTTACTTAAAATTAATAGTGTTCATGTTAATGAACCAACATGTCACCTAATCAGATGATCGGGCTTATTGATGCATGTTTTTTATGGTTTCTGGACAACAATGGAGGTCTATGATTCAGCAGAATAATATCCAGATGTTAATCTCTCCCTCTGAAACTGTGTTTTTACAGAAATAGACAAAGAGAGTTGTGGTGACCCTGGAACTCCTCTCTATGGAATAAGAGAAGGGGACAGTTTCTCAAATGGAGGAATCCTGAGGTTTGAGTGCCAGTTTGGCTTCGAGCTGATTGGAGAGAAAACTATTTCCTGCCAAGACAACAATCAGTGGTCAGCAAACATCCCCATATGCATATGTAAGTATTAAAATCATTTGTAGGTTATTCCTAGGCACATGGCTGCAGAGGGGGGAAAAACATGGCGTGTGCTCTGCTGTGATGTTGATAACATTCAATCTGACCTGTCACCATGGTGACAGTACAGAGTTTATTATGGCCTGGAGCGAATGATGACCGATGATGCTGTGACGATGAATATTTAACAGGAAATTTCTCTCTCTGCATCTTTTTCTGTCCCCTTCTTTTCCCTTCTTACATTTATGTTTCTCCCCACTCTCTGTCTCTATCTGTCTGTCTCCATCCGTCTCTGTCTCTATCTGTCTGTCTGACTGTCTGTCTCTGTCTGTGTTTCTGCACTTCTCTTCCTCCCACAGTCCCCTGCATGTCCAACTTCACAGCTCCCTCAGGAACAGTCCTCTCCCCAGATTACCCAGAAGGCTATGGGAACAACATGAACTGTGTCTGGCTCATCCAATCAGACCCAGGCTCCAGAATCCACTTGGCATTTAATGACTTTGACCTCGAGGCACCCTACGATTCCCTGACGGTGAAAGATGGCGAGACAAATGATGCAGGAGTCATCGGGAGGTTCTCTGGTGCTGAGAGTCCTTCCCATCTGACGTCCAATACCAACACACTGAGGCTGGAGTTTCAGGCTGATCACTCCATGTCAGGAAGAGGATTTAATATCACATACAGTAGTATGTCATTTTTCTATTTCATTTTATTCCACTTTCTAATTCAAATATGCGCACATTGCCTATTTGATCTGCTGCGCTGTAACACAGAGTGGGATGTGGCAATACTATATTGATAATACACTACATAAAAGTATAGTTTTCCCACAAGCTGAAGTTTGATAAATGGTTATGGAAGATCATTTAGGGTCATTTATTTTCCCTTGCAGCAGAATAATGCAGGAGAGTCTGAGGCTGAAGAATTGTTATATTTTGAAGCGAGGAAACAGCACATCTCATATGACTGTATATGAATTTTATGCATGACTTTCAGCCTATACCTCTAGCAGGTGTATTAAATTTGAAGTAGTTTCATTTTGAAACAATATATCCATCCATACTTGAAAACATTCTGTGGCCTGAAATTCAGCTGTTACAATCAAATTAAGCAACTATGTAGTTAGTTTCACTGATCAGCCACAACATTAAAGTCAGTATGACATGAATAACATTGATGACCTCATTACAATGTAATGTTCTGCTGGGAAGCCTTGGGTCTTTGCATTCATGTGGAAACACTTGACATGCTCTGCCCAAACACCACTGCAGATGGGCCCCCAGCTCTTCCAGTCCACATGTTGAAGTATCACTGGGCAAGAAACTGAACTGATACTAGACCCCGAAGTGTTCTGATCATCAATGTATGAGTGTGTGTGTGTGAATGGGCATGTAGTGTAAAAACAAGTGCTGGGAAGATTAAAAAAGCACAATGCAAGTGCAAGTCATGGCAACAGCACTCCTCACTGGCAGTGGCTTGCAGGACAATGGTCCATATCACACCTTAAAAAACTGATCAGGAATGACCCAAAGAACATGACAAAGAGCTCACGGCTTGGACCTGGTGACAAAATTCTACATATCCCAATCTGATCGACCTGGTGTCCAAATTTCCCAGATCCTAATCTGGTCATGCATTCATGGCAAGTGCTGGAACTCCTCCTCACAAGTGAAGGAGTGTACTTGATCTGTAATAGTGTTTGTGTGGGTGACACCATGTCAAGTAGCATTAACATGAATGCCAGGACCCAAGGTTTCCCAGCAGAACATTGCATTGTCGCAAGATGTTGAATGATATTCACTTCACCTGGCACTACTTTTGATGTTTTGGCTATGCAGTGTTTGGATGTTTGGATGTTTCATTTTAGATCGAGGCTCTTTTAATCCACAAGAAGTTAGATCAGACTGGAAGCTTCAACAACACAAAGAGTTGCTCCGGAAAAGACAAAACTCATTGATCCAAGAGGTTTCATGTGGTCAATACAGCAGCTAAGAATAGAAGTGTAGGATGCAGAATAAAAAGGAAAATGCGGGATAAAAAGTATTAAAGGAGGACTTTTTGGGAGCTTTTTGGCCCGTTTGTTGTCATACCCAGAGTCAGATGAGAACATCATCATTTCATCATTTTTTTTATCTCTGTGCGTCCAGTACAAAGAGAGGTCCAGGATGCATTTAGCCTTGCTTAGCATAAAGAATAGAAGTGAGAGGAAGCCGCCTTGTTCTGTCAAAAGTGAAACAACACAACTTCCAAAACCTCCCAAATTTCCTTTTTTTAAACATCATACATTGAGTCTTTCACCTGTGTCAAAATAGAAAGGAAGACATTAGTCTTTTAGGAAGAAGTTGTGTCTTCATTGTAAAGTTGTCAGCTGTGCAGACGTTTGAAGCTGATCAAAACCCAGGTGACTCTTAGATGTATTGATGACTAGCTTGCTAGACAACAGGATACAACATGTACAGTAAATAGATAGCTTTTGGATTTGTTGGAAGGCATATTTGTTCGTTTTTGATTGTGGCGAACCGTTTGCCCCTGCTCACAGTCTTTGAGCTAATTCAGGCTAAACACATCTCTATACCAGACACACAGAAATGGAAATTGATATTGATCTTCTCATCTGACTGCAGGCTTGACGGCAAACAGACGAAATGTTGAAGTGTTCTGTCCACAAACTTCCGCACAGCGGATCTGTGACTTCAGCTCAAACCATTCCGTGCATATCTAACTTTTTACATTTTTCGGGTCACTGCATTTGTCACTTTTAAATCTTTCTATCAGCTGATCTCACCACATTGCTTCCACTGGCAAAACATGGGAAATATAAGGTTGAACTTTACAGCCTTCTAATCTGATGAGCCAGATCATATCCCGAAGCTGACACGCTCACATGAGTTTTATCAGAAGTTGCATTGCTTATATCCAACCTGAGCACAGTGCAAATACACTGTAGCGTTATAAATGAGCATATTAGCAAAGATATAGAAAGGCAGAGCGGGAATGTAGAACAGATAGATTACACAAGATATTTTTCCTGGCCAGGACTGAACACTCAAACACATCACGTTGCAGCAATAAATCTATATGACGAGTTCTCAGACATGTCATCAAAATGTAGCCTGTGAGTTTCCATTAAATAAAGGTCTCATAGTATTTAATAACATTTCTTGTGTATGTGTCTGTCTCTCTCTGTGGACAGCTAGTATCCAGTCTCCTACTCATAATATCTGTGTGTGCTTGTAACTTTTTACCCCAGCATTTGGCCACAATGAGTGCCCAGACCCTGGCATTCCCATCAACGCTCGTCGCTTTGGAGACAGCTTCCAGCTTGGCAGCTCCATCTCTGTGGTCTGTGAGGACGGTTTCATCAAAACCCAAGGGACCGAGACCATCTCCTGTCAGTTAGAAAAGGGAAAAGTCATGTGGAGTGGGCCCATCCCTAAATGTGAAGGTAAATATTGACTTGATTGCTAATTAAACCATTAACTCGGGAACAATATGTCATCCAAGATATCATCATTACTACGCATAAAGACCCAGCAGGTGGGAATTATGCATCAGTTCAACAGAGGGAAAAAGATATGGAGGTGTCAACCTAAATATCCAGAGAAAAAGCTATTAATACACTGCCGCCACAGGTACAGCTACAAGCTTACGTCTAGCAGAACTTTAAAAAGTATACTACGCAAGATTGTCGGTTACTGTTTGTGAAAACACTCGCAAGCAAAAGTACAAGTGAAATCCTACCTAAGATTCACTTACGTTTGGCATTTTGCCTCATTCTGTTAGCTTTTTGCGGCACCATGTCTCTTGGATGCCTGCTACATATGTTCTGGCACCTGGTTGTTGTTGTTTTTTTAAACAGGGTTTCCACAGCCATGAAAAACCTGGAAAAGTCATGGGATTGATAAAAATCATTGAAATAGTAAAAAACTCGTAACTCATTACTGTTGACATAATAGGCATTGATTTAGGATTACATAATATATTGTTTCAGCACTAACATTGCAATATCTAAATCTAAGGACATACAAGATCTAGTAAGACAAATTACCTTAAGAAGCTTATTTCCTGCTTGAAACAAGTGAAGCTGAACAGTTTCCTCATTTTCATGACTCATAATGACCAAGCCTTCCCTGTTAATACAGATTATGTGTATTTGTGACGTAGCGTGTCGCCATTAGCTTTGAAAAGCGAGACTCTCCTGAATGTGTGTGTGTGTGTGTGTGTGTGTGTGTGTGTGTGTGTGTGTGTGTCAAAAAGAAGTGGGTTGGCAAGACACAATGAGGCACATACTTTTCTGAAATGAAATTGTAGTATTTGTCCTTGAAAAGTCATGGAAAATTTTTGAAATGTTGTCTGTGGAAATTTGTGAGAAACCTGTGTAAACCCCGACCTCACCTGAGCACTGTGGAGTACATGCCCCACACAAAACTAATAATGAAATCAAAATCCAGGCAAAATGCAGAAAAAATACAGCACCACACACCTCTAGTGGGTCATAAGTGATGATTAAGAGGGATTACTTCTGTATGAGTCTTTTCATTGTTTTTTAGGAAAACCCTGCATTGTATCTGTAAATCCCCCCACCGTTTGATGGTTTTTTGCTTGTTTTTTCCTCTGTCACAAAGCACCGTGATTGCTTTCTATTTTCTTAAGAAAAGCAAACATCAACAGGACACATTTCATTTTGTTGTCCATAGTTACTTTGGTTGTTTCACCATCCACCATTTCCACTACAGGGACAATGCCTGTGAGCTAGTTCATACAGTCAACTCAAGCTGCACTGATTCATACACACGTCATATGTCACTCTACATATGTCATCTACAAAACACACCCTCCCAATGTGGCAGTCTTTTTAAGCTGCAAACATTTCCTCAGCTCTTCCTCTGCCTTGTCAGTGCCGCTGCTGCCCCGTATCAGTATTGCTGCCTGCTCTTTCAACCCAACCTTCAGCCCAGCATCCACCTGCAGTCTCTCGCCAAGGGGGAAAATTATAACCCTCACCCACCAGAATCTCATGTAAACATACCTGCGGGGAGTGATGAGGCCATAGTCTGGATGCCAAACTCTAGCTATGTTCTGCTGTTGAAATAAACTTTTCAAATGTTAGTTGTCTTACTGAACTCAGGATAGTAACTGCAAAGAACTTAACAAACTGCATAGTGAAAACGAGGCTTATAGGGAGCCAATCTAAATGCAGTTGGTGTCAATAATCTATAGCCATTACACCTTGTAATCACCATTTACTTCATAATGATAATGAAATTATAATTATACAAAAAAAACTTTGAGAATATCAAACCCTTTCCTGTAATCTATATGCGAGAAGAGATCTATAGAGATGACCTTGTGAAGTTAATGACAAATATAAGAATATATACTATAGTAGATATAATTAAATGTAACAGTCAGCGGTGTGAGGAAAGTTACAATTATTGGTGGCAGCTTTGTTGAAAAGTCAAGTAAAGTCTGCTTATTAGTCATTACACCGCTTCACTTTGATTGCAGCTGTTCCATACCTAATTATACTATCCATTTCACACTATAACACTGTCATTTATCATATATATTGTCAGAGTAATTATTTTACCATTGAAAGATATAATAATTTGCCAAGGTGGCATCAGTGCAAAGTTTAATCAGCTGCTTATGTGAAAGTTCAGAAAAAAAATAGAAACGTAAATTTGGCCTGTTAATATCAGATGGAACAAAAGGCCTGTGTGTGTAAGTGCATAGCTGTTACTCCAGCCTCAGATATAATTAACTTAAGATTTCTTACACGCCTGCTGTTGATAGAAGTGTTGACAGTACAAAGAAAGGCCATGATAATTATGCTCCAGGTCATTTAATGTCCCCAGATCCTTTGTAGCTAATGTGTGCCTATAACTACTCAGATGAATATCCACCTACTTGTATTCAGCATCCACCTACTTGTAACCAGAACAAATTTACTTCAGACACCAAGTTAAATTCTAAACAAGATCAAATTTAAAAGAATACTAGAACAGAATAGCTCCTGGCTAATCTAGCCTTGTGATAACATGATGTTATCCTCTCAAATCGTATTATGAATGTTTCATTTTTTATGTTCCTTTGTATGTAAATTGTGTTTTTCTTTGCATTTAACACCATCCTCATATTATGTGGCATGCGATTAGCACAGTTAGTGAACTTAGTGGATCATTTTAGCAGCTAAAGAGTTATATACATATCCTGCAGGAGTTGGTGGAGGCAAAAACAAAGCCAAAAAGAGAGTACATTTTTGACTCATCATCAACATGGATTTATCATGTGGCCATAGACGCAGCTCCAAATGAATGCTAATGTTGCTACATTTCTGCGAGATGTTTAAATAAGGAATAATTTCCTAACAACTTCACCTCACCTGTCAGTGTTGTGTTTACAACTTGTTACACTGCCTGCATTTAGCCAAAAAAGTCAATGTAATATTCTGAAAGGTTCAATTAAATAAACTACATCAATAGAATATTATTGACTTAAGGCCTACAGCAGGACTATAGCTAGTTATCCAGAGTAACTGTAAAATCATGGTCTACTGTTGATGAATTGTGAAATCAGATCATGCAGATTGAACCAATTGCCTCATCAGCCAGGTTGTTAGCTTAGCATGGCCCCTTTCAGTTCACTATTAATTTACAGGAGGCGTTATCAATCTGGGTGTACCAAAATTGCCTAAAGACACAAGTAGGTAAACTCAAAACTGACCAGAGCAGCCAGTCGTATGATGTTGTGCAGGGAGACACATGAAAGTTGGGGCAGCACTTGGTCCATTTTTAAAGCAGGGAAAAAATAGCGGCCCAATCACAAACTTTCTTCAAATTATAGCTTGATTCACATTGATCAGCGCAGCCTAGTTTGACAGTTTGATCTGTGTTGCATGAGCCTGGTGAGTTGTGCTGGACAGAGCAGGCTGGATGCAAATACAACCAATCAGAGCAGCAAAATGTGTGACATGCAGCTTTTCAAATCTGGACTGATGACGCTCTTCCGTCAATCATTATATCAAAGCCCACGATTAAACAAACTGTTGTAATTGGCCCTGCTCAGGCAAAACCAGCTGGAGATCTGTCTGAACTGAAATGGGGCCATTTGCCCGAGCAAATGAAATATGAGTTCATAGATCTGTCTGGTTCTCAGGCGACCAGTTTACTGTCACAGCAAAAAACATTCACTCGCCACACAACAACTTGGACATACAGTATACTATCTCAACTCAGACTAGACTTGTGGTGGTCTTTCTTCAGATCCTCTCTAGTCTTCTCCTTTGCGTCCTCTATTATCTCCCCTAACGGCCCTCTTTGTGTCCACTCTCCTCCTCCAGCCCCATGTGGAGGCCACTATTCAGCCCCGAGTGGAGTGATCTTGTCTCCTGGGTGGCCTGGTTACTACAAAGATTCCCTCAGCTGTGAGTGGGTGATTGAATCCGAACCTGGACGCTCCATCAAAATCACATTTGACAGGTGGGTGGCATAATTCTTTATTCTGCATATTATAAAGAATCTCAGAGCTCTGAACGGGCAGAACTGTTCAGATTCATCAGAACCACCATCAATTACTTCTGACAAGCAAAGATTTATCAGACTTAAGGTTTATGGGGATTCACTAAGATTATCATAACGATCTCTTGAATTTTATAGGTTATATAATTAATATCGGGTGATGCAAATTGATCAGGAGGAGTGGGTAATATTTTGGTTTATATTATGTGTTCTCTGAGCCTTTAACTGGTGATAGAAAAAAATTAGAGGATCCTGTAAAATTATTTTATAGTTGGTTTGGGTTTCTGTCTCAGCTTTATTTCATTGTAAAGTTAATTTAACAGTAATAGCTCAACAACCCGGAGTGAGGTCGGAGCAAATAAAAATAATAATAGAAAGTGTTGCAGCCCATGTATTCTTCAAGATTTTTGTACATTGTAACTACTATGACATCTGTTTTTCACCTTGATTTTTTTTTTTGTTTGTTTTGTTTTGTTTGTGGCTTTTTCATTTTATGGTATACCATTTTTGCCATCAAGAATATTATATTCATATGTAATAAATGTTATAATGGAATAACCCAATAAAGATATTGTCTTAAAAAAGGAACCATATATCCAGCAAGTATGACTTCAATGGCTGTGGTTATCTCTAGACCAAATGTGTATAAAATCACTAAAGCAGGTTTTACTGGCTAATTCACCATCAAAGTGATTCAGCCATTAAGTGATAATGTGAACCTTCAACTCAAAATTCTCAAAGTTATATCCTGCAACAACAGCATTATCGTCATGTTTTATGTTGTCCTGGTTGTGATGTCTTTTATTCCAAAAAGTAGTGCCACTTTAAAAAAAATATTATCAGCATTGTGATAGTGTGATATTGTTGTTTCACAGGTTCCAGACTGAGCTGGGTTATGACTTCCTGGAGATCCATGACGGCCCAAATCTCCTGT
Organism: Plectropomus leopardus; assembly: GCF_008729295.1. Taxonomy (NCBI): domain Eukaryota; kingdom Metazoa; phylum Chordata; class Actinopteri; order Perciformes; family Serranidae; genus Plectropomus; species Plectropomus leopardus. The sequence continues at coordinate 22,252,312 of NC_056480.1, read as the reverse complement.
CTCCTCTGGTTGGCTCCTTTAATGGTACCCAGGTGCCCCAGTTCCTGTTCAGCAGCAGCAACTTTCTTTATCTCCTCTTTACCACTGACAACAGTCGATCAAATGCTGGCTTCAAGATATTATATGAAAGTAAGTCAGAAACAAATGCAGCATATTTATGCATATTATTCAAGTGTGCGCGAGCATTTGTTGTCAATGCCTGTTATAGATCAAAATAATACACATACCCTTTACAAATAACAGCACAAACAAAACAGTAGGTGTGCATGATGTCAGGACATTAGCAGCCCACCAGAGACAGATTCACAAGCTGGCCTAACATGCAGGTCATTACCTGCGAATAACAAACCACCATGATGGCACAGCATGGTGCTTTATGTGGAGATTCAAACCATCTGTGGATTTTAGATTATGCAGATCAGCAAAACTGCAGAGGAAAGTGGAATCTTTTTGCAATTAAATTACATTTTGACATCTAATCCTTTTATTTTTCAGGCGTTACAGTGGACAGCTACTCATGCCTGGACCCTGGTATACCTGTCAATGGTATTCGGTATGGGCAGGATTTCTCCATCGGGTCCACAGTATCTTTTGGCTGTGATTCTGGCTACAGACTCAGCCATGAGGAGCCGCTAGTATGTGAGAAGAACCACTGGTGGAGCCATCCTTTACCTACATGTGACGGTAAATACCTTAAACAATGACATCTTACATTTAAAAAAAACAAAAACACAAGACTAAAACACTCCTGTAGCCGACCTTCATTACATAGCCCCTAAAATATTATGTATGTAATTAGATAAGACTGACTTTAGATAAAGTGTGTTGACATTTCACATTAATGTAACACCCAAAATTATAATATTATCATAAAAAAAAACAGCCAGACAGCCATTACCCACCCTGTTATCCTTATAACTCTGACTTAGTTTTATTTTTACATACATTATTATATCATATTATATCACTTCCTTTCCCACCAGTGCATAAAATCCAATGCAAAATTACATCTAGGTGTTGGTGTAGAGACCATAGACTCTATATTAATGTTTTATTTTACAACACAAAAAGAAATTTTGTTCCACGACAGAATACCTCCTTTTTAAATATGACTTTCCACTTATCAAATTTAATGACTGCTATTTAAGGGAAGACAAAATTAAATAAATTATTATTTTTAGAGACTTAACCTAAAACAGGTTTTAAAGGAAATTAGATTATTTACTTGATCCATTAAAAGGGCACAAAGAAGCTTAGGTGTATGACAAAATAAGGATCAGCAGTGGAGCCAGTCATCCCTATATGGGGAGCTGAATCACACAGAACATGTTGTTCTGCAACAAAACCACTGGTTGAATCTCTCACACGCACACACACACACACACACTTGGCTGTGCGCTGGGGCAATTTAAAGTGAAGGCTACTGTGGCTGATAGGGTTTGATTTGAGGAGAAGATTAGAGATCTGTGTGCATGTACACAGTGTGTGCGTGTGTGTGTGTGTGTGTGTGTGTGTGTGTGTGTGTGTGTGTGTGTGCGTGTGCGTGTGCGTGTGTGGGGGGGGGGTCTGTGCGCGTGCATGTGTACTGTATGTCAGCACATATATGTGTGCTTGTGCCATGTGCCTCCTGTCACCCTCTCTCCTGTGTGAACCATGAACACAAGGAGGTTTGAGGTTAGGTTGACGAGAGCTTGTGTTGCCTGTCACCTCCTCTCTCTTCTCTCTCAAATCAAGGAGGGGGGGGCATAGATGTAGCTGAGGGGAGGAGGGGATCTCTCCCACTCTCTCTCCCTCTCTCCCTCTCTCATTCCAATCATGGTGGAGCTGAGGAGGAGGGAGACAGGAGAGATGCGGCACCGCTGCATCAGTTTTGTGGCGGCTTGCTTGGTTCGGCTTGTTGGCTCATGCACTTGTTAACCACATTTGAATTGCACAGTTCCCGGGACTGGCAGTGGTTTCCTCCAAGGAGGAGGCAGTTTGAGCATATAAACATCAAGCATGCTGCCTGGAATTTGCAGGCTGAATGCCATTAGACTGTGTTTACACAGTATGTGCCCATACAAATATAGGAACTATTTGCCGCTGTTGCTGGTAAGAAATGGTCTAGCCTGATGATTGACAAGGAGTAAACAATGAATTTCAGCAAGGCGGCACTAAAGGCAGCCGACTCAGCCCTGGAGAATGTTGTAGGAACCGAATGTTGTTCATACCCTGTATTAGAAAGTCAGCAACATTTCTTTATTTGATGCAGATTGTACTAGACACAATGGCAACATCATCACATGAGCCAAATGGAGAAGATTTTGAGATTTCCAACTAAATTAGTTTTGAAATGCTGATATTAAAAGATTGACTGCCATAAATTAGATTTCCTCCAAGCCAGGGAAGCCCTTTAGCAGTTGTGTGGATTTTAATGAATCAACTATAATTAAAATTACTTTGTCAACCTTTTTCTGAAGTCCAAAGATTGATGTTTTAGTGGAATCACTCAATTAGACTTTATGCACATGAAAGAGGATGGACAAGAGATACCTGCTAACAGATTGAGGTGGAGAAGAAGGCAAGATGGAGGGAGATATAAAAGAAAGATGGAGAGAAAGGCACTGACAGAGACAGAGATGTGATGCAATGTTTCAAATATCTCACATAACTCAGCATTCAACATTAAGAGCTTCCTGGCAGAAAAGTATTAATAATTAATGGCACTGTGAGTGCAAGCTTTTGTGCATAAGTGTGTATGTCAGGCTGTGTGTATACTGTGTATGTGCATGTGTGTAAGTGTGTATCTGGAAATATTCTCACTTCTCACCCATTTTTTCAGGGATGCTGATGTTGTGAAAACGGTGGTGGATGGGAGTGAAGACACTGATGCTCTGTTGTGGTTTGAGCGCATTTTTAGTGACTGACTTGCCTGTTTTATGTGGCTGTAGCAAGGGCTGCACTTTATGAGGAAAATATGTGATAATAATTATTGCAATAATGATGTTACTTGCAATAACTCAACGGATATTTAAGTGTGCTCAGTGTTGTCTTTCTGCTGCTGTCAGCATACTGCTAAAATAGAAAAAAATCCTTGCTAAATTAAAAAGATAATATTTCCAACATTTTTTTATTGAACAAATTGAACATTGATCTGAACACAAAAGGCACCAATAAAAAGAGAAAGTGTTGCTTTTTAAAGTGCAGTTTACTAATTTATACTCTCTTTTAACTAACTCAAAAACCACTGAGAGAAACATTGCGGTCTCACGTGATGCATTCCTGCACAAGTGCACATGCACTGACAATAAAATCACAATTTGCAGCTCTAGTTGTAGTAGCTGTCTGGGCTGCAGTTCTCAGAGTTGGGGGTTCTCAGCTCTCACAGAACTGGTAAATTGTTCTGCTCAAGGAAACCCCAGCAGAACTTTCAGATTTGACCTTCTACCAGCAGCTCTGCCACCGTTGCACTTTTGCGGTAATGTTATGGCATTTTATAGGTTTATTGTAAGAGGAAATGACAGGCCAGTCGGCCAACTGTAAGATGAACCAAGTGGAGCGAGCAGAAATGAAGCACCTTGCAACACATGCATGCATTAGTATGCATAGAATGAGCAACAGATTTTTCCAAGCTTTTCAGAGGACCTGGTCTCAACTCTGAGCATCTCTGTGTGAGCAGAGGTCTCTTACTGCATAACAATGCACAGGGCTGAACTGTGCGCAGAACTTGCAGGGTCATCCTGAGGCCGTACTCTGGGGTTCAAAATGTTTTAAGTAGTCTCTAAGAAACATTTGCACTGCTTCGCTGCTTTGAATATCACTGCTTCGAATCACTTAAAATCAAACTCTATTAACAGAAAAAAAGGAGATTTCAGACACAAAAGACATTTTATGGTTCTTGCACACGTCGCAGCTATTGCACAGCATTAATGTTGTGGAAAACTAGCTTAAATAATTTTCAAATATTGTTTTTCTTGGGAGTTCTTATTACATGTCTCAATTTTCTGCCTTAAAAACAATTTGGAGCTCAGAAAGTGTACATCTCAGAGCAACACAATCTTGCAAATAGGTTTCAATTTTCCCACACTTCTCAGTAAAATAAATTACTCTTTTTGTCCAGATGGTCACTTGTTATATAACAGGCAACTTTTCATTGAAGCCAGGAACTCATATTACTCCAATAACTTTGTATTTCTCTACATTTTTTCCACACATTTCTTGGCTCACAATATATCCACTGCATATAAATTTGATTGATTTGAGTTGATTGTTTTGTCCAGAAACTATTAATGCTGAAAAAAAAACATATGCAACACCAGACAAAATTATCATTTGGCCAAATATGTATTTACAAAGTGGCACTGAAAATAAGGAATCAAGTGTGATGACACATAATGCACTGATGAGGAAACTTTGGAAGACGTGATAAGTCACTACAGTACGGGAGATACTTAATTAGCAGCATGGATCTTGAAGCTTGAGCTAATTATGGTTAAGCAGATAAGCTGAAATGTTACCTTTTGTTACTCTAATTATACCAGAGCTGTCACTGCCTGGTGAGCATGTCACACTTCCAGCGTGCACTGTGGTCACTGCTGTCATTACTGTCACTTATTCTGACCTATAGCAGATGTTTCAGAGAATATAAGCAACACACTCCAGCAAAGTGAAACAACCCCAAAAATAACAGCATGATTCAAATCCACACGAATAAACTGAAAATTTTCCTTTAACAGAAAAATAACTACAGTTTTAATTAATCTCTTGGGAATATAATGCCCTAACAACATATATGAGGAATGGCTACAATTGCCTGCACAGTAAATCATTGTCAGGCACTGGTAAGTTTCAGGGACATTAAACTACATAAACAACAAATTATCCAGAATTGATATTATGAAGAATGTGTGGTGGATTTTACATTATTTATGTTATTCTATTATCTTTGTGCAACTTTTGGAGGAATTAATAACATAAATAAATCTATACTAAACATTTAAAGTAAAGCTATAAAGGAAAAGTCATATTTCCAAATTGTGAAAAGGCACACAATTTGCAGCTGTCAGTTCATGCAGACCTTTTTTACTCAGGACTGCTTTCTTATTGTCTCCTTTTCCGTATCTCTGTCTACTTCTTCCTCTCTTGTAGCACTTGTGTGCGGGTATGCGTGTGTGTATGTACTATAGATGTGGTATTAAAGGTCCACCGGGAAACATTATCTGTTTTGGCTATCAACAATCTGATGCTAACCTTCTCTCTGCCTCTGTCCCCTGTCTCTGCACATCTTTCTCTCTTTGCCTCTCTCTCTCCCACTCTGTCTCTCTCAATCTATCCAGCCCTGTGTGGTGGGGATGTTAGAGGTCCCTGGGGAACCATCCTTAGTCCCGGCTATCCAGACAGCTACCCTTCATCTCTCAACTGTACCTGGACTGTTGAAGTCAGCCACGGGAAAGGCAAGAGACTCACACAGATCCACACTTCCTAATAGAGACAGACAGAGCAAGGGACAGTAGCAAGCAGCACTCACAGGAGTGCAGCCACTGCTGTACTAGAACCACAAATCTGGATTCTAATAGGTTTTTTATGGTTAATAGAATATTCAGAGGGGCATGTTTACATTCAAATTGATATTTATGGCTAGAAGAGATGTTAAAAACTCAAATGATGTTGAGATATTTTATGTATTTATTTATATTTTATAACCGTACATGGTGTTGAGAGTGCTGAATTTGTGTCTGTTGTAATTACACTGTTAATTTATCATAAACTATTCATAATGATTAGAAATATGGTTATGTTGATGAGCTGAGAATGTAGGAAAGCTCTAAAGATTCTCTCTGTTATCTCTCTGTCCTCTTGTGTGTGTGTGTGTGTGTGTGTGTGTGTGTGTGTGTGTCTGTCCGTCCAGGAGTCCAGTTTCAGTTCAATTCTTTTCATTTGGAGGACCAACATGACTACCTCCTGGTTACTGAGAACGGAAGTTTCATGCAACCACTGGCTCGCCTGACCGGCAATGAGTTGCCTAGCAACATCAATGCAGGTCTCTATGGCAACTTCAAAGCCCAGCTACGATTCATCTCTGACTTTTCGATTTCGTATGAGGGCTTCAACATAACTTTCTCTGGTAATGTATTTGACTATAATCACATTACTATTACACTTCAACAAGGTCTAGATTTAATTTAACATAATTTTTAATCATTTCAAGAGGTCTCTTTTTTTTCTACCTATTCCCATACTGAAACAACTCAGAGTAATATCGTAGGTTGTAGAAAGTTTGTACACTCAAAAACGCAAAATTGTGATGTAACACCTAGAATCAATTCTAAGCAGGTGAGCAGGACCTTCACTAGAATCAGCCTAGAAACTTACGGAGGGACATTAAGGACACCACAGTAAAATAATAGCTTCTCTTTAAAAAGAAGTGGGTAGAGCAATATCTCTACCAGAATAAAGGCAATTACAGTCCCTTCAAACGTATAGAGGTACCTTATTAGTCTAAGTTTTATTTCAGGTTGTAAAGTTACCAAAGAAAAGCTATGAAGTTCATTTATATAGCACCTTATCACTGGGTGCTTCACAATATTAAAAACAGATAAAAACTAACAGACATAAAATACACCATATAAGCGTGGGAAGCTAAACAAAGGCGGTTTGAAAGAAGTGAGTCTTGAGTTGTATGTTAAAGGTGTCCACAAGGTCTGACAGGCCACAAACACTAAAGCACAGTCCTCTTTAGTTTAAAGCATAAAGTGAAGTATAGTCTACAAGGCCTGATACAAGGAATTGAAGCTAAAGTTGCTCACTAACGTAGGTGGGTACATGACCTTGCAGAACTCTGAAGTGATCAAAAGGATCTTAGATTGGATCATCTAACAGATGATTAAAGAGGCATAACATTTTTCCTTTTCCTCAGGGACAAGACTGACTGGCACACAATAGGAACTATTTTATGAGGATTAAATGCTCTGAGATTTATTTCCATTCAATTCTTGATTTAGAATAGGCGATTTAAAAAATGCAAAGGTTTTTTTTTGTTTCGTTGTTGTTGTTTTTTTTTTTCATTTTTATTATATAATCTCTGTAAACAGATATCTCCATACATATGCATAATCTGTAGGCAACGGGGCATGGTTTTGGTATTATAGGCATTATGGTTTCCATTTGTAGTCAGAAATTTAGTGACCCATCATGTTTCAGCACCAAGTATCTAATTGGCAGAACATGCATCGTCCAATTATCAATTTTCATTCACTTATACCATGCAGACGTAGCAGGCTGAGCAAGGTACTCTAGCAGTCCCTCTCCCCAGCAAGGCTTTACAGCTCCTCCTTTGGGTTCCAGGGAGGCGTTTCCAGGTCAGATGAGATCTAAAATCCCTTCAGCGTGTTCTGGGTTTACCTCCTAGCAGTTAAACGTGCCTAGAAAACCTCTAACGGAAGGCACCCATGAGGCATCGTGATCAGATGCCCAAATGCATTTGCTGAAATGCATTTTCGGAAGTAATCTGCTATCTTCCGATGATGATTAAGCCTTACTTTTTTTTTTTGTTTTTTGTAATTTAACTGTATTTATATGCAGAGAGAAAAGCCGAAAAGGACGGCAAATAGAAGAGGAAGTCTTGGCCAAGATATACAGTTACTACACCAGATCTCCTTAGATATTGGCCATTGCTCCAGAGGCTTATTGTCTTCAGACCAATAGCCAGTGAGTTCCAAGATTATTAATGATTGCATTATATATATATAAGTAGGTCTGCATAATTGTGGCACATAATGCAAATAACAATGTTACTGGACCTAGTCTTAGAATACAACTTGGAGCTATGTTTTATTTACTTTGAAAATAAAGTGTCCAGTAACTATTCAAAGCATAGAATATTCTCCACAAAGTAAAGATATATATAAGTATAGAATATAAAAAATAAAAAAAAGGGATCCAAAACAGAGCCTTGGGGAACACCATGAGTCAGTGTTACAGGGCCCTGCAGGGCTGGCCTCGAGATACCCATGCACTGCCTACATAAGTCTTCAATGTCAGAAGCTGCACTGAGAGCCAGCAAAAGTAAGCCCTTGCGTCACCGCACTTCAAGATGTCATTGGATATTTTGACAAGAGCTGTTTCAGTGGAGTGGAACCGACAGCAGCTATGACTGAAAATTGTCAAAAATACAATGCACAGCCAAGCTTTTGTCAACCACTTTTCTAAAACTTTTACTTTATATGTCAGTTTAGAGATAGGCCTGCATTGTGTTCTTGTGCCACATGTGGAGATCCCTACATGGATATTAACTAAAAAAAAAACACACACACAACTGGCCGTGAAGACTACCCAATGAAACCTTGAATAGCTAAAGAAAATAAGCTTAACAGAGGAGACAGGTTACACAACATTAAAATGAATGTAATCCATCATTAAACAGCACTATAAGAATAAAGAGATGGAGATGGATTCCTCATAGCCGAGAATGTGTTGTCCAAATCCACAATAATGTTGCTTCACCAATACCCTCACCCAAAATAAAAGAAAGGGTTAAGAGGCAGACTTGAGACAAAGTCCAAGGCTACAGCTGCCCTTTGTAAATTAATCTCTTTTTTGCCTAATAGCCCTTTCAGCACCCTCATTGACTTGTATAAAGGAGCTCTTGAATCTGAGTCTGCACTGACAGACATTTTACCGCCTCCCAGATGGCATAAGCCAATACTCAGAATGTAACACATGTGAGGCGTCACCAGAGATGTGACTTGCCAATCGCAACATGCTCAACATGCCGTCTCCTCCCGTTGCACACTCTGAAAAAATACAGATCACATCCTAAGTCTTCGCCCACTGAAAATAAATCTCCCGCTGTACCATGCAAAATGCAAAATCAGCAAGTGCATTTCAGGACATGGTGGAGTCAACTCAGGCTCACAACTTTTAGACTAATGTGTTCTAATGTGAGGATTAGATTTTAATTGGCTGCATTTTTAAGAGTTTTTAATCACAAGAGTTATTGAATTATTGAAAAGGATCTCTTCACACAAAGAGAGATCATGGCCATGAGGCGTTTGTTCATTTCAGTTAACATTTAATAGTTACACTGTTAACTCTTTTATTTCAGATATTGGGGCAGATTTTTCCAAGACATGAGAGTGATGGGCATCAGTTTGTTGATTTAACACCATAAGTAGAGGACACAGATTTACACTCTAATCTGATCACCTCTCACGATGGCACTTGTGCAGCACTCGGCAATACTGAGTGTTGCTCAAAAAAATCACTGATTGGAGTAAAAGTCTATTTTGAAGCACTGATTTAGTTGATCATTAGTTTAAGCAAATATAATTCTTCCGTATGTAGAAGATGGATCAGCTTAGATAAGTTTATTTTCTAGCCCTGTTTTATTTTTGCCAGAGGCATAGAAAGGGCAGAGCTCAGAGTGCTGACCCATTGTAGTGTATGCTTCATGTTTATTCATGTATGTATTATGTATTCAGTTATCATCCATTTTCTGCAGAATATACTTTGGAGCCATGCGAGGACCCTGGGATGCCTCGGTTTGGCAGGAGAAATGGCTACAGTTTCGGCATTGGAGACACTCTGTCTTTTTCCTGCAATATGGGATACCGCCTAGAGGGGGCCCCAGAGTTGATCTGCCTGGGAGGAGGGCGGAGAATGTGGAGCTCACCTCTACCAAGATGTGTCGGTATGTGGCAATATTAATATTATCTTAATATTATCCATACATTATATTGAAGTTTTTGGCCATTTAGCTGCCGAGTATTTACTGTATGTTACTTTTGCATTGCAAAATGCAAGTGTTATGCACATTTACTACATGTTAAATGCAAAGCAATACCAAGCCATAATTATGTTAAATCTTTCAAAATGTCTTACTAACAGTTATTGATAGTGAAATAGTGTTCAGTTTATCTTCCATTCAATTATCTACTGTTTCACAAACAAACAAAAAAAAGTTTTGAATTATGTAACAGGCGATGGAACAGAACACTGGCCTACAGTGACCAAAATACCATTGAGCTGCATAGCTGTTGATGTCTTGAGGTTCTTTGCAAATGCAGAAATATCTGCCTACATTATGAAATGCAGAAAGACACACAAAAGAAATACTGAATGCTGGGCAACTTAAGTTCAAAGGTCAGCAGACACTCAAGGCCAACTTTGCTTGCTTTTACAAGATAGTGAAGGAGATGGCACAACACAAAAGTCAAGGAAGTAACAGAAAGGATTTAGGCAGTATTTTAGAACAAAGAAAGTTTTTCACATTCACGATGGAAGTACATTTTCAAGATTAATGTCCCAGTCCTTGATTAAAGAGTCTTTTTAAACTGTGTTTCAAAAGATGTTATTAAATACACAAAACTTACACTAAAATTAAAGGACTTCCAGAGACAACAGTCTTTATAAAATCTACATTTATACAGGCAAATTTTAGTTAGTAGATGACCAATAAATGTCAGTGATATTTCTTTGAGGTGAGTCATCAGTGAGCAGTTTGACCTAGTCACAATCCTATATCACCCCTGAGAATTCTGAGTTTTCTAATCAAGGACACTTTCAGAAATATGACTCTGAATTGTATATTTAACACTGGAACATTAAAGGATAAATCCTTAAATGTTCCAGTGTTAAATAAGGATTTGTTATGTTGTTGTAGGTTTTCCAAACATGTTGAGTAAACTGAAGTGAAAATGACTTACGCTATGGTCCAGTGTACAATCGACTATGCAGTAGGTTCATGTGCCACATCAAACTCTAATCCATAAGGATGTCACTCAAGCAGTCTTTCTACAACAGAGGGGTGTTACAAGCCACAAACAAAAACATGCATATGGAAACAACATCAAGTAAGATTTAGTTGCCGTGTGCACGAATACAAGTGGGAGAACCTCTCTATGAACCACACGCTCTAGGCAACACAAATTGCAGTGAAGATGTATCAATTAGAATTAAAATGGTTTTACCTTGGGTAGAAAATTTGTGTATTCTGAGTCGTATCATTTATTAATGTACAGAGGAGAGAAGCAAAAAGAAAAGAGCCTAACAGTAAAATAAGTGAAACTAGAAGGGCACTGACAGAGAGCTGCCCTCCACCAAGGCCAATAGTCCATTCACTATGCAAATTTGCAAGGACAACCATACATGTGTGGATATATTTCCAAAACTATAAGAATAATGTGAAAAAATAGTTATTATTATTGAAGGCTTATTATCTCAGTTGTGCATTCATTATATACTTCTAAACTGGAAATATGTAATGTAATTAAAACTAGAGAACGTCAAATCCATGGACTAAAATAACATTATGAACACGGCAGCTTGTTATCAAAAACAGCTGATTCGAAAAAACTCTATGTTCAGGAGCAAGACGTTTCACTTGTGTCCAATTTAAATGTGCATATAGAAAAAAAATACTCATCGCACAAATCAGTATGATTTAGTAAGTTAATATTTACACTCATGGTGGAATGATTGTAGTATCTGTCATTCAGTGTAGAAATCAGAAAACATTTTGTTCGGCAACATATATAACTACATATATCAACTGTGAAAACAACAGGATGAGGCTGTATTACCACACACAAATATCATCCATTATATTCATCATAAAGGAACTGTTGCCTTATATATGTATTTACATTTCGGTCGCCACACCTTAGTTTTAGATGAAAGATTTTACAGTTGTTCCAGATCTCCCATGATACCATTGTCCCCAAGCACTCCATAACAACTGTTTTCTGCATGAAGGTGTGGTAAATATGTGTGAGGGCTACCCCAGAGGATTACCGGTACCCTTGAATGTGGATTGTGATATGGAGTCATTATATTTCTATTATTTTGTCTTGTCAACATATTGAACTACACTACTCTCTACTTGGTTGTCTAGTGATCCATGCTACACCCTTCCATCAAGTTTAGTAAAAGTCAATTCAGCAATTTTTTCTATAATCCTGCTGACAAACAAACAAACAAACCTAGCGGAGGTTATAGTAAGTATGTTTTTTCAACAAGCAGCAACTTCCAAGGATAAAAATGAAGCCAAAGCTGAAGTGCCAAAACTTGCAGTTCCTCTAAGTGCTACTTGAGGCTGGCTACGAAAGCAACTCAATTCCCATAGACCCCCATGTTAAGATTTTTGGTCTCTATTGCTAATTTTCCTGTTCATGACAACTGTTTGGGGTGTTGAATTTTATTTAACTTACCCATTTACATTTTATTTGGGCTTAAAGTTGTGCATAATTAACGTCATGGCCAGTTTGAGTGACAGGCTCCCTACGAGACATCAGGTGTCTACGTCCTTTATTTTTATACAGATTTTGGTTCTTCACACATGCATCAGTCAGTCGACTTTCACCGTGGATGCAAGAGTGAGACCATCACGCCGCGTTGTGTTATATTCCACGCTGTCTTTCCACACTGCATCTGTTAAAATCTCCATCACCTCATGTAAACGAGGCACTTAACTGTCAGCTGGTCATTCAGATACAAAACAGTTGAAAAATAAGTGTGAGTAATTACTTCCTCATTATTCATATTCACAACAATACTAACTTGGGTAACTTATAGATTGATTCATTGTTATAGCTTCCACACAATATCATACCACCACCTTCACTTTGTAAAACAAGCTAGCTTGCTAGCATCCCACACAATATTTACAGAAACATTCAGCTCCTCAGCCATCGACCTCCAACCAGACACCAACTTATTGTAGCAAGGCCCAGATTCCCATCATGCCCAGTGCTGGACTGTGTAGTTTGCTGTTTTATGCTCTGAAACACAAATGTCACTTCTTGTCAGTATTAATAATGTGTCTTTTCAGAACATGACGGTGTATGTCGGTTATTGTCATTTTTTGTTAGTTTAGAGTTTACACCATTAGTGAGTTGGCTGTTACACTTCACCAAACTAGCTGTATTGGAAAAACAAGGTCATACATCATGTCCTTGTTAGAAGTATGTAAAGGCAGTAGCCCTGCGGCATAAAAAGTGTTGACTTCTTATGTGGAAAGAACACCAGAAGGCCAAAGTTTGTTCAGATAAATATATTAATTTGGTATGGTGTTAATAGCTAAATTTGGTGCAGATGCCCCCATTTTAATCCCTGTAAAACAGCCGTTCTCTGTCCATTGCAGCGCTGTCAATGCCAGCGACAGGAGTATCGTGCTATATTGCAGTGTGGTGCTCGCTTGTAGTTAGGACAGTGCAATAGGAAATAATTTAATCAAACATGTAGTAGTAAAAAATTTAGTCACTGACGCTTGCTTGCATCATGTCCAGTTGGGACATGGTGTTACAGCAAACATCTCTAATTATCAGGTTGAGCACACTTTTGGTCAACTGCAAAATACAGACAAGTGTTCAAGTTCAAATTCGGACCAAGATAAAATTAACTGTAATGACAAAAGTCTGAGAAAAGTGTGTCAAAGAGTCATAGATTTGAATCTCAGCACTGTTTGCCTACTCTCCCTGTTTTTGTTTTGGGCTTCTCTGGTTGTATTGGTAGCACTTTAGTCATCGTCCTTGACCAAAGCACTAGTCTTCCAGGTGTTTCCTGGCCACCAGGGCTTACCTGCTGTCTTTGAAAAATTAGAATCTCTAATGCAGTCTAACACAAAGCATGAATTTGCACACAAGGATCACTAGTGTGTACTCATAACTTCAGGGTGTTTGTGAGCAAGAAATGTGTAAAATGGGATTTGATTCGTGTGGAAATGTAGAATCAATACAGGGCAATATAAAAAGCAAAAGAGGCGACACTGAATGTTTTCACACTCCCTCACAGGGCTGTTTTCAGAAACACCATGAGACGCGTGGGATTGTACAGGTGCATAGAGACAGACATTATCATCCAGCTCTAGTAAAAGACCAGATACTTTTTATAACTTTATGATTTTAGAATGCCGGTGAGAATATTTTAAACACCAATCTTATTTTCAGCTTTGCGTCTTGTTTTGTGTGCCAGATTTCTTACGTCTTTGGCTCTTTGTCATCAACGTGCAAAGACTGATAATGCAAAGAGGTGGGAGCGGTGTTGCCTGGCTGTGTTCTATGGTGTAGTGCGGTTTGCTATATTTAGTGCCTGTGTGTTGTTTTGCATTGCTGCATGATGTGGTGCACATTGCAAAGGAGGAGTGGGGATGAGAGGAAAGGGACGATTAGACCTACAATTTGCTGTTTTCTAATATCTCTGCACTGCAAACTTTGTATTGTGCTCTTTGTTTACCTTGCTTTATGTTTTGTTTGGTTATTTTTATTAACTGAGGGATGTACTTTGCAGGTTTAAAGGTGTAAATTGCTTTGGAGGTTGGTGTTTTTGGTTTAACGTGTGGCTTTCTTTACATCCCAAGTGAGTCAAACATATTGTTTTCATTAAATGCTGTCCAGAAGGGAGTTGGAGAGGTACCACAGAGGTGTCTTTGCTCTTTTAGAAAATCAAACATGCCTTTGGCTTGTTTTTCTACACCTCTAATATTTCTGGACCTTATCTTCTATTTAGCATGTTTGTTAAGGGAAATGAGACAGAACCAGGAGGGAAAAGAGGGACAGTAAAAAAATAAAAAAGAAGGAGGAGGGAGAGGAAAAGGAAACTCTGGAGAAGATGAAGGTTGACTGAAGTAGAGGAGGGTGAAGGAGGCACTATTCATAGAGAGGGAGACAGTGAGAAAGAAAGAGAGTGAGGGAGTTGAAGAGGAAAGAGGGAGAGGGTGGAGAGGTAATTTTCTAAATGGAAACTGTAGCAGCGTGATTTATTGACGATATGACAGCTGTAATATGACTATTACACCAGTAGAGACACAGAGAAGAGGGAGAGAGGGAGGGAAAAGGAGAGAAAAGGGACATAGATACTGTAGATGGAGGGCACATGTGAGAAGTGCAGAGAGTGGGTATCTTTAGGTAAATTAGTTTCTCAGTTTCACTGCCTGCCCATTCTCCTCAACTGAAGTAGATGGCCGACAATACAGCTGTTTAAAAGGGTTGTAAATTACACACGCACATACACACAAGCACACATTAGATGTATTCATCCATTTATAGGAGAAAAAGAATCATCTGCTGTAAGATGAAAAAAAATCTTTTCAGTCTGAGGACACTGTGTTCTCTTTAACTGCTTTTACTTTAAGTAAAACTTTTATATCGTAGGATTGAACTGTTTCTATGAAGGGAAAAAAAAACTTTTATTCAAAAGAAAGTTTTAAATGTGAGCCATTTTCTGTTGTGTAACCAATGTTAATGTTCTCCCACATGTTCTTACCACACCATTATAAACTCTTAACAATCAAACCATATCTTTTAACTCTCCTTTTTCTGTGTTTGTCCTCAGCTGAGTGTGGTTCTTCAGTTATAAACAACGAAGGGATCCTTCTCTCTCCAAACTATCCAATGAACTATGACAACAACCACGAGTGCATCTACAGCATCCAGGTAACAGATCTGTGCATCCTAACTAAGGGAAATACAGACTCTGGCACATGTGAAAAAATCATCATGAACATTAGCCGAGGTTAATAACTTATCTTCAAACATCTGTGGGTACGTGTTGTCTACTTTATCGGTCAATAACTCATTTGGCTTTCATGTTTACCCTAGGTACAGGCTGGGAAAGGCATCAACATCTCTGCTCGAACCTTTCATCTTGCCCAAGGGGATATACTCAAGGTAAACACACATATACACACATTATGTTGATTCCCTCTGTCAGTCCTCTTGGCTGACAATTGTGTCTAAAATCGATCAGTGATGATAAAAATCATGCCATTGAAAACAAAACAACCATCACTGGTTGGTAATTATGTTGTATTTTCATCTAAAATGCATGATGCTGTTGTTATCACAGATTTATGATGGTAAAGACAGCACAGCCCATGTTCTCGGAGCGTTCACCAGTTCGTCCATGTTGGGCCTGACGCTGATCTCCACTTCAAACCATCTTTGGCTGGAATTTTTCAGTGATTCAGAAAGTACAGGGGAAGGATTCAAACTGGTCTACTCCAGTAAGTACACACAATAATCTTTTAAGCTTTGTACATGCACACAGCCCAACTCAGTCATAACCTGAATGTGCACAGCTGAGTTGCATTCGGACCAAGAAAACACTGTGGTATTAAAGAAACAACTTTACCTTGATATAAGTAGTGGTACCTTCACTTCAAGGTGGTGTGCAAATTTTTATTTTGGGTAGATTTCATTACAAGTATATATTCATTTGAGTTTCTTGCTATATATATATATATATATATATGTATATATATATATATATATATATATATATATATATATATATTAGTGCTGGGCCGTTAACGGCGTTAACGTGTGCTGCGTTAACTTAGTGAATAGTTTATCGTGCGATAATTTCCTTATCGCGCGATAAACTATTCACTAAGTTGGGTCTATACAGTGAGCAAGGCACCAATTTCACTTTGTTGTTTAAGCGCGGATGTATACCTGGTCGAATTACGTGGAGGGGGCGCGAACAAGGCGGAAGCTGGTCTGCCTGAGTGACTGGAGTGATTGGCTCAAGCCGTGTCACAAAGCTGCTGACCGTTAATGGTCTTCTTCATGACCTCTAATGTAGGCCCACAGTTCAGTTAGGGTCATGTTATCAGAGGCTGCGCCCTCTGCTGTTCATTCCAGTTAGCAGGAAAAAGCTTTTTCCACATGGAGACAGAACCTGTGTTCCTAAATGTCTGTGTTTAACAAAATAAAAAAAAGTTAAACACCAAAGTAAATCTTATGGAACATTATTTTTCTTTACCAAATATTATAGTAGAAACAGCTTTCTCAAGCATTTTGTGATGCATTTTCATCATTTAGATAGATAGATATTATTTTGAATGTCTTTGGCAAAATTCAAATCTATAATTTTAATCTAGATTAATCTAGATTAACTACAGGATTGCAGTGAGATTAATCTAGATTAAAAAAATTAATCTATGCCCAGCACTAATATATATATATATATATATATATAAATACTCATTTTCATTTTTAGAGTGCAGACAGAAATGAAAAGTCCCCTGGTGGCGCTTCAGCCTCTTGTGGTCAAAATGAATATTACAAAAAGAAACACTTAGAAAAATAACCCTTATTTTCCTCCTGATTTTTTTTTCTTGCCCCCCCCCCCCCAAAAAAAAAAAAAAATTTAGAAATTTAAAACATTTTTTAATAACTGCATCAAAGGCCTTCTTTGATAAATATAATATATCGTCATTCCCTCTCTAATATCTTTTTCATATTGCTGTGAAAATCATCATCAACCCACATCTTTTTAAACTTCATTTGAGTTTCTTGCTAAATCTATATGTATATCTATATATATCTATATCTATATATATATCTATATATATATATATATATATATATATATATATATATATATATGTATGTATGTATGTATGTATATATATATATATATATATATATATATATATATATATATATATATATATATATATATATATATATATATATGTATATATATAATATGATTTACTTAATGCAGTACTGATTTTTAATGAAAAGAGCTTGAATGCATAATAATGTAACTTAATGCAGCCTTCGTTAGCTGTTAGCTCCAGCCATCAGCTGCTAACAGCTGATGTTAACTAACTCTCCTCCTGCCAATGTCCATGAAGATTTGTTGTTCAAAACGTAGCATTATCAGAGAAACAATTGGATGTTTCCCCTGACACATTCATAGCAAGTATACTGCATTCTGTCTTTCTGATGTACGGAAGCCCTAAGCGGACGTGTTTTTTTTTTTTTTTTTTACAAGCCGTTTTCTCGATATAACGAGATATTATCTCGTTATAACAAGATATTATCTCGTTATCTCGAGAAAACGGAGTTTGTTTTCCTGAGATATTATCTCGTTATCTCGAGAAAACGAACTTTGTTTTCCCGAGATATTAAGTCGTTATCTCGAGAAAACGAACTTTGTTTTTTTGGGGTTTTTTTTTTTTACTTTATTGAATGAACGTCAGAAGAAGAAGTGGCGGGTGGATGATGTGACAGCAGGTGCCGTGCGGTGTTCAGCACGGACAAATGCGCAAGGTAAGATGATTATTACAGGGTCACATCACCCAAATTCATCAGTAATCATAACTAGATTATTATACTGTTGCTCCGGTGCTTTTTGGTACGTGCAGGGGCGAGAACCTGCACGCATTTGTCCGTGCTGAACACCGCACGGCACCTGCTGTCACATCATCCACCCGCCACTTCTTCTTCTGACGTTCATTCAATAAAGTTTAAAAAAACAAACCAAAAAACAAAGTTCGTTTTCTCGAGATAACAACTTAATATCTCGGGAAAACAAAGTTCGTTTTCTCGAGATAACGAGATAATATCTCAGGAAAACAAACTCCGTTTTCTCGAGAATAACGAGATAATATCTTGTTATAACGAGATAATATCTCGTTATATCGAGAAAACGGCTTGTAAAAAAAAAAAAACAAAAAAACACGTCCACTTAGGGCTTCCGTACTGATGATATCCATTGGGAGATAATTATTCATCTTAAACATGTTAAACAAACTATTGTTTTTTTTAGCCTGCACAAAATTAATGTTACACAACAGAAATCATTGGCCACTGCCATTGTTGAATGTCATCTAATTTGCCCATAGGCCAAAGGCAGTCAACAAGGCAAATATCATCTAATACTGATGTTCGGCGGTGCACCCCCCCCATAAAAAGACATATTGCTCGCAGGATTAGCACTGTAAAATCTGACAAGCTGATTGTATTTTTTTTTAAAAATCTAGGAAACCGATGCTTTGAAAATTTTAGGTAGATATGCCTATTAATCTCAATTTACATTTACTTCACTTATTTAGTTATAATTACTTAATTTTGTGAGGTTGTTTGAACTTAAAAATGGCAAGTTTAATTAAAACAATATTTTTAAGTTTAAGTAACTATATCTGTTTTCTGCCTTTTGCATACTAATCAATCATATTTGTATTGTATTAAGCATGTTAAGAAAACATAACTTGCAGATCTCTCAACTTAATCATTGGCAAAATCCTTTTTGATTATCAAGTTAAGTCAGATTGACTGGTTTACTGAAGTTGCTAAACACTGAGAAAAAACAAGGTCATTTCACTTGTCATTTTTGAGATGCAACAACTTCACAAAATTAAGTAAATACAGAGACATTTCAAGTAAACTTAACAAGATATAAAGTGAACACAAAGTAAGTAAAGTAAGTTATATATACTTTTCTTTTCTTACTTTTCTCTGAGTAAGATCAACTTTTACCATTTTAAAGTGCAGGAACTGTATGTATATATAAAGTATGTACACTATAAAATACTAAAATACCTTAATGTTACACAGCACAGCTGATTGGACTGTTCAGGTAGCTTTTTAACTGTCCACTCTGTATAAACACTGACAAGAGTTTATAGTACATTACATATTTTCTCACATTTAGGTATGTGCTGTGTAATTAGATCAAATCTGAGCTAGTCAGCTAGTTAGTATTAGAGTCACATTATTTCAGCAATTAAATTTCATGTGCACTAATTCCTGACTAATGTGACATACTAACAGGATCAATTTGACTCTAAATGGCGTTCATTTGCGAAAGCCCCACAGAAGTGATTGTAAATTCCACCGTCGAAACTATCACAAGAAACGTGTCACATTTGATTAACAGAGCTTTCAGAGACCTCTGATATCAGCGTAGGTTGGGGTGTCAAAGGTGCATTCTGATGTTCACGAAAGCACATCCACATTTGGCAGCACCCTCTTCAACGCATAGTTGGAAATTAGAAAATATAATTGTTTAAACTGAGTTGTGCAGGATGATATTCATAGTGCATTGTTGAGTGGAACATTACTTACTCATCTGCACCTCAACTTTCTCATACTGATGCAGATAAAAGTTAGTTTCCCATACAAACAAGAGACATTTGTTTTTGTTTGTAGTTACGAAGGCAGGAATTCAATCAAACTCAGAGGTGTGTTTCAGTGAATAATGCATGATGGTTTATTCTTTTATACATGCCGTACATACATAGAACAATATCAGATCGGCGATCATTCACACTAGATGTCGGCATGATGGTTGATGTGTTCAGATACGGATTGTGCGTGTCTTTTTGAATCGATGTGTTCAGATTGCCAATAAGTAAAAGAAAAGCTTTGCAAATGACCATTTTTGTATAAAAAGATTTAGACATGCACTGACTGCAGTCGTCAGGGAGATAACTCAAATCCAAGCGCACCCCGTCTTCCAGGTAATGCCGTAGATCAAATCCCGGTTAAGGTCTTATAAGGATAAGCTATTTATATATCTCTTCATATCCCACTCTCCAAAATTGTGCACATGAATAAACAGAACATTTTGAATATTACCATGGAAACTGAGTTTAGAAAGACTGTGAAAAACAACATTAAATTGGATAAGGTGTATATGCTCCAGTATCGCTC
Organism: Plectropomus leopardus; assembly: GCF_008729295.1. NCBI lineage: Eukaryota > Metazoa > Chordata > Actinopteri > Perciformes > Serranidae > Plectropomus > Plectropomus leopardus. Next base: position 22,231,892 of record NC_056480.1, on the reverse strand, counting down.
CTAATATTATATGTCTCATGCATCTTTTCCTCTGTTTTTATTAAATCTGGATAAACACCTAACAGGAGCTGAGATATCATCAAGCTCATAAACAGAATAATTTAGTGTGCAGATATTAAGGGAACATTGTTGTGCATCTAAACAACACTAAATCTGTTTTCTCTGGCGAGTCTCAGGTGTCCCTTAGTGAGTATTTTAAAAAGTACACACTGCATGAATCTATCTTTATCCTTTTTTACTTCTCTCTAGGTTTTGAGTTGTCTCATTGTGAAGACCCAGGTGTGCCTCAGTTCGGCTTCAAGGTCAACGACCAAGGTCATTTCTCCGGGAGCAGCATCACATACAGATGTGAGCCCGGATACACTCTGCATGGAGCTTCCACACTGAAGTGCATGACAGGAGAGAGGAGAGCCTGGGATAACCCTCTGCCTTCTTGTATCGGTATGCTATTTGTAGCCTTTCACATTTTGAAAAGAGGCCCATTGAAAACATACACACAGATGTATACAAACACACAAAGGCACGCACATACACTCAATAATGGGTTGAACCTTGAATAACGCTTTTTATTATGCTTGAGAGGGAAAGGTGAGGAGGGTTCATTGTTGCTTTGGCTTTCACTGGTATTGCTGCATTTTGTTATCCGTAATGCATGGTCCGTGCCAACGCTATCTGCAGACATTAATCCATGTATTTGGTGAATTGCAGCACAGGTATCCAAGGCCTGTCAAAGGTATTGGTTTCAATTTAAAACAGAGATTTTGTCACATTTACTCGAGGCAAAAATCACGAGCAGGTTATGTTCAGTAAATAAATATCAACACAGCTGAAGAAGTATTTCCACGATATTAAGAGGCTCCTCATAGAAAAGTAGCCCATCTATGCAGCTGCAAATGCTTTTGAAACTGGTGCTACATGACCTGAGAAAAAAGAGATAAAGGACTGCGACATTGGCTTTTGCTCAAAAGTAAAAAACTTACAACTACCAGAATGCATCGGACCAGTAAATGCTCCTGCTGGCGGGTGACGTTATGCAGCCTCATCCATTCGACACAATGGCGGCCAGCCGGATCTTATATTACAGTTAAACAGTAAGCTTAAACATGTTTCTGAAAACATTTGAGTTGAGAAATATGCAACACTGCAACAGAATCTTGGTTCATATTTGATTGGCACTGCTTAGTTCTACTGTTTGATCTCAGTATTTCCGGCCTCCGTTTTCGCTGTGCAGAAAGCAGCATGGTGCCCACTTCCTGTTCATTCTCGTTATTATGGCAAAACAGGGCTTAAAATACATTTAAGGAAATATTTCAGATGAGAAATAGGCAGTGCAGTAACGTGATTTTGATTTCAATCAACACTGCCTAGTTTTTCTGTTTGATCAGATTTTGGTCTGAGTTTGAGAACAAAAGAGAGAGAGACACAGAGAGAGGGGCGGGTGTGTCTCTTGATCTGTATATTCTGCAGAAGTACAGCCTGTAGATAGACGACAGCCCCAAGTGCTAGTTAAATTCCACCAAATGACATGAAATATGTAATATTGCAGAGTTTCGCAGTGGGGGAGAGGATGGATATCAATTGTTTAGTGCCTAGAAGTTTACCACAGTTCATCTACAAACACTGACCACAAAGCGGGTTGAAAATCAATAAAATCAGTGTCTTCAATTTTTTGGAAGCGTGCTGCTTACTGTCTGGCATTTGATCACTACCTTGTTATTAAGTCCCGATGTCACGAGTGCAGTGCTTAAGTACTTGCCTAACATTGCCAAATAAAAAGAAAATAAGAAAATACAGGCATCTTTATGCCATTATTCCCCTTTGAATGGTTTTCTTCCACAGTTGATTAAGGTATCAAGCCAGCATATCTGATTTACTACATACACTTTTTAAATAGCAGGAAGCATCATTGTGGTAAAGGCTCATTCATGCTCAACGTTAGATAAGTTTACAGACATGGATGGTGTCTTCTGTTCGTACTCTTCGTTTATGTCCTTAATATTTGTGCGCATTTCCTGAAAGGTTACAGATGAAACAGAGCATAACCACCAGAAATCATGGGGGCAGTGTAGGAAGATACAACCATAGGACATAAGAAAGACATATAAATATGGCTACTTTTTGAGAGAGATTATTGGTCAGAAATTTTAACATCTATATTATGTTATCTTGCTTGAGCGTAGACACAAACCCTAAGTATAGAATATAGGAAATGATTGGACGGTAATTAAATGTGAATTGGATAGCGACCCAAGGAAAAGTAGAAAAATGTGTGAGAACGCTGCCCTCTAGTGCCCTTTAGTGGATGCATGGAAATATGTGGGCAGTGACGGTTACGTTTGAAAAGGATGTATCTATTTACGTGAGTGAAGGGAGTATAAATGAGCCTTAAGTCTTGCTCTACAATACACTACAGTCGCTTGCTGCTTCATGCAAAGTCTCTGCCTACAGGACTTTCATTCAATAACCTGGAAAGAAAGCGGGTGGAGGCCACTTTCCTGTGGAATCACCTTCCTGATTTTCTCATGAGATCACACACTGCTGTAGTTTTAAAGTCTCATTGAAAAGCCTATTTATTCAGGACAGCTTACCACCTGGACTCCCTCTGCCCAATTGACCCATTTTCTTTCCTGCAGCCGGTGATTGGCCCCCTGTTCCCGAAGGCGCTGCAATGCTCTGCTCTGTACTCAAATATGCACACGCGCCTTCTGCTTGTTTTTAACCCCTATTTATGTCATCCTTACTCTATAGAGGGGTAATTTACAAACATGTAAAATAAATAAACACATTTTGGTTTTGCTGCGCACCACTGTATCAAATCACGGGCTGTTTTATGGAAATTATATCGGGAAGCAACTATTCTGACTATTGACACACATCTAGATATTCCATTATAGCACAATTTCATTTTTAATTCATTTTACATGGCTTCAAAGTGATGGGCAAATAGAAACCACAGCTCCGAATATTGATGTCAACAAGTCAATAATGGTCTTTTAGTGGTGATGCAATATCAGAGCTCCAGAACATACTCACACATTCATCAGCATGTCGCTGTATAGTGCCTGAAATGCTGTGATTTGTATAGTACTTGAAGCTTATTAAGAGGCCGTCAGTCCCTGTAGGTATTTGGTTGAATGATTACATTCTCTAATTAAACCCAAACAAATGCTGAGCCTGTACAGAGTGACACACAAAATGGCTGCGGCAGCTGTGCTCCAGATGGGAGTTATAAGCATAACAGCAAGCCCAATGTTTTAAGGACCTTTCTTTCTTCATCGCTGCCTGCGAACTTTCTGATTTTGAATTCAGCTTAATAAGTCTCTTTCCTTCTCACTATCAATAATGAAAGACTCATAAAACCACTGGCTGATATTCTCTGTCTTTATATTTTAGCAGTGACACGTCATGACCTCAGCTAACCTCCAGTCTTAATATTATATTTCTTCGTATTATTACTCCGTAGTGTTTCCTTCTTTACCCCTCTTTGGTTCTCTCCTTTTTGTCTCTCTTTTCCCTATTCTCCTCTCTTTTTCCCCCCTCCGACCCAACTCTTAATATTGCTCCTATCACTCGAGATAATATATTCCAGTGACGAAGGGAGGGGAGCCTGAGGAACATCGGGGGGTGAAGATTGTGAAAATATATAAGTGAGAGAGACAAAGAGAGAAAGGGGAATTATTTTCTGTTATATAATGTGTGATGGTTTCTTTAGAGATGAATGCAGGATCAGCACTTTGTCTCTTCTTCTTCTTTTCTTTTCATGTGTGTGAGAAAGACAGAGACACAGAGAAAGAGTTAGCTTTGTTCTTAATCCATTTGTCTCAGTGGCGATCGTTTAATCACTCTTCAGTGGCTACTGAGGTGCACCTAGTGGATCTGATTGCCTTGATAAACACTTGCCACAGTCAGATAACTGGCTGACTTGTCATACATCACATACACACTTAAATAAACACATACAAACTCATCACTTACCCATTTTTGGAGGACTTGATTTTTTTTTTTTCACAATTGTGCTAATCAGACGGAAAGAGACATAACATGCAGTGACATTTTATTATGCATTGTATACATTGAAAGGCTTTAAACCTGAGCAAATTGGTTTGGTTTATCTTTAAAACATGGGTAATAAAAAGAAAATGACCATTTGGCCAGATGGGTCCCACAAACTGCGAGAAATTATTAAAAATGACAAAGAAATATCCAGAAAAGTTTAAATCATCCAAAAAATAAGAAAAATGTCTAGAAAACTACATTTATGATTGTAAAAATGTGTTATTTAAAATTATGTTACATTAAAAGATGTAATCAAATATATGAATATAGATTTTCATTTTTAATGCTTTTTAAGGTAATTTTCTTGTTTGTCTTTAACTTTTTCTCTCTTTTTTTTTTTGCTTATTTGCAGGTAATTTTCTTGTAACTTTTTTTTTTTTTTTGCTCTTTTTTTGGCCATGTCTTTTTAAGTTGCTTTTTCAATCAAACTAATTTGCACTGGTTTCAAAGGGTTGAAAGTCTCTAATGTCTCTCACCTGTGTGCGCGTGTGTGTGTGGTTCCTGTAGCGGAGTGTGGCGGCCGTTTCAAAGGGGAGTCTTCAGGGAGGATTCTTTCCCCGGGATACCCTTTCCCTTATGACAATAACCTGCGCTGCACCTGGACCATTGAGGTGGACTCAGGAAACATTGTGAGGTAATGTGTGCCACCCAAAACCTTTCCAGTAGTATTGTTAAAGTAGAAAAACGACAAGTTTTCCCCTCTAGCATCTCTAAGTGGAATTATTATTGGTGCTGCTGCCGCAAAGACAACCAGATCGCTTTCCATTTTCCCCAGAGCCGAAGAAATACCTAAGTTACTATGGCTGTTCCACCATCTGCCATTTCCACTACTAGAGATAGTAAATGCAAAGAACTTACATTTGGGGGTAGCCAGCCAGCTTTGGGGGTAACAAGAGACCACTAATAAACTGAAACAGCCTACTTTAGATTGAATTCCTGTATCCGTCTTACATGGGTTTTCCCCTGCCCTAAGTCTATTCATTCCCATGAGAAAAGTGAATCTGACAATCGATAAAGCACATTCCTTCGTTCCATAGTCACTGAAGTAAATAATGGACCAAGTTTTCACAAAACCTAACCCTATAAAGATTCTTACACTAAAACAGTTTTTTTTATATAGACAAATCAGGAAAAAAAAAATTTGTTCAAGACATGTTTGTCTTAGCAAAGCACTCTCGTGAGATCTGGCAGTACCTAATTTGCACTGGGTTGATATCAGATTCTAAGCTAGCAGATAAAAACAAGCAGCAAAATAAGGAAATAACATGAAATCTGTATCATATTTGTAGTTGTGTTGTTTTGAATCTGCCTGTATCCATCCAAATGGCATTCACAACACTTCCAAAAGAGGTGGGTGATGCAGGGTACAGGAGAAAACAAAAGTCTTAACCCATTCCTGTTTCGGTTGCGCCATGGTTGACTCACTTCATTTGTGCCGTAAATTGCACCGTAATTTTGCCAGGAGATCTTACCCAGTGGCAGACAGAATTTTATAGTGAAAGCCAGGCTTTTGGGTAACCACTCTAAACACAGATATTGTAATTCTTCTATAGCCGTCACATTTTGCAACCAACATTTACTTCATAATATCAAGTATGGCTAAAAAAATGTGTCTATTTCCACATTAAAATAACAGTATTATTGATTTTAGTGCCTGCTTTAGAACTTTTGTAAAAATGTAGAGCTGAAACATAATTTCCCCTGAGATAGTGTTTTACTTATTTTATAATAAACAAGATCAAAATGATCTGAAATGGGTTTTTATACTTTTCCATGCAATCTACAGTCTTCAGTTCTTGGCCTTTGACACGGAAGCCAGCCACGACATGCTGAAAGTTTGGGACGGACCACCTGAGAATGAAATGTCTTTGTCAGAGCTCAGTGGGTCTCTGCTGCCCGAGGGAATCCACTCCACACTGAACACCGTCACTGTTCAGTTTGAGACTGACTTTTACATCAGCAAGTCGGGATTCGCTATCCAGTTCTCCAGTAAGTAATGTGCAGAACTAATGCACTAAACGTTATAAATATGAGAAAAGTTGTGATAGGAGTTTATCCACTATTGGTGCCTGAGTTCTCTGTATCATTTTCCAAGGAGGGACCAATTGTATTAAAATTTTTCTACGACTCTTAATATCTTTTTTTGAGATGTTAAATTGGTGGGTTATGGTCTCAGTAAATAATCCTAAATGCAAATGTCCTTCAAAAATAATCCAAGGGAGGTCTTCATCTGGGTGCTTTCTCTTCGTTTGACTAAAAATCTGAATATCAATATTTCACATAATTGAGAATCCAAATGTGCATAATGGTTCCACTTGAAAAACTCATTTGCCCCGCCAGAAATTATCTTAACAGATATTTTATAATACTGGATAATAAACAGTAACTTGAATTAGGACTGATTTTATGCACTGAATTAATGCATTAGCTTAATTAGCTATAGATATGCAGTGTGACACAGATTTTTATAATCGCCCTGCCTGCTTTCTCCTCCATTTGCTCCTCTTTCTCCCTGTCCCCTCTCTCCCTCTCTGTCTCCCTGTCCAGGCTCAGTAGCTACAGCCTGCAGGGACCCAGGTGTACCAATGAATGGCAGTCGTAGTGGAGATGGTCGTGAGCCGGGGGATTCGGTGTCCTTTCAGTGTGACCCAGGATACGAGCTCCAGGGGGACGACAAAATCACCTGTATACAAGTGGATAACAGATACTACTGGCAGCCCAGCCCGCCTGTCTGCATAGGTGAAAAGTCCAGCTTCCTTATATTTATAGGGACACACTATAGATGGGCTGTATGCACAACTGCAGTTGTTTAGGCCTCAGTACCTTGCTCAAGGACACGCCTGTGAGTGACTTATAGGAGGGCTGTGTAACATAATGTTTAATGATCTGAAGTTGTTACTTAATGCATACAGTGTGATGGTTTTCCATTATCCCACCCACATTATACTGCTGCTTATTATTGGAAATCTTTATAACTGCGATTTACTAAAAACCATTTACCCTCTGAAACCTGAGCAAATTCATTTGATTTCTTTCAAAAGCATGGGGAGAAGGCAATGAGCACCTTAACAAAAAAATGGCCCAAAAATGAAAAATTTGTACAAAATATACAAGAAAACTACCTAAAAATGTTTTTTAAAAAAAGAAAAGTAAAAATAAATAAATAAATAAATAAAAAAAGCCAAAAGTTAAAAAAGTAAAAATAAAAAGTTCTGTACCAGATTTTTAAATGTATGATGGAAATAATTATAAATATGGTTTTCTTGTCATTTTCTCTATTTTTTTGTTAAGTTTTTAATAATGCCTCATATTTCAAAACTCATTTTCAGGTCATTTTCTTGTCCCCCAGTTTTAATTTCTTACAATTTGTGCAACATTTCTCGCCAAGTTTCTCATTTCTTTTTTCTCCCACGTTTTTGAAAGAAATTTGGTTTTGAAGAGATAATAGCTTTTCAAAAGTGTAAATTCAAAAGTGCATGCAGCACAGGAAAACTGATGTTGAACCAGGTTTCAAAGGGTTAAGAAACTGATTTTATGTGAATTAGTTTGAGGAAATACAAATTTTATGGTACTGTAAGACTTTGTTCCAATGACTGTATACCTTTTCTTGTGTTCCTATCATAGCTCCTTGTGGAGGAAACCTCACTGGCTCCAATGGATTTATACTGTCTCCTAACTACCCACATCCCTATCCTCACTCCAAGGACTGTGATTGGCTCATTGCTGTCAACTCTGATTACGTCTTATCACTGGCCTTCATCAGGTAACCTGTAACAAACCTAGTCCATTCTTTTTTCTTTTTTTTTAATATAATTTATATATTATACAGCATATATTTTTTTTATTTATATTTATTGATTTTGAAATGGTTGGTACATGACAGGTTAACATATCAAATGAGACACTGGCAGCGTACTCACTCATGTGTCTAAGAATGTTACTCCCGACGGGTTGAGGGCACACAATGCCAAGTACAATGTAAAGAAGTGCCTCACTTTTTAACAGCTAAAAAATAAAACAAAAAAAGATTTGTTTATCTAGGGTGAGTTTGCTGAACCCGCATTTTGGTTAATGGTTGGACAATGATAAGAAAGACAGTATTCTCAATTAGTGTCATTCTTGCTCAAAGTCCACAAACAAATGGGGAATAAAAATGGACTAGGTAAGTTGTTCTCAACCAGGGGTCAGGGAGCCACAAGGGTCCCTGAAAGAGTTCTGGGGGTCACCAGAAAAATGGAAAAAAAGTTAATTTTCACTATTTAATTCATTGTAGAAGTAAGACAATGTCAGTAAAAGTTGTATGCGTGCTTATTCTGATCATAACTTTCACTTTCTCCATAGTTATCTCTTCAAACTATAGTTGACAACAACAATAGAGTCCTGGTCCTAATCATGTTTCACAACCAAAATATTTTCAGATGGAGGTCCTTAAAGCCAAATCTGTTCAAATTGGGGTCTGTGACCTACTGTGTAACAATTTAGGGGTACTTGACCCAGAAAAGGTTAAGAATCACTGGACTAGGTCACATGGAAATTCTGACCCTTTGGTGAAACAGGAGAAGTTAATAGATCATCAAAACCATTAGGTTTTGATGATCTATTAACTTCAATCCTCCTATAACTGATGTCAGATTATCAAGCTTGTAGCCTCCAGGATTCATTTTATTTTATTTTGCAACACAGACTGAGCTGTAATCAAAAAAATGTCAGTGGCAGCTTCAGTGTTCACTGTATGAGGGCTTGAAAGCCATTTGGGACCATGACACTTTCTAAAAGTGGAAATTTTAGCTTCTAACATTCAGTTCGTTTTCTGAAAATGCTTTTAGGAACCTTTTGGACATGCTTTCTAGTAGGGCTGTAACAGTTCCTGTATTCATGTTGAACAGTCACACCGTGAAGGTCATGGTCTGGCACACGCATCCTTACACAGAATATATGGTATATATGCATATGCATGTAATGTGGAACCAAAGTTCATGAGCGCAAGATCTGCCAGGGAACTTTTAACTGTACACTGTTAGTAACAGGTGCTGAAATTAGCATAGCAAAGTTGATGGTGAGCGAGTCAGTCACTCTATGATGAGTGCAAATGAAACACTGGAGCTGGAAGAGCCAAAGAACAAAGTTGCTGGTAGGCCAAATTGGTGATCCTGTGTCTTTTACACTTGCGCCCCTGTCTGTTCTAAATAAATAAAGAAACTGTGTTTTGAACTTACACAGAACCGTGACTTCCGTGTTCCCTCACAGCCCTACTTTCTGTTACAAAAAACAACTCTGTAAATAACCTGTTTTCTATTGGAAACACAATCCTAAAATATGGTTTTGTGCTTTTTTCCCCATCTGCTTCCCCCTTCCCTCTTGTCCCTGTCTGTGTCATTTTCTTAATCTCTCTCCAGTTTCAACATTGAGCCAAATTATGATTTCCTGTATATCTACGACGGTCCGGATAGCAACAGTCCTCTGATTGGTAGTTTCCAGGACAGCAAACTCCCAGAGCGGATAGAGAGCAGTTCAAATACCATGCATCTAGCGTTCCGCAGTGACGGGTCTGTTTCTTACACTGGATTTCACCTGGAATACAAAGGTAAAAAAAATCTCCCGATAGTACCACCATCCTCATACGATACAATTTAGTGTTTAGTGCTGAAATAGAGTTGTATTCTCTGGGACATTCGGGTTTGTTTGGGAGTCATCTCCACAGCACAGATATATTTCACTCCAGTTTTAAGTAAACTCTTCTACTACAATATAATCACTCCGTCATTTGTTCTGCAGTCAGTGTCTAATTGTTTTTATCTTGAACCAGATCTCAGTACTGTATGTCTTTTAATGATGACGTGATTTAAAAAACCGAAAGTAGACATACAGTCCAGCTGGGAGTGTTTGAAAAGCCACTTTGTAGCTGTCAATTGTTTGAGAATAATTTTAATATACTCTGCTTGATGTAATTGCATCAGGGGCTGCTTTCATTCTCATCTGTTTTTCATAAGCAAGGTAAAGTGTTTCAGATGTCTCCTGTGATGAAAGGATGTCTCCAGAATGTGTTTAGAAATATTTAATTTTCACATTGAATAAAGTAGACTACTGCATTACCCCTAAACACTCAATACAAATGTGTTTGCGGTAAAGTCCCCCACGCCGATGATAGCGCACATCATGCTGATTTTAAGATGAAACAGAACGATTGCGCTCCCCATAAAGTCCCTGTTGAATTAGTGTTTGTTGAAATAGTCTGTCAGAGGGGTGAGTTTGATTCACTTGCACAAAAGAATCAGCGTTGGCTTCATGTGGACTCAGGAATTAAGTCTTGAGTTGATGCAGGGTGGCCACTAATCTTTTAGGAGGGGGGGGCAAAGCCATAATTTACAAGGTTCATGTAGCATACAAAAGCCTGGGGATGAAGTTGTCGTTCTTGCTCCATCTTTGGCTAAGGCAGCTAAGTCAAACAGACTGTTTTAAAGGCCAACGCAATGCCTGCCTCATTTGATTATGGCTAGGGATGTGGTTATTATTAATTTGACTTATTATTTATTTATTTATGTGTGCCTGTCGCTTTTTCTTTGCCTCATCCTCTCTTTCTCTCTGACTCGCTCGTTCTCTTTCTCTCTGTCCAGCCAAGCTGAGGGAATCATGCTTCGACCCAGGTGTGGTTCTGAATGGGACCAGGCTGGGATCCGATTATAAGCTTGGCTCCACTGTTACCTTCTATTGTGAGGCTGGATACGTTTTGCAGGTACAAAAAAAGAAGTGGATGTGTGGGTGATTGTTTGGTTGTTGTTTTTTGGTTTGGTTTGATTGGTGGCTGGTCAGTTCACCGGTTAGTTTGGTGATTAGATGGTTGGTTACTTATAGTTTATTTTATATGACATAGACATCATAGTAGCTTTAGAATTGAACCTTGATGCACAGGAATCAGATGCACTGTATTTAGTGTTTGAAGCAAAACGCTTATTTCTGTCACCAGGAGGCTTTTTAAAATTCAAAATAAAAAAAGAAATAGAGGAAAACAAAATACATTACACACAAACAAATACACCCTCAAGTACACACTCAAAAATACTTCAACACAAAATAAAAAATACCGGTGTGTTTACAGTCCTATTAGGTGTGTTGTTTCTCTTTTAGACATGATATAATACCTTTATTAAAAACATGAAAATTGTGTTGCTTTTTCATTTCAGTTGGTTGACAGTTTCATCGTTTTGCTCCTTTAACAGGGAAGACTGATTGTCCAAATCATGTGTTGTGTATTGCAATGCGATAGTCACCGTTTTCTGAAGCCTGTGTGTTGACTTTACTAGTGTGTTTGTGTCTTGTATCAATTCTTTAAAATAAAAGCGTGTAGGATTTAGGGGCACATATTGGCAGATATGGTTCTGTAGATGATATTCACGTCTATGTTTTCTTAAGTTTAAAATAACCTGAAAATAAGAATCCTTATGTTTTGCTTGCCTAAGATGAGCCATTTATATCTGTATATAGGTCCTCTTCCACAGAGTGTGCCACGTTGTTCTACAGTAGCCCAGAACAGACATATCAAACACTGGCTTTAGAAAAGGCTATTTGAGCTTTCATTTTGGTTGGTTCTCCTACACACTCGACACAAGGGAGAAGTACTGCAATCTTACCATTAGATACCACTGAATACTACTTACTGGACCACTAAGCCAAGATGGAACATGATCATTTGAGTGTTTAAAAATAAGCTTCAAGTTAGAACGGCTTATGAAGCTTTTCGAGTTGAGAGTATTGTGTTTTTTCAAGGTATAAAAAGGTGTCACATCATTGTTTTTTTTCTTCATTAGTTTTGTTTTCTGTCCAGATGATTGTTTGAATTGTCAGAAGGATGGTCAGTTGGTTGGTTGTTTGATAGGTTGGTGCGATAAGTGGTTGATTGGCTTGGTCAGTGGGTTGTTTGTCCAACAGTGAAATGCTTTTTTTTTTCTTCAGGGCTATTCTACACTAACCTGCAGTATGGGAGATGATGGCAGACCTGGATGGAACCGGGCATTGCCCAGTTGCCAAGGTAACATACACTTAAAACACAGACTGGAATAAAACATCCCCGCAAACACAACTCGTTTTAGATTTACAGTGTGTTATTTACTGTGTATATATGTGCCTCTTTGCCTTCTCTTTATGTGTGTGCACGTGCATATTTTCTGTCTCCAGCTCCCTGCGGAAGTCGTTCTACAGGAACGGAAGGAACTGTTTTATCTCCCAACTTCCCCAGAAACTACACCTCTGGACAGACCTGTGTCTACTCTATATCTGTACCCAGAGAGTTTGGTAAGTTCATGCATAAACACAAATGTGGTATGGTGCACACATGCCATTGCATTTAACAGGATCATTTAGGAGTGAATATATATTTAGAATATTTCACACGGTACCTGTATGAATCTATTGGGTGTGATAGTTCAGTCTTTATACTTAAAAAGAATTCTAATGTAAGTGTTTAACGCTCTGAAGTGTAGGTGTGGAGACAACAGTTGAGAACCAAACCTGTGATCACAGTTTTCTTGACGTGTATTCTCCTATTGTTCTTTTGCTCAATGAAACAAAATCACATTAGCCCTTGTTTGATTATTAATGATGAAGCTCCCTGATCCCCTTTGGGGTTCTTTAAACCTCTGAAAAACTCGTAGATATATTACACACGATCAAAGGATGCTCGCTGGCCATTTATTTGATTCCAGGTCAGGGCCTCATCATTGAAGTGACATTTAAAGATGAGGCTGTTTTCATCTTGCCACGTTTGATTGGAGGCCAGACATAAATGACACTATAAAGATATGAATATTGTCAAGGATTCTTCACATTAAGTGAGGCTGTGTTGAGAATATGGGGGTATAGGAGGAAGTCTCCTCTGGTCGTGATCAAGGTTGGAAGGGGTGCTGTCAAGAAGCAATGTGTTGAAAATCACTGATTCTGGTCAACATGAAATATCAATAACGTAGTCTGAGTAATGCTAATATTAAATGTCTGTAACACTGATGGTTCAAATTTCAGTTAATTAAAGTTGAATCAGCTGTGTCACATTTCATGTCACTGTCAAGCATTAAAGTTCATTCTTGACCTTGGTAATAATAGTTTGATTAAACAAATTAAACTCAGGATCTACATACTTTTTCTGGAGCTTTCAACAATATTACAAATATTCATGAGCAACAGGGGTCTGCTGAGCTGCTGTGAGGATGGACTGGTGGACATGCAGGCTCAACAGCTGTTATAATTCCAAAGTACTTGTGAATAAAGGGTTGTCACGGTCATGGTAAACCCGGAAAAGTAATTCAATTTCACAATCATATTTTCCAGGCCTGGAAAGGTCATAGAATTAGTAAAAATCAATCAAAGTTTTGGAAAAATGATGGAATTTTGTTGCGTTTAATAAAACTGTCACATTAATATAAGTAATGTAGCTAAGTAATGTAAAATCAGGGCAAATTCATGCTCTGTAGGTGACGACATAATGTAGCTTAAATATACATTGACATGTGACCAGTTTTTTTTTTTACCTTTAGGCAGGTTTCTTCGTCTTCTTCCCACATCCCATCTCTTCCTTCATGTATGCCAGTGAGCTGAAATTATGTTTAAAAATGCAAGGCAAGTGGGTCAAGAAAAAAATACGTATATTCATGGTCCTGAAAAGTCATGGAAAAGCTTTGATATTTTATCCATGAAAATGTAAGGGAACCCTGTAAATAGGAGTATGTGGAAACAGTTTGACATTGTCCTCTTCAGCAGATACAGTTGAAAGCTTCTGAAAAAGCTTGTAAGTAGTCGTTAATTTGAGATTGTGTCATCAAAGTATCAATAGCATTTAATTTTAATGGTGTGTAAACTTACATTTGTGTCTCTAATACCCATTCAACATATCACATACAGTATTGACATCTAAATTATTGGTTGACAGACTTGGAACGACTGACTCATTGGGCCTGAGTTGAGCTTTTACAAACAATCAGTAATTGGTGGATATGATGTCCAATTATGCCCTGTGGTGTTATGCATAAATAGCAGCTTTCCCTGAGGCTGTTGATGGTTGCTGTCTCGTTATACAGTATTTGCGCAGCAGCTTTTGTAATGTCAGCTCCATGCAGACATATTGACTTAAAGGAGCTCACAATCAGTTGTCCCACATACTGTTTATGATCATTTTCTTTAGTTTGTGCCATAAATATGAATATATATAAAAAAAATATATATATATATATATATATATATATATATATATATATATATCAGGGAAACATGTAATCTTGGTTGCAAATGTTAATTTTACCCCAATTTTGCATTATATTCCTGCTGAAAGATTTCCAGGGCTGCCCCAGAGACATTTTATAAGCTCCAGAACTTCATTAAGAATCAGCTGCAAATTTTTAAAGCTTTGGCTAGTTGAATGAGATCCTATCTGTGTAGTTTTTGTGGTTTAAAATCAGCTTGTGACAATATTTCTTGTTAAGGATATTAATAATGACATATCATTGATAATAGACCTACATAAGTACTCAAAATAACAGGCTTCAAATCTGGCACATCACATGACAAAGCGAGAACAACAAAACAGGTAAACACACACACACACACACACACACACACACACACACACACACACACACACACAAAACAAATATTCAAATCTCAAAATTGAAAACTGAATACCTACCCAAGAAACAAAAATCCAAAAAGCATATATTTTGGAAGCTTTAATTAGCTATTTTTATCATTGTGCTGATATTCTGTGTTACACTGTGTTCATTCTCCAGCTGCAAGAACGCTGCTACATGCAGCTACATGCTACGTCATGGAAGCATGTATTCTTGGTTGCCGATGTTGATCATTTCTTCCCGATGTCGAATCATATTCCTGCTGAAACATATCTGGTTTTGTTTAGAAGCCTTTGTTGGCGATTTTTACATGGTAGTAAGGTTTGCTCTTCTCTGTGTCAGCTGTTGCCTGGCTGTAAGTAAACTTCTACATGTAGCTACACGCTAACATCAGCAAAACATGTAATCTTGGTTGCCAATGTTGTTAATTTCTCTCTGGTTTCAGATCATATTCCTCTTGGCTCTTAGAGGCTTTTATTGTTAATTTTTCATGGTAGAAAGTGCTGCTTTAATAATGTTGCAGTCATTCCCTGGCTGCAGTTACAGTGCAGAGACATCGAGAGTACAGATACGGAAGACATGGAAATGCTGACCATCACTGGTCTTTTTTGGGAGGGGGGCTTAAAGAGACAGCCTCTAAAATGGAAATCTCACACAGCGAGTGAATAAAGGAGCTCCTGCACAGACAGCATGAGGATAATAAAGTTATTTTTGAACATTAAAGCTTGTAAATATGTTCTGTCAGGAACCCAAAATGTGAGTATGAACTAATGTGAGCATAATAGGTCCCCTAAAGACACTCAGACAGCCTCTGTGAACCTCCCACACAGAGCAAGAGTCAGAGGTTGTTTTGTTATGTTGCAGAGCAGCTGTCAATCCCCGCCCTAAAAAATAGCATGTCTATAATTTGGGAACTTGTGAGGCTCAAGGTTGCAGTTTTTAACCGTTTGATGATCAGAGAAGTTGAAAACAACCCACTGGACAGATTATCAAAAAATTAATGATTTTTCAACCTTAATACAAATGGCTCCTTCGGTTCAAACACCAGGTGGGAAATAAATCCTTGGCATTCGTCCCTGAGGAGACACTATACCTCCTGTTGAATGAAGACGTGGCTGAGGACGCCCACTCAAGCAGTTTATCAGGAGGCACGGCAGCTCCACAGGGATCAGGTTTTCTCCATCTGATGTCAAGAGCTGAAGCTGAAGCCTTTCAAATGAATAGTGAATCATTTCAATCATTTGATGACACACACTGTGGATTGATTTCAACTTTGCTGGGCCCGTTACTACCTGGATGACTGAACAGATCCTTGACACTACAGCGCAGGGGGATTTCACTACCAACAAGTCATGTGGTTACACAGTGTGGGAAAACTCTGCCTCAATCAGTTATCTCTGCATGTGTACATGTGTGTGCATCTTTCTTCAAATGATCCGTTGTTCTTCCTTGTTATCTCCGTTTGAGTAGAAATCTACCGTGATGTAAACTATTCCATGTGTGCATTAATGCTTTATGAGTCTGTGTGTGAGAATGCTGATTCATGTGTGTCCTCCTGCCTGAAATCTGTGCTGTTTTGAAACGGTTTCAGCTGTGAACTCCTCCACCTGCTCTGCTGTATGTCGATATTACAGCGGGACATGATGGAAACCTTAATCACTCTGGTTTCCTTAAAATCTATACATGGTGGGAGCTTTTAAGTTTCTGCTGACAGGCAGGATCCTGTCATTTTTTATGACCGCTCAACAGCATGCCCTTATACACATCCTCTTGTGCGACCATGTGAGATGTAAGAGGTTTGCTTTATCTGCGTTAAAGAGCTATATCTTGACAATTTTCTCCAGCTCCCTTTAATGCCTGCAGGGACAATTCAACGCTAGCTGAAAATCCACCGTTTTGTTTCTGATACGCATTGTTTGTCATTATTTTAACATGAAATAAGGTTTTACATGAGAGCAGTTAGGGTATACTTTATGAGTCAGAGTGATGCTTAATGTAGATCGTGCTTTAAAAGAACTCCACCGAGAGAAACGGTCTTGTACAAAGTGACCAGTGACCTTCTTATAGCCGAGTATCCTTGGCAATGTTCAGATTTAATCCTTTACACCTCAGCCTTTGGGGCCAAAGGGAGGGAGAGGGAGAGATGGAGACGTGATATGTCTTTGTGTGTGTGTGTGTGTGTGTGTGTGTGTGTGTGTGTGTGTGTGTGTGTGTGTGTGCGTGTGCGTGCGTGCGTGCGTGCGTGCGTGCGTGCGTGCGTGCGTGTGTGGGGTAGCAATGATTGTGTGTGTGTGTGTGTGTGTGTGTGTGTGTGTGGTAGGGGAGCTGGCTTCATTGAGGCTGAAATAAATGATATTTATCCCAAAGGACATTTTTTTTCAATGTGCTGCAGACAAACAAATGTTCTTTTATACAAGTCCACCTACAGATTTTCATCTTAGGGCAACTTCTAATTGTTTGAAGATGCAGTGATCATCCAAGACAGTTGGAGCAAACACAGTGCCTCAGGCCTCCAGGGGGCCCTCTAATGCTACCTGCCACTGCAGCTGCATTGTGAAATCCATGGTTTAGTCATGGTTCATGGCCACTGCAGCGGTCTTTTCACCTTCCATCATTTTGTAACAGTTAAAACATGGGTTTTGGGATATGATTTTGACAGGTTACCACTTGTGTCATATACCTTTCTTTCACTCTACCTGCCTGTATTACTGTAGAGACGACAGATAGAAAAACATCTTGCCCTACTGACTTATAGTTTTTGCCGACACCAGCATTTCACACAAGCTGTCAGCATTGATACACCACAGCCAACTGACAAGTGGGAGAGGGGGGTGAGTTGAACTGGTGCATGATGAAGATGAGGTGATGTTTTGACTATTAAGTGTCCTGATATGTAATTTTGTTCCAATAGATGGCTTCAAATAGAGTTTGACACTGCAGCTTAATAAAATTTAAATGAGGTATTACAGGTTAATTCTATCATTGGAAGGTCAGGCACAGACAGTGGCATGGAATAATAATTTGTCTCTATTCAAGTGTGGTTAACATATCTCGTTATCTGTCTTTTTTTCCTTTTTTTGTCTCTAGTTCTTTTTGGACAGTTTGTGTTGTTCCAGACATCTCTAAACGATGTGGTGGAAATCTACGATGGACCCACTCAACAAAACACACTGCTGTCTTCTCTCTCTGGGTCCCACTCTGGTAAGGATGGATGAATGGCTTGATATATGGTTGACGGGACAGATAGACTGAGCCCCGGGGATGAAAGGCTATTTGTTTAAGTACCATAGTGCAGCCTGACAGGGGTGCATGCGTGCACGCACGTGGTTAAGTTGTGGCTCGTTTTGAAGGTTATGTAATTACCGTTACTGGCGGCAAGTTTACATTCGGTAGTCAATACGAAATTACAAAATGAAGGCATGATTTGCTGCCTTTTCATCTTAAATAGTTATCTATAAAGTGAGAAAAAATAAATA
This sequence comes from Plectropomus leopardus, assembly GCF_008729295.1. Classification (NCBI taxonomy): domain Eukaryota; kingdom Metazoa; phylum Chordata; class Actinopteri; order Perciformes; family Serranidae; genus Plectropomus; species Plectropomus leopardus. The sequence goes on along the minus strand of NC_056480.1, from coordinate 22,213,750 downwards.
ATTTGTCACTTAAAGGCAACCAGTTTGAAGGAGAATTGTTTTGTAATGCATAAGTTGACAATGTGAATCAATCAACAGACCTTAGATGTCAAAATCCCTTTAAAATCCTCATCAAGAAACTCCCTCCCTCTCTCTAGGCGAGTCTCTCCCTTTAAGTTCGGGAAACCAGATCACGATAAAGTTTACCACAGTCGGACCAGAAACTGCAAAGGGATTTCACTTCGTATACCAAGGTCAGCCATTCACATCATTATTGTTATTAGTAGCCATTTTCAAACAAATGAATGAGAATTTTTTTAGCTATAAGGGTTTGCAGAACCTGTTTGTATTCCTTTTGTTGGAAGTTTTACACAATAGTAGTGTGAGTTTGTCTGTGTGTGTAGTGGTCATTGCTACATCATAAACCTTGGCATTTTGGGGAAATGGGGTGTTATGGTTTATCTGACATTTTGTAGATGTCTACAATATACAGTTTGATTTTTGTTTTTTATGTATTTAACCTTTATTTACCCATAAAAGCCACACTGAGATGTCATAGCCAAGATAGGCCACAATAATTGTACATTTTCCTATCAATACTAACGTTTTTGTGACATCTTCCTCATTCCTGCAGCTGTACCAAGGACCAGCTCCACTCAGTGCAGTTCAGTCCCTGAGCCGCGCTTTGGGAAGCGTCTTGGTAATGACTTTGCAGTTGGCTCGCTGGTGCAATTCGAGTGCAACCCTGGTTATGTCCTGCATGGCTCCACTGCCATAAGGTGTGAGAGTGTACCTGACAACCTGGCTCAATGGAACGACACCTTGCCAACATGCATAGGTAAACATGAATCAAGAAATTAGGCAGGAGATTGTCATTTTCCTATTCCAGATGCAGTGACATTTTAATCCCTTAAAGCCTTGATTGACATCAGTTTTCTTGTGCTTTATTGAGATGCCTTTCGCAAGCTATGTAACCCTTGAAACCTAAGCACATTAGTTTGATTTCTTTGGAAAACATGAGAAAAAAGGCAATGAGCAACCTGCTAAGAAATTTCTTGCAAATTGCAATATATGCATATATTTAAAATTATATTGCAGAAAAAATGTATACATTTTTTTTTTTTTAATTATTATTTTTTTTTTGGTTTTCTTGTTTGTTTTTGTTTTCATTTTACTGTTTTTGCTTATCTTTAGGTTATTTTCTTGTTGCTTTTTTATTTATCTATTTTTTAAATTTCCTGCTGTTTTTTGGGCCATGTCTTATTCAGTTGCACAATGCTTTTTATCCATGTCTTTGAAAGAACTCAAACCAATTTGAAAAAAACAGTTAAAAAGAAATACAAACAATTCAATTGCAGATTTCAATACAGCCAAACCCTAAACTTAACTTTGCCAAAGCTGTCTCCTCATGCTCTCTGGTCTTTACTCCCTGCAGCGAAGAGATGGTACAGCCGACTTTCTCTTTTCCTGTTCCTTGCAGACAGAGTGTTGTTTCAACCTCTGCTTTTTTCCTCTTTCCGCTCTGTGTGTTTTGCCTCTCTCTCAGTTCCCTGTGGGGGTGTATTGACCTTTCGCCGTGGGACCATTCTGTCACCTGGATATCCAGAGCCCTACGACAACAACCAGAACTGTGTGTGGAAGGTCTCCGTTCCAGAGGGGGCTGGAATACAGGTAGCACCCGTCACACGCTGCTTCCTGGCTGACCTATGTATCATTGGCTTAAAAGCTGAGCAGGCAGGATGTCGAGAATGATAAGATAATATTAGAAGGATGAATGGATGGATGGTTTGTGAGAGAGGGCCCATCCAGAGATAGGATCTAATCGAGAGAGATAATGCTTGATTGCGTGTAAGCTAAACTGCTCTCACGGACAAATACAAAGGCAAAGATGCCTGTGACACGAAACAGAGTCTGTTACACGTATTTGACAGACACCTACCCGCATTACAAGGTAAGTGATCTGCATAAAGTGACTTATTCTTTTTCGGTAACAAACAACCTTTTATGATGTTTGACAGTTTCATTAAGAAAACTTAATTAACAGCAATTAACAAATGTGTTATAGTTTCTTTCTGATTTTTTTCATAGAAGTAGCAGAGTTGCAGAATTGTACCAGATGGAATCAAATGACACTTAAGGTGCTTTTTTTGAAGACAGTGACACAAGAGCTAACAAGAGCACATTCTGTCTTTCTTTCCCCTTTTTATCCATCTCTGCAGATACAAGTTGTGAGTTTCGCCACTGAGCATAACTGGGACTCTTTGGATTTTTACGATGGTGCCGACAACCACGCACCAAGACTGGGCAGCTACTCTGGTAAACAGATTTTTTTTTTCTTTTCAGCATTTTTTTAAGTGTTGCCCAAAAAATTACACATATTATTGAAAAATGTTATTATTGACAAAAAGATAATTTTGAAAATGACGGTGGCTAAGTGTGGGACAAATCAATCAATCCATCAAGAAAAAAAAAGGAAAAATAGACAAAGAGTGAGACGAATTGTAACAGATTATCAAGTAGAAAATAATAAACTTAATTGTAATAAAGAATATAGATATTTTCAACTAGAAATGTGGTGAATCATGCAATTTAGAGTTTAATTGTGACAGTTTTGATGGCGGTTGTTAATTGACGGAGAAGACTTTACTTGACAACATTCAACATTTTCTAATTATCATGACATGGAACTTTATTAATCCTGAAGGAAATTCTTGTGATAGAAATAGCTCAAAAATTACACCAACATAAGAATAGCAACAGTCGAGCAGTGATACTTAACCTCGGCCTGCGGGCTGACCTGTGATGGTGTGCCAGGTGGTCCACCAACCATTTTCTTATTCACAGTGGAAACAAAATTATTCATGTTTGGATTTTTTGTGTACTTAAATGTAAATAAGGTGCAAGAATGCAAAAAGAAACAAACTAAATAAAGCATTTTAAATCAAAAAGAAGTTCAGGGGAAGGATCCCTCGACCCTTCTACAGAGGTCCAGGCTAATCGTCATATGTTAAATTTTAATTTTTGTTTGTTTATTAACTGGCCCCTATTCTCCTGTCATTTTACAAAACTGGCCCCCAGGCAAAGAGTGTTGGGTATCCCTGCAGTAGAGTAATGCATGTTAATGTATAAGGAGTACAAAACTAAGGAGTACAACTAACACAAGAGCTTAACAGAGAACCAATAAAAGCAAGATAAATTACACAAAAGAAGTAAACTAAAATAGAATAGACCTAAAAATAGGCCTAAAAATAGGCCTGTCATGTTAGTTGTGGTCAAAAATGAGCATATAGGAAGGAATAAGGCACTGACCCCTTTACAAGCATTCGTGCTCTATTGTGTTGTAATCTGATCAATATAGCTTGAAATTTAAATGCATCATGACAACATGTACAAACGAACTTTGCATGTTGTCGTAATGTTTTAAGGAGTACAAGATGCTGGCCATGTGATCCCCAGCAATTAGAGCTAAACTGGTCAAATTTCCTCCAGCAGGAGCTGTGGAACACATTTACTGACACCTGCTTGTTTATCTGTGTTGTCTTGAATGATGTACTGTATGAGATATATGTGTCATATAGCTAATTAATCCTCTTACACTCTAATTCTCTATTAGGAATAGATATTCCGGAAGCAACCCATGACATGATGTGTTAAACACATTAATTCCAAAAACAATACAATTATGTCTAAATGCCCCCACAAAGTTACTCCACAGTGTCATTTGCTGTATTTTTAAGTTGATGGAAGAGCCACAGATTTTTTTCTAATTCATGGTAATAACAACTGATTAGCAACAATATAACAATCATTTAAAAAGTGTAAACCCTAATTACAAGTAAAAACGTATATTCTACATAGGACTCATCACACTAATCTTTCCCTATAGAAAATCATATTTAAGGGTAAATTTGGTCCTGGACATGTATGCAGAAAACAAATATTTAATTAGATAATGTTTCATTTGCGTATTTAAACATACAGTTTCAGAAAAGATAATACAAAAAATGATCGTCCTGATGTAAGTAATTAACCTAGGAGGCTTTATGGTGATATCTATCAGTTAACATTTTACACTTCTCACCTGTAATGTCTTTTTGTTATAAAAATGTATGTTATTTTACTATACATAAAATGAAGGCCCTTTCCTCAAATTTTTCTCATACTCTGAGCCAAAAATCTCCACTTCAGTAGCACTTACATGCACCAAAATTTTCAGTTATATTCCTATCTATATTGTGGTAAAGAGAGGTTTTTTCATGTATCATTCATAGCCTACTTTATACAACATTTTATTCCTAAAAACACAGCAAATTTTTTTTAAAGGTATTGACTGTAGTTTCTGATTGATGAAGTGAAAAAATTCCCTCCGTCAAAACCTTTGATTCTATCATGTCATGAAACATGACATGAAACTATAACTTTGAACCTGGCTTTATTCAACGTCCAGATTTTGTTCTAGAAAGCCACACAAATTAGTGCATATTTTTTTGGTATTTTTTTAGTCCTACTATAAGTAATATACTTGGGAGGGTTCAGGGTGATATCTGTATGTTAAAAATTGTTCCCTTTTTCTCTTAAAAAATGTGTCTGGTCTAAATATTGGCAATGACTCCAGTGGAAGTCCCTCTGCTCCAGTAATTCATATTCAACCCAAGAAATGTGTGTAGTATGGGTAAAGCATTTCTCTGGATTCATTCACTCGTATAATTCATGCAGACTTCCAAAGGGGGAGTCAGCACCTACTGGGGATACTAATACTGCTTTTAGGGAAGCAAAGTCATCTGATTATCTGCTCGTTGTGTTAAATAATCTATGGAGATGAGGAGGATTTTTGGCAATGAAATGACAGCGTTTCCAATAAACAGTTATATTAATACATGCAGAGTTATGACTTTCTAACAGGGTTAATTACAACTGTTATTATAAATATTGTCATACAAATCCTGAAATAACTGACATTATTAAATCCACACAGTTAATTATTCACCACCATTCATCATTTATTACTGAGACAAAAAATACACACACACACATATATATATATATATTATATATATATATATATATATATAAAGATATATTTTCCCTATTATAATAATGAATATGATTTTCTCTGGAATCTGAACACAACCAGCAGGGGGGCTATAAACTGATGAAAAATTTGCTAATTAATTCCCTTCACAACAGGCAACCAGTAGCATCCATCGGCCCAATTCACTCATCGTTTTGAAGAAAGTCTCTTCAGCTTTGATTGTTTTTTACTGAAACACTACACTACACTACAAAAAAAACAACATGTAAGTCAAAATAAGCTCACTGACCACTGAGAAAATCACTCCACAGGTGACTACTGTTAGAAGATACTATACCACAGCTGCGTCTTCAAAACCATCCAAGACATTTTCACTGATGAGGAGATCAGAGCAGGTTAATGTTTCTTTACATTACAGTCATCTGCATATTATTGTGAAGGGCCGTGACAGAATCACACTGTTGCACTGTGCCAGCTTTGCTTCAGTAGTGCAGTACCCGTTTCTCTTTACTTTCTACTTTCCCTCGCCACACTAAGTAGGTCAAGCCAACATTTGAAAAGTGGTTTCAAATAAAACAGATGTCTCATATAAAAGTAATTCCCCTCTCCCTCCTTTGAGAACACTTCACAAACAAAAAAAAGTAAAAAATGTAGGTTTGGGAGGTCTTTGTAGTTTCCTTTGCTGTCAAATAACTAAGATCCCCTGCTTTCAACCCTCAGTTGAAAAATGAAAAAAATGTGATCATGGTCCTCTGTTGCTCTCCTCTCTCCTTGCTTTTAGGCACAACCATCCCCCCTCTCCTGAATAGCACATCTAACAACCTTTATCTGAGCTTCAGCTCTGATATTAGTGTCTCAGCTGCTGGTTTTCACCTGGAATATACAGGTAACATGTTTGTTTTGTACACAGCTTCATCCAAAGCATATAACATATGATGAGTGAGGCTTCTACAACCATGTTTATTCCACATTTCTCACTAGCTATTGGTCTGGAGTCATGTCCAGAGCCTCAGACTCCAAACTACGGAATAAGACAAGGAGACAGATTTATGGTGGGAGACGTGGTGCAGTTTTCATGTGAACAAGGATACTCTCTTCAGGTAAATACACAGCCTATATACTGTTTGTCTTTCTGAGTCATACCAGCTACTGGAGGTTTAAGGGGCATTGGAGGATAGCTGTTCCAGATACACAGAACACACACATGCACCACAAATTGCAGTTGTTTAATGCAAACCGACAGCCGGATATGTATGTGAAATCATGAAAGGCTGCTCAGCTTTTCTGATGTGCCGCTATTCACTCTTTTTATCCCCTGGCTGCACAAAACCAAGAACTATTTAAACTGTGAATCAGAAGGAAACCCTGCTCTCGGGTCGTTTTCCCAGCTCTTACTAAACATACAACTCCGGTGTGGTTTGCACAACTCTTGAATAATATATGTCTCTGGCGTGGTCTGCCCAATTTCTGGAGTACTATATCCAGCTCTAATAGAGGTTCGCCCTCCTCAAGCTCAAAGGGTGGCTTCCTTATTACTATTTGTTTCTTTCTCTGACATGTTTGTATCATTTTCCCAGTAGTGCTCCTTTTGTATTCAAATCTGAAAATTCTCATTTTAACACGTTTTCCACGTTTCCTGCATGATGTCGTTGCTACAAATAAACACCCTAGCCAGGCTAATGCACCTCTTTGTGACTGAGCCAAGCCTTTTTTGAGAATTGTGTGCTATCAATCTTAGACTCCCAGTTTTGAGAGGCAGACATCTGTGCCGGCACTACTGCTGTGGGTGTCACATTCCTTCGATTCTAAAAGTCAAGCAGTAACACAAACAAATTAACTGCTCGAGGCAGCGGTAGACCAGCAACTCCCATGTTCTGTGATGGCATATAACATTTTTTGTAAAATAAGTCTGGTGGCTTTTAAGTGAGCGATGTAACGTCTTCAGTTCTCTGTGGGAAAGGGCTGTTCCGATGGCAAGGTAAAGGGATGAAGTGCTCTAAACACAGGTTACACTTATATTTTTTTTAGGTGGTCTTTTCTATTGGTGGCTAGGATATGTTTTGCTGCCACTCCTGTCCACAGTCACCACACTTTTGACGGAAACATTAATTTTACCTCACACAACATGAGAGTTTCAGGTCTATAGCTGCCTCAATGTTATTTTGCAACTTTCTGAATTGAACTAATGTGACATCCACAGCAGTATATTTATTAGCTTCTATGTCCTCTCTGTAGGTAATACACTGACTATGGATCTCTAGATATATTTATATACTAGAGTAGGACCAATAAATAGCTGTAATATGCAATATATATGCAGTATTATATTATGTTGAATCTCGATGTATCTCCTCCTGGTTCAGTAAAGCTTTAATAACGATAAAATAGCATCATCCTCCACCTCCATGTATACAGTCAGTCATACTGTCAGAGAACAGTGTGTGGGGGTTGAGGGAGGGGAGGGCATCAGCGCTGTAATCGACAATGGCTGAGTGGGAGTTTCCATTTGAAAACCTGGAAAAGAACACATATTGAATCAGCCTTAAATATGCAGCCCTGCATTACTACAACTCATCATACTAATGCAGATTACTGATGAGTAGATAAAACTGTACTTTAAACCAAATTATATTTTATATATGTGGCAATTTCCTAACTGCTAAATGATTGTAATATTGTGGTTGTTTTTACATTTCTAGGGCAATGCCCATATCACCTGCATGCCAGGACCTGTTAGGAGATGGAACTACCCTGTACCACTATGTCTCGGTAGGTGTTCTCTTGCAGTACATGTATGCACACACACATACACAAATGCATGCAATCCAGTCTGCATAAACTGCAAACCTGAGTGCTGCAGGAATGATGCAAGCAGTTTCCACTGCCTGCCCTGACTCTCTGGAAAATAAGCCGTTTGATCAATTTGCTCTTCTGTGATGAGCTGATTATTTAGTATTCTGTGCAGAATGTGATTAAGCTTTTAAACTGATGCAAAGCTAAGTCAGAGTCTGCCATAAACATGCAGAGTGTGCCAAAGCATCAGCATGCACTGAGGCAAACTAGAGGAAACAAGCCCTGGACAGACATCTACTTGCACAATGGTAATTTATTCAAGATGGGTATTTATTCAAGACTCAGAATATTAATGTGTTTTTCAAAATGATGCAAAATGTCAGGTTGAAGATACTCAAGTGTCCAGTCAGCAGCAGTGTCTTAAAAAAGAAGTGCTCTTCGTCTCCTGCACTAGTGTTGATGTGGTGCTTTTAACGCAGAAACACTGTTTTCCTTTTTTTCTCTCTTTCTGTTTTGTGTGTGTTTGTGTGTGTGTCTTCAGCCCAGTGTGGTGGGTCTATGACAGATGTAAGTGGAGTGATTCTAAGTCCTGGTTTCCCTGGCAACTACCCCAGCGGATTAGACTGCACATGGACAGTCAACTTACCTGTCGGCTTCGGTAAGAAACACTGTCAACTCTGAACTTAAGAAATGTGTGTGTGTGTGTGTGTGTGTGTGTGTGTGTGTGTGTGTGTTTGTGTGATTTTTTTCTCAGTTTGTCTGTGTTTCTATTTTCTCTGTTTCTGTTTCCCTCTTCATGTATTTATTAATTTCTTTAATTACTCACTCCCCCACTCAATCAGTGTTGGTGGCCTTTATCCACGTCATTAACGAGTGGTTGCAGATGTAGCATCTAAAAATGTTTTTATCAGCGGCCTCTTTGTCAGTCAAGCTTTGCTAATTGCTTTAAATGTCAAATCGTTTCTCAGGTATCCATCTCCAGTTCCTGAACTTCTCGACTGAAGCAATCCACGATTACTTAGAGATCCGCAGCGGAACACTGGAGATGGGCTCGGTCATTGACCGGTTCAGCGGTCCAATCATCCCCAAGCCTCTGTTCAGCACCACTCACCAGACCAGCTTTTTCTTCCACAGTGACTACTCACAAAACAAACCAGGGTTCCACATCACATTTCAGGGTAAATGTTGTCTCTACAAGCCCTTCTCCAGCATCTTGTGTACACTGTTCATTTGCTAAGCAAAGCAACAAGAGCAGCGGTCAGACTTTGCTTTTTCTTTGCTGAAAACAGTGACTGTGACCAATTTGGAAACTAGGTTGTCAGAGTAAAGCCACGTTTGCACTTTGTTTTAAAATGCATTGCAGTGATCGGAATACAAGTGGACAGCAGTGACACATTGTAGTTCACACGTGTCTATCATGCAAATCATTACTGCCTGCAAGGGGTTGGAAAAAATAGATACATCACCGTATTGCAATATTTTGTGTGGAAATATTGCATCGACAGATGGACACAAGTTTTATTTTTTAATTATATATTATTATCAATATTGCAACTTTAAATTAAACTTTTGGTAGCTCACTAGAATAATGAAATCTATTGTTTTTTCAGTCTACTAGATATAGTTAAGTGCACTAAAAGTGACTGAGGTGTAATGAACAGATTAAAAACGTCAGATCAACAGATGTTGACAAATAATTGCAATATGTCACAGTATAGGTTAGCACAATACTCTGCATACCTCACATTTAACATTTAAAAATGCTATAAGGTGGTATCGTGACTTAAGTTTTGTTATGATATCATATTGCGGTGCCTCTAGTGATTCCCTCCCCCACTACCTACATCACTACTGGTAGAGGGTCAAAAGGTCCTGCACGCTGTTGTTACATCAACAATCTCAACAGTCGAGTTATCGGTTTTGTCAGTACAGTTGATGATATCACTGTCAGCAGAATCTCTCGCTTCATAGGGCAAAGTCATGGACAGTCATGCAACACTTTGTCCAACTCAAACTAAAATGGTCAAATTATAGAGCGTTGCTGAGCCGTCACCAAAACAACCACAACTTCCTGCATTGATGATGTATTTTCCTGCATCAGGATGCAGATGTGTAGTCTTATGTGTCCCAGACCACCTCTGCAAGTGGCTTAAGTGATCGGATCACAATGCATCATGGTGGTCAGTTACATGTGTACTTGGTGCTGACCTCTCCTGAACTCATCGCCATAGATGTATTTTAAAGTCAAGGGTAAACAAGGTCCTTCTTATAGACTCAACAAGAAGTAATCCCTCTCAATTGTCACTTATGACCCACTCTCACTATGTGTTGTGTATTTTCTGCAAAGTCTGCCTTCTGCCTGTATTTTTTGTGATTGGGGACGTTTATGGGTGTGCAACCCCACAGTGTGAAGGTGAGGTCAGGGCTTTTTAAAAAGGTGGAAAAAAGGTGCCAGACTGTTAGCAGCAGCCATCCAAGAGACACAGTGCTGAAAAATACGCAAACAAAGTTAGGCGAAATGCCACAAGAAAGTGAATCCGTGGGTATTTTTTACTTTCACTTTTGTGGGTGCGGTAACTGACAAGCATTGTTACTGCAGAGTATACCTTTAATTACTTTATTTTTCAGGAGCAACTAACAACAGAATTATTTATTTTTTCAGACAACAATAAAAAGTTTCTTGACTTCTAAAGCACTAGCCAAAAAATTACAGGGTTCATACAGGTCTTCATTTTTTGATTAATACCAGTGATGAGACGAGTTTTCTATTTATTTATCTGACACTTTAAAAGGTTTTGAGCAGTCTTATATTTGTTATGACAAATCTTGTAGATGGCCTAAATGTGTTACGGCTAATTCCATTAATGTGCAAATGACTGTGTCTGATGAATAATACCTTTTATCTTGTGACAAGGGCACTGCCAACGTGTTTTAAAACAGTAAAAAAATAATCTGAACACTGGCAGTTTTATTATTTCCACGACCATTGTTTCTGCTAATGTTTGTCTGTCTCAGTTGCATATTTTTCTTCAGTCATGCTTGACTCTTGTAACTTTGGCTATGAAAAGTCACTGTGACTAAAATGTTTAAATGGCAGACTGTCAGATTTAATTTGAGGGTATTTGGCAACATCAAAAGAACAAGTATGAGCTTCTTTGGTGCTTTATACCCTTGTCAAAAAGTTGGTGATCTCAATCTGTATCTTGAAGTTTACAGCTGTTTTTTCTTTCTTTTACCTCTCCGGCATTTTAGTGTTATTAACATTTTGGCTGCGGGTTGCAAGAGGTTGGAGGAATTGTGATTTTTGTTTTTTTTGCACTTATTATTTGTGATGTCAGTGTTAGATAGGATGTATTCTCTTTATATGAATGACTTGTGTTTAGGTTTTTTTTCATTGTTTCTGTTTTCCCTTACTAACCTGAGTTATTGTATCTCAAGCCTATCAGCTCCAGAGTTGCCCAGACCCTCGGCCATTTAGAAACGGCATTGTGATTGGCACAGACTTCAGTGTTGGGATGACGGTGTCGTTTGAATGTCTGCCTGGATATTCTCTGATTGGAGAAGCTTCACTCACATGTTTACATGGAATCAGCAGGAACTGGAATCACCCACTACCACGATGTGAAGGTAATATACATTGTTTTTGCTCCTACCTGCCAACACTGTTTCCTTGATATTTCTATTACAATAAACCAGTTGATATTAAATTCTATGCTGAGAGCACAGTGGGGGAAAAACATATGAAGCAATTACAAGCGTTATGCAACTCGTAAGTCAACACAAAAATTAAATATATTTCCCTGTACGTTGGAGGAATGCGGAAACCTTAATTACACTAGAGAGACTACAGGATAAATCTGGAGAAAATAAGAGAGGTGTCTGGCATGTTGTTATTATACATTCCCAGCAGTTAAATAAAATCGTTAAATAATATTATTATAACTTTATGACAAGTAACTGCCCAGTAATCCAATTCATATTATTTAACTGCATTCTTTTTTTATTTTAAGACAAGACTTAAGAGCACTGACACTCATTTGAGGGTCCTTAATTTATTAAACTGTAAATATTCTAGTTTATACCTCTCAGCCATGGTAGCAATACACCACAGATGAGCAACACCTACACTCCCGAGAAATACCTGCGCTGCAGAAGTGAAATAAAACTGTAATGACAATTTATTGAAGATATTAAGGTGTTATCCAGTGGTCATTACATGACTGATAGAGATGTGTCCTCTCCCGGTCATCCAGACAATTACTGAAGCTTTGCTGTGGTATTACTAATTTGCTGGTAATTTATTAAGGGTAATTCTGTTAATATTCCATCTCACAGCTCTCTGCGGTGGCAACATCACATCATTAAATGGAACCATTTACTCTCCTGGTCACCCTGAGGAGTACCCCAACTTCCAGGACTGTGTGTGGAGTGTCAGAGTCCCTCCTGGACACGGGATTTACATCAATTTTACTGTACTGAGCACTGAGCCCATATACGACTACATCACCGTCTGGTGAGTATGATTTAGTTATTTAATGAACTTGCTTTTTCACACCTTTAGACTGTATCCTTAAAGAATAGCTGAACAACAAAATAAGCATTTGTATATCAGTTACTCAGTGTATGTTGCCGTGAATTTGTAAAGAAAACATTTTTATAGCATGCCTCCAGTGAACAAAGTATCAAGAAAAGGCAAACACTCTTACCACAGCAAACTGTTCACACAACTGTTCACACACTCTTATACAACTTGTGCAATAAAACCAGTCGTGTGCCAGTAATTAACCTTACAATTTCAGTGTTTCACACAGAATTAGAGTCTGAATGTGGCAGTAGCTGATGACAAGGGGGGTGGAGGGCGATGGGGGGTTGTTCAGATCAGCAAACTTTCTATTTTTTTAGTATGGCTGTGTCCCTTTGTGATCATTATGTCTTTCCAATTTCTGAGGTTTTCGCAGGTCTTTGAATGCAGCGCAGGTGAAAGAGGGTTTTTGAGTTTGAGGTGTGGAGAAATTAGTATTTTGTGACATGATTGATCAGAGCTGATCAGATTGATGGATTTGAGGAGCAGCTCCTGCTGAGGTAGTTGAATGCAAACTTTTAACTGAATGGTGTGTGTATACACACAGGTGGTCCCTGTTTACTTCAATTCATAAAGAATTTTTGCCTTTTTCTGGATTCTCTGATGACTTTTGAGGCATGTGAGAAATACAGAGTTTTTTTTCAAGAAGTCAAGGTAACATGTAAATGATTTACAAATGGTCAAAGTATTCCTTTAACTGACACTGTTCCTCCATATTAAGTGCCTTTACTTGTCAGTCTTGCCGTCTTTTCTGGGATTCTAACTGAACAGCCTTTTATGTTTACCACATATGTGGAAAACTTCTGATACACATGCACGCACCTTCTCTCTCACACAGGATGTCATGTTCTTCAACATCTTTTCAGAGCTGGCCACTATTTGGCTAAATTCCTGCAAGGGTTACTATGACTACAGACATCTCCCCTTGAATATAAAGCTACTACATAATTTCCTTATTGTCATGTTTTATCCATCTCTCTTTACCCATAAGTCTCTCTCCCTTTCCCTCTGCTTCTCACACCATCTTCAAGTCTCAGTCGGCCTTGTACTGTATGTAATATACGATACATCTTTCTCTCCCTACCTGCCCAGCCTTGGCTACTCACTTCATTATTCTCCTGAAGGGGAGCAGCCATTGGCAACAGGAGACATTTTGTCAATGCAAAAGGTTTAAACAGTGCTTAGATACCATGTTACATAGTTGTCTGCACGTACAAGGTGGCAGCAGAACCATAAATAGGTTGTACATTTCATTTCTATGGCTGCCATGTCGCTGCCCCGTCTCGATAGCTGAAGTAAATAGACAGCAGGGTGCAGCATCAACAGTTTAAAAACGTCACCTGGCACACAGACATGGAGAGGCAGGGCGAGGCAGGGAAAACACAACAGCCGCAGTGTGAGACATGGTTTGCTGCTGATACATTCCCAGGTATTTTTAGACCACAACAGAAGGACCAAATGTCTCTCTAGTACTTTTGTTAGCCTGTCATGATGTAAGCACTGTCAACGGTCCAGATTTCCAGGTTTGTCTGTTTCTGCAGCCCTCAGGAAACTCTTTAAAATTATTCTGAATAAAATTTCTGTTACCTATTTAGAAAGTCTGGCAACACAATGTACTTTTTTTCGGCACGTACCTGGATGAGCCACAAGTATAAAACACTGACTATATCAAACAATTACTTTAATAGTCCTCCTCCTTCCGTGAAAGACAGGTACACCAAGAGATTAAACATTGTAAGCTAGAAACTTTGCCCTCATTCTCTCCCTAAATAAATGATCCCATCAAGTGACCTAAGGTCAATCACTATGATATCTGCAACTATCTGCCCAGTCTCCAGTTAAGTTAATGTCACCTTTGGGAAAACTTTACTTCAGGAGGATCTAAATTAGTTACAAATAAAAACGGAACAATTTCATGCTCAGTGCACCACCACACACCACCTACTTAATGCCAACAACAGTCTGAATGTCTAGGTACAACTGTCAGGCCTCAACCTCTGTAAACAACATGCGGTTGAAATATTTTAATGACAGTTTTTCATATGTAAAGTTAAACACTCTCATCATCACTCAATCAACAGCTAACAACAGGTGAAACTAAACACTGACCAATAAGTCAGACCAGAAATGTCTGTCTACACACACCAAATTAATAGTTAACTTAAGCCTTCAAAGTCAATTGGTTAATTGGTTAGTCTTTATAATGTTAGGAAATAGTAAAACAATTCACAAGAGCCCAAGACGTCTTTAGATTGCTTATTTGGTCCAACCAGTGATCAAAAAGCCAAAGAATACTAATGCACAATAATGGAGAAATAGGAGAATAGCAGCAACTGGAGAAGCTAGACCCAGAGCATGTTGACGGTTTGTTTGATAATTGATAATACCTATTAAACAATTATCATATTGTTGCAAAATAATGGTTTCCCATGTCAGAATGCTGCCTGCATGTTACAAATAGACTGTATTAAAATTGGACTTAGCCACCATGATGTCACCCACTAGTTCCGAGACTCCCCTTCTGAAGCCTTAAATTTGTCATTTTTACCATCACCATCTTGGATTTTTGGAGCCAGCAGTGCACAGATTTGAAAATGAGAGTGGAACTAACCCTAACGTTAGCTTCTAGCTTATGCACAGTGCATATAGAGTTACTCTTTGGTTAACAGTGATAATCCTAAACCTGATTTTTACTAGCAAAAAACAGGCTTAAAACCATTCAAACAAAATGTAGTTACCAAAAAAAAAACCTGAACATGTGACTCCTTAGGGGGTCTTTTAGAACAGTCAAATGTTGAACGAAACATTTTTGGTAGTGGTTTTGCTTTTACTCTGTGAATCTAGGGTTACGCTACGGTTGCGCTACCTAACCACCTGGTGCCGTTACAGCAACTTGTCAATGGACGGTACTCAACTTACACTCAAAGGGCACACGTCTTTATTATGTTCAACTTTAAGCCTTAAAGATAAAGATGTTTAATTTGGTCAGTTATTTAATAATTTACATACAGTTTTCATGAGCATTGAAGTTAGCCATAGAAGTCAAAAGCATTTTTTATGTACCCGTTTGTAAACATTTTTATTTCTGCTGTAAAGTTGGGCATTTCAATATCGGTCTCTATGGATATTTACACTCTTTTGGATCCAGCCTTAAGTGGCCATTAGGGGAACTGCAGTTTTTTTGCACTTCCTGTTGGCATCATTTTTCAGCCCTGGAGAATGTAGTTTGGTATAACACAATCATATCAACCAAATGTGAAAGCTTTTCGGAGCATCTTAACACACTTGACCTGGAGAACAACTTTAATTTCACTGCATAGCTTTTATTCACTGCACACACGATCGAGTGCAACAGCTTGTTGCTTTTATTTTGAGTAACAGTATAGTTGTTTTAGTGTATAAATGTTTTTCAGTGTATTGATAGATGTAGCTCATGACTACAGTAGTCAGCCTGCCTTTCCCACGCCCCAACACTGTTGAGCCATGTGCTGTCCACCCACAGCCGTGTCTGTGAATTCCATGAATTGGTCTCACAGCATGTTCCTGACCCTGCTGTCAGATCGAAAAGTGGACAAACTGCTGAACTCACACAAACCAAAGACAGCAACTACATGCAAACGCACACAAAAACCCTCACAATCTCAGTCACACAGCCACAAAGTTGGCTCCCTGTAGAGAGCACAGTGTCAGTGGTAAAGGTGTGATTTTCACAGCGGTTTCCTCAGTCCAGAGCCAGCCAACCTGACAGTCAGTTAGTCTGCTAATTGGTCTCATACAGCGAGGCTCTTTCATAGTGAGGATTATCATATATGTCCCAGATGTTACCTCGCACGACCTCATACACCTCACGCCTCCTCTGTGCTGTGTATGTTGCTATAATGTGCACATAAATGTTACGGTGTGTCAGCATCAGCAATAATCAACAATGGGAAGCAATGAATGAAAGAACTCAGAACCGTTCAATGTGAATTAGACTGGCGAATGATTCCTTACGTAACCTGACAGGTATAATTGGCCTCATCCAAAAACACTTAACAGCAGGAAATAATCATTCCATTTAACTTCATGATGATACTTTTTAATCACTGATAATGAGCCGACTATTGGTTAGTTCCAGTCTGACAGCTGGTGGGTCGGTCATTAAAGGTGAAATATGCTCACGACATTGCGCGGAGAGCCTGACCTGCCAGTTGACGGATATCTTCCTGTCTGCCTCCTTTGGTAATTGTGTAACTTTTCATGAATGCCAGACTGATATTAGTGGCAAAACTGAAGCCAAGTGTACAACAGGACTCACATTTGTTATTCTTATGATCTGACGACAGTTTGATCAATATTTATGAACTTGAGCATCCCAAAGCAAGAGTAAGAGAGCCCGGGCTTTGAACTGTGTTGTTATCCAGAGACAACAAAAAGGAGCAGCTCTTTTGTAAGTGAAGTGGAATCTGAGTTTGTGAAGGTTTTATGACTAAATGAGCTTTGTGACATTGTAGTTTGGATTGTTTTTAGAGGGAAGATGAGCCCATATGCGTGCACAATCACTCCCGGTGCCGGCACTTTGTCACACAATGTCCAACTCCATTCGCAGTCAATGGAGCAGCTCCAGGTTTTGCCTCATGAATATCGTCAACTCTCTTCTATCTTTGTTTCTAGCCTCGGAGAAACCATTTCATGATCACAAATAGCCATTTAACTGTCAGAGATGACTGCAATAACTTATTCAAATTGTATTTTAGGTTGACTTTTCTCACCCACTGTTCTATAAAGAAAGATCAAGTCCATTCTTTCATGGGTCTTTAGTGTCTGAGTTCCCCCTTTGTAACACAAGTTTCTGTATGTGTGTGTGTTCCTGTCTTTGTTTCTTCACAGGGATGGTCCAGACCAGTCATCTCCTCAGATTGGTCAGTTTAGCGGGAACACAGCTTTGGAGTCTGTCTACTCGACTTCCAACATCATCCTTATCAAATTCCACTCAGACTTCTCCGGCGCCGGCTTCTTTGTCTTGAGCTACCATGGTGAGAGAGTAACAGCATTATCAATTCTGTCACAGAGCTAGTGATGGAAACATTTGATTGAGTTTGCTTAGTTAAAATACCATTCTCATTAACTCTCTCTGCAGTTGTCCTGAGGTGTAGTGGTAAAACTATAATGCTATCATTAGTTGTGTCCGCAGTGATGGCATCGATCTGTTTTGTTGTAGTGCTAGACTCTCTTCAACTTCTTCCTCATTACGTTCCACTCAGACCTGCTCCCTTTGACTCATTCTGACTCATGAAGTTTGGCCTCTCAGCGGAACTTTTTAGTCTCTGAAGTTGGTGTCTTTGTTACAGCCAACCACACTAATAATTTATTAGTCACAGTGGTGCTATTGATAGTTTTCATTGTCATGGCTACTGCAGAAAAGGTCCTCTTCAGAGTTATTGAACACCTTAACATTTCATTGGTGTTCTCGATCTGATTTCATCTTTGAGTGTACTGAGGGGTTTTTGAATCCCACCTCTCCTGCTGGGTGTATATCCAGTTAGTTTAAAAGATAGCAGTTGGGCTTACAAATGAGTCATATAATGCCAAAACATAGTCTGCGATATGTGATTGACTTTCAGGTGATATGGAACCCTTTTTTTTTTTAAGGTTTCACTTGCTTAATAAAATACCACAGCGATTCTTTTGATCATTCATTCATTATCCGTAACTGCTTATCCTGTCAGGGGTGGTGGTGGGGCTGGAGTTTATCCCAGCTGACACTGGGCGAGAGACAGGTTGCAAGACTATTCATGCTCACATTCACACCTACAGCCAATTTAGAGACACTGATTAAGCTAACCTGCATGTCTTTAGACTGTGGGAGTAAGCTGGAGAACCCTGAGAGAAACACAAACTGACACAGGGAGAACATGCCCCCACCCCAGGTTTGAATCTGGAACCCTGTTTCTGTGAGGAGACGATACTAACCACTGCACCAGCTTGCTACCAACATAACTTCTTCAGCTGCGTAGTATTCACATTCTGTGTCAAAGTATTCATGGCTACAGAGCCCCTAAAGGAACATGGTGGAAAAAACAAAACAAAACAAAACGGTGGTGGAAAAAGAAAATAGATGGTGGAAAAAAAATCTTGTGTTTTCACCATTTCATTTTTCTTTTGCACCATCAATTTTTTTCCAACATGTAAATAGTTTTTTTTTCCAACATCTATTTTTTTTCACAGTCTTTTTTTCACCATCTTTGTTTCTCCCTCATGTCCCTTCAGGGGCTCTGTAAATGACAAATACAACAGTTAAAAAAAAAAAAAAGAAAGATGTGTTAACGAGTTTCTCAAAAAAGCCTGAGCACAAAGGCCTTTAGTCTAAGGAGCAATGAGGAATTTTTTTCAGCAGAATTCTTTGCACATTGTGGTACTGATGGTTGCTTGTTTAACTAAAGCTAATATAACAAAAATATTCAACAATATTAAACAAAAGGAATATTTATTCTTAAAAACGAGAGTATCTTCAAAAAGTCTCATTTGGCACAATCGCCAGATTTAAGAAACGTGTATATATATTTTATGTCGCCATTGTACACACATACACACAAACAGTCATCTCCTCCATAGTGTTGTGGAGATTGTATTTTTGCTGGTCCTGAGCTGCTCTTTCTCCATGTCAAAACTGTCTATGCCATTCAGGTTTTCATTTCATTTCAATCTCTTCGCTGTGGTCCTTCAGTGCACTTAGATTTCCCTTTGTTTCCGACCTCCGTTTAAGATGAAATCCCTTGGCCCCTGTCTTTTTTTTTCTCGTTTTGCCTGTCTGCTGGCAAACATCAATCTTCAAACTCTCTGGCTTGTGTCGTTTTTCCCCACTGTCATGTGAAGACATTTAACCCCATGCTTTCACTTCTGTCTTTGACTTGAACATTCAGTCAGTGATTTTAAATGGCTAAAAATTGCATATCAAATATTGAAACCTGAACCTGTATTCCTTTGCTTTCAATGTTTAATGTGTTTTTTGTGTGCTTTTAAATAGTACATAAACTTGCATACATGAGTAAACCCTCATCATATTTAGGAGCAGGGTAGTACAGTATGTTATCTCTGCTGTTTATAATCATAGTTTATTTACTATTTAGTGCAGGGCTCTAAAATGTTTTTTAGGCCAAGAACCCCCTAGTTTAACGAGGGCAGACTCCCCTTAATACATATATTGTAAAAAATTAAGTCGCACTTGAGATAATTCTCTGAATGTTTTCAGATCTTCTCTTGTTTTCGCTGCCCGTAGCTGCTAAGTCAGCAGCAGTTGTAGCATGGCGAGGTACATTAGCTTTACATTCTGCACTTTCATTGCTGGAGATACACAGTGACAAAACGATCCATTGTGGCTCACAGGAATATCTGTACATTATGAATAATAATAGAGCTACTTGACCAGTGTGTTTCAGTAGTTGGAGATATAAATAAGTCAATTTATCCATGTTATGTTGGATTCATGTTCATAGATTTATAATAGTACAGATGCCAGGTGATCTTGTGTATATTTGTCTTATGGCAGGACCCCAGGAAGATTATTTGATGCCTTGGTAGCAACTAATAGGGATCTTTTTAAAAAAATAAATAAATAAATCGAATCACTCCAATGGAGTTGCTCGCCTGGCACATATGCCAAAAAAAAAAAAAAAAAAAGCTGCCAGGTTTACTTCAGCAGTATGCATCCTACTGAATATACACAGTAGTGTTTCTCCTGCTGGCCCCTTCCACGACTTACCGCTCACCTCATAAACTTTACAAAGTGATGACGTCACATATTTATATCACTTTTTCGTGGCTTTAGGGAAGTTTTACAAATATTAAACCTCAATGGATCAAAAATTTATAACAGAAAGATTCCTGATTGACTCTTCAGTTCAAGGTTCTCTATTTCCACTACAATACCGCAAGTGACCACTGGGAAACATTGCAAGGCTTAGCAGCTTTCCTGGGGGCCTTGGTATTTTCACATATATTAAAAAAATAAATAAATAAATAAAAATTAAATTAACCCTTTATGAGTCATGGTCCCCATATTGAAGACCTCAGGTTCAGTGTTTATAGTAGCTGAGAAAATCATGAAATTAATTGCATTATGTTTTTACCTTTTACTAAATGATAGGAAAGATTTAGAATATAATTTGAGATGAACCTCGTCTTGACAGCCATCGCAGTGCATTATGGTCAAATTAAAAAAGGCTTTTTTCCCTGAATGGAATTGATGATTTCCACCACACAGTGAAAAAATGCTGTTTACATTCCTCATCCTTGTCAGAAATGTTCCCAAAGAGCTGCATTTTTGGATTAAGTTTTAATTTGACAGAATGGCTTCTAATGAGCCTCGCGTTCTTCAGTCTTCTACTCACCGCAACACAGTTTGTCATTCAGTCAAATATGTGTATATCATTCACCCTCTCCCTCATGAAGCTCATACTTGCTTCTCCTCAAAAGTTTCTGTTCCATGCTCTTTAGTGAAAACATGTCAAGTTGCCTTTTTCCAACAGGCTTTCCTTTTTTAGACAGATGTTGCGTTGTTAATGAATTTCTTTTGGCAGGTTTTAACTGTCAGCTGTCACACTCACACAGGAACAGTACCATCTGATGGATTCAAGTTTATTTTCAATTTCTGCTTTATTGGAGGATGTACAGGACAGAGTGACAGGAGATGATGGATAAGAGTGAGAGGGGATTACATGTATGGTCGAGGTTTTTAGTATTATTTTGTCACTTCTGTTTTATAAGACGACGGGCGAGAGTGAGAGGTAACCACAGTGTAAGGAGAAGGACCACCTGGATAGTAAGGAGGTGACTTAAATTCCTTGTTAAAAAACATAGGAAGAATAGGCACCATTACCGATAGAGTTTCATCAGCAGGAGGTTGTCACAATAAGGGACAAAGTTTCAACATTTCTGCCTCAGCGCCCTTCGGTGACGCCAGTGAAATTCAGAATGTCACAGTTTGCATCTGAGACAGCTGCGGAAGTGCAGTTTTGGCTTGAAATGCCAAATCAGCCCCAAAGGACACATCAATCCACTGTTTGGGGATGTTTATCTAAATCATTGTCCCCCCCCCCCCTATTTATTTATTTATTTCTGGGTCAAGGTTCTGAATGCCAGCACTTCCATGCACAGATGAGGACCATACAATGGCGGATAATGTTGTCATGGACGTGAGACTGAGAAAGCCAATGTGGCATGAATGTGGAAGGAGCTATAAAAAATGGTCTTGGAGCTTAGTGAGATCAATGACTGCTCACAGCGATCCTCTCCTCTGCTCTCACACACAGGAGCATAGACACAGCTGCAAACACACATGCACATAAACTGGCACACATACACACACCAACCACAGGGCTTTGATATGCATGAGAGCAGCAGATACTATTGGCAGGTCTCATTTTCATAGTCAATTTCATCCTGACTTATAGCCCTCAGCCCTTTCTCCCTCTCTCTCCCTGAGTCCTCCCCTCTCTCTGTCTGTCTCTGTCCGTATTCTCTCCCTCCCTCTCTCTCTGTTAGTGAGTGATCTATGGTCATGCAGTAATATTGATTACAGCCCTCAGCTCAGTAGCTGTGAAGTCAGTTCCTTTTTATGATTCAAGGCGATGCCGTATCTGTGTAGCCGGTCTGTATTTGATTCCATGCTTTGCTGGCCCGACCATCTGAACTTAGAAAGTGAAGTTAAACTGAAACCAGTAAGATTAAATAAAATAGACAAAAAAACGGGTTCAGCCACTATTTGGTTTCCTTCAATATTTCTCACTCTCTGGGCAGTTGTTCCAGGCACAGACGGCTGGAAGCTTGCACAATGGTGCAGGTAAAATTCACAGTAGAAAAAAAGTGACTTCTTGCCAGTTTACAAACTTTTTTTCCTTTTTCCTCTTCCAGGTTAGGTTTACCGACCACATTTCCTCTCACACATTCTTATAAGATGTCCCTTTCTTTGTCCTCTGCTGTGTCTGTTCACCCAGCCTACCAATTAAGGGTTTGCCAGCCTCCTCCAGAAGTGCCCAATGCTGACATGCTGATGGAAGACGGCGAGTTAGAGATAGGTGAGTTGTCTTTCTGCCTGCAATGCCTCTCGACATGCCAATTTGATGGAGGAAGCAAACTTGGGATGTTTTACTTTCCAGTTCCTAACATGAACAAAAATCATCTTCTCCAGAAAAGATATCTGACTTTTAAACATGTCATACACATTCAGTGTACACCGTGAATACAAAAATGCAAGCTTGGATGTAAATTCACTGCAGAATTCATTATTGTCAGCACAGATGATGATACACTGTTCAAAGTGGTGGAGAAAGTATTCAGATCCCTACTTGAAGAAAAGTATCAATACCTTTCAACAGAAATACTCCATTACAAGTGAAAGTCCTGCATTTTAAAATATTATTCCAATAAATGTCCATCAGAATTTTTCTGAAAATTAGCAGCGGTGTAATATAACAAAGTAATTCTACTTCTATTTTACAGAATGTGATTATAGAGGTTATACTTTTTAGTTTATCATTTTTATTTTTCATTAGGTGTTTTTTGGGACAATCTGTACTTTACTTGAGTTTTTATATTATTGTCAACATTCACTTTTACTTCACTACATTTCCCCTTAACATTTTATTTACTTAGAAAAATATTTAGCTATTTACAAAATAGGGAAGGGAGGGAGGAAGGGACGTATGGACGAACAAACTAATTGGAGGGAAGGAAAACACTGGATTTTGTTATTTAGTGTAGTGTAATGTACTCTTCATTTTAAGGTGGCATACATGTTACAAAAAAAAAAAACATAATAACTTTCTCTGTTCTGACTGCTTGTTTTTTTTATGACCAGCATTGACTTGAACTCCCACTTTCAATACCTAAGTGCATTTAATATAATAAAAGTACTTCTGATACGTAAGTTACATTTCACTACTGACTGCAGATTGTAGAAGAAATTAACAATTTAGTTTCCCTCTCACTGCACTGACTTTGCCTCCTAAATACTCATTGTTCATCACAATTCTGTGTTCAGGTGACATCATCAGGTACAGATGCCATCCTGGATTCTCATTGGTTGGCAGTGAGATTCTAACATGTCGCCTAGGAGAAAGACTTCAGATGGATGCGCCACCTCCAACATGTCAAGGTGTGAATACGTCAATACAGTACAAGTGATACAAGCAAATGTTTTTAGTTAATCATTCCAATAGATAATGTTGACATAATTGTGTTGTGTACTAATTTTGCATCACTTTTGCCACCCTGTATTTTTCTGTCCACAGTCCAATGCCCCGCGCACGATGTGCGATACGACTCGTCAGGTGTCATCTTGAGCCCTGGTTGGCCAGAGAGTTACCCCAACCTCCAAATGTGTTCATGGAGCGTCACAGTAGAGAAAGGATACAACGTCACCATTACCTTTGAAAGTTTCCACACTGAGAGAGAGTTTGACGTGTTGGAGATTTTTGATGGTAAAAAAAAAAAAAACACTCAAAAGCACACACACTGATTTTTATTATAGTAAGAATTCAACCATGAAGTGCAGTACTTTATTAGAATCACATGTGAACACACACCCACATGGCTACACTTTCTTTATCAAAGGAATAAAGGTGTTCTGATTATCAACATGGGAAAACTGAACGTAGAATTATAACCACAAAAATACAAAGTACCAAAATAAAAACCAGTTTATTCCTATTTTGCCATTCATTCTCTTTGTCTCTCTTTCTCTCTGTCCTCCTCCTCTCACTTTATCTAATCTCTCTCAGGCCCAACACCCAACAGTCCCACTCTGGCAACGCTGAGCGGTGACCTGCCGACACCCTTTAACCTCACAACCTCTGGTCACCAGTTCCTGGTTCGCTGGTCTTCAGACCATGGCACGAACAAGAAAGGCTTCAAAATTCGCTATGTTGGTGAGTACCAAAGTATGTATCCCAACTTTATTTTACTACTACTTATATTATCATAATGCATGGAAATAAGGACAGAGACAGACAGAAAGACAGAGACATTTTGAGTAAAAGAGCACTTGGAGGAGTTGTTCCACCTCTAAGTTGTGTCAGCATATACATTATAATTAGTTTAACTTACATGCTAAGATGGAGAAAGTTTCTCAATCTTTGATTTTGAAGAGAAAGGAGTGATTCTGGAGAATATTTAGAAAAGTGATGTTTTTACAGTATAATTGACTTTTTTTTCAATCATGCAATTTGTCCCTTCATCTTCAGCTTACTTTTCGACCTCACTTCTGTCTGTCTCCTAAAGCACTTTACTGAATTGCATTATGGGCTAGTTGTTAACTTTTATTCACTCAAGGAAAGCTTGATGAGCGCAGATGCCGTTTCACAGCAGTCTTTACATTTAGACCGTCTTGCACCTGGGCCTGCTAAGTATAACTTTAGACTGCCGGGCATTAAGCACCTTCACTTGGGTAATGAGGCTTGAGTGCTATATTCAAGGGCATTTTTTGACATTTAAAGGGGGAGGAGACAGTATTACCTGTTCAGCTGGCTTTTTCACTTCATACCGAGTCGTCAGGAGGCTGCTTCTTTAACCTTTAAAATACACTGTTCTGTATGATAAATTATACACTGAATAATAACAGAAAAGCCTCCCTGGACTCTCACATTCAGTAACCTTCGTTGGTAGCTGTGATTAATGTGAGCACCTGCAAGGATTGTTAAACATACGCTGCAAGCCAGTGATGGAAAAAAAGCAGCGTGAATTTTTTTCTCAAGTAAAAGTAATATTACTGTGTAGAAATACTCTGTTACGAGTAAAAGTCATGCATTTAAAAACTTACTCCTGTAAAAGTATAAAAACAGTCCTCATAAAAATGTAATTAAAGTACCCAAGGTAAAAGTACTTATTAAGCAGAATGACCCATTGTAGAATAATATATTTTATAATACTGCATTATGATTATTGATGCATTCATGTGTAAAGCATCACTACTGTTTCTGCTGGTAAAGGTGGAGCTAATTTCAGCTACTGTATATACTGCAGGATAACTTCATCTATAATAAAAAATCTGAATTTATTGATTTAGTTAATTTTGTATAAATAAAAATGTACAATATTGGATTCCATGTTGTAGTAGACTACACAGTAGCATAAAATGGCAATACTCAAGTAAAGTATTTCAAAATTTGACTTAAAAAATACTTCACCTGCAAAATAACCATTTAATGTCAATTACTCACTGCAAAATATCTTGAAATTGTTAAGATAACTTTGTTTTTATCGCATGCCTCCACAGTGAATGGAGAATATAAAAAGGCAAACATTCTTCATAAACTGAAGTCATTTGGGACCACGTTTAACAACAACAAAACTATATCAAAACATCCATTTACAAACTCCTACACGACTCCTGCAGTATAATCTCATAAGTCTCACCTTTGCAGTTGTATGCTAAGTACTTCCTAACACATACATTTTTTTGCAAAATGTTACAACACTTCTGCCTCTGAGTTGCACGTCCAAGAGTGTTTGTACTTATGTGTTTTAATTATTTAATGTGTTTTGTAAGTACTGAGCATACGAGTGGGTAAGTGATACTTGGATTACACTGCAGGAGTAATCTGAGAGTTTGTAAAAAAGTGTTTTGTTGTAGTTTTGTTGCCGTTAAACAAACCCCCTATGAATTCATACATGAAGAATGTTCTCCTTCTTTACAAATTCAAGGTAACAGAGAGTGAGTACAAATCATTTTTTGTGATGTATTCTAAGCTATTTGAGTAAATGTACTTGATTACTTTCCACCCTTGTTTTAAACCTAATTATATCATGGTTAAACTTAATTACTGTTTTTGTATATGACAGTGTCCTTCTGCCCCCACTGAGAGAAAACAAAATCTGCTCAGTTTGTAATTACAAAGTGAATATTAAAATCTTCCATAATAATAACTGTTTTCTCATTATAAAAATATTCTAACTTTTTCTTGTTTTAAGAAGAAACTTTGGCATTATAACAACATAAATTCGCATTTCATTAAAACTAAACTTGGGTGATTGATGCAGCAGTTTAATTCCTTAAGTATATGCCATGAGGGAATAGAGCCTGGACTGGATCTAATGAGGGATTGTCAGCTGGCTGCTTTGCCTACATGCTCGTTCGACGATACCAGCCCTTTCTGTGGCCATCAACTTTTAATGCTTTTAGAAAGTAGCTGTGTCAGGGTGCTTTAATAAGAAATCACTGACATGATGTGATCTCCAGCACTGTGTTTTTGACGCAAGGAAAATACAGTAAAGAGAACAAAACTGACAGAGCAGGGACATATAAAACAGACTCATCACTAATAAATAAGAACAGGGCTCTTGTCCAGTTTGAAGAGTTACAGACCAGGCAGTTTGCCCCAGTCAACATCTAACTGGACCAAGGCCTGGTTATATGACGGAGGAACATACGGAAACTGCAACAGGCAACTTATCATATGACACCACTGAATACAGATTTTTATCTTCCGCCATCGATTCAGAGACAGGCAGAGAGAGAATAATCTGTAAACTACCGACAAACTTAGACTATGCTGACCTTGTTGCCAGGGTTGGCGGCTGCAGCAGGATACCCTCATGTTTTCCCGCAGCTGCCAATAGCGTCTGGAGTAAAGCATTAATGTTACTAGGTGTAAAGGTATTTCACAAAATAACCATTGATTTGTGGGCAGTGTGCTCGGTAATGTCTGACATCTACTGTAACTCTAATCATCGATTGTTTGATCAAAAGGCTCTGCCGGGAGAGTCTTATTAATTATTTAATTTAGCATTCATACAGTCGGATAAATCCTAATTAGCTGAAACATTTGGATTTTAAGACATGCTGGAAAGGTATAATTACCATCGTAAAAGTGATCATTAATATTTCTGTTAACAGAACTTTTTGTTTAGTTTAGCCAAACAAGCGTTTTGAGATATTGTACTTGGAGCGATGACATCTTCTTTCATCTCACACCTCTAATAGCTCTGTTTAAAATGTACGACTGAAGCCATAATTGTGGTCGGTAAAAATTATAATTTATACCCAAACAAGATGCATTTGCCATTAGTCCATTTTAGCCGGGTCTCCTATTGTGTCATAAATATAGTGGTGACTCATTAGTATGAGTGGAAATTATCACAGACTGTAATGTCAGAAAACCTTTCAAGTAAGCCTTTGATTACAGTAACAGGTATTTTTTTATGTTATTGCACACCTGCATGCAGACATACATTCTATTCTCCTTGTCTGACAGATAAGTAACAGTATTGTGCAGTAATGAAGGTAACCACATAATAGTTTAACTCTGGTTACAGAATAGTACTGTATAGTAGTAGTAAAAAAAATACCTTTTTGATAGTTTTTTTTACTTTCTAGATCCCGTTTCAGTGGCAGTGAACCACATGATGTAAAGTCACTTCAAATCTTTGTTTTTTTATTCTGTTTCTTCCACTTCCAGCGCTGTACTGCTCCACCCCAGACTCTCCGCTCCATGGCTCTATATCCTCTCAGAGCGGCGGCCATGTTAACAGCGTGGTGCGTTGGGCTTGCGACCGTGGTTATCGTCTCATAGGCAACGCCACTGCAACCTGCCGCCGCACGTCACTCGGCTACCACGCATGGGATTCTCCTGTTCCTGCGTGTCAAGGTCTGTTTGTTTGCCTGTGTATGAAATGCTAAAGGAGGCTAAAGGAATACTGGTAATGCCATAATATTGCAACCCATTAATTCTTTTCCCACCATTTAAAGGGACAGTTCATCCCAAAATCAAAACAAACATATTTCTCCTCCTACCTGTCGTGGTATTTCAAAATTGCATTGGAAATGGAGATGTCTGCCTTCTCTCTAATGTAATGGAACTAGATGATACTCAAATTGTGGAAATTAAAGCAACAAAAAGAATGCATTTGAAAAACTAAATAGCAATGTGTCGCCCACAGTCAGTCACTCACACCAGAATGATAAATAAAATAGTTTTGGTCTGCTAAATAAATTTGACAATTAGTTTTTTGCTAGCTTGAATTGTCGCTAATGCCTAATATAATTTGCTAAAACACAAGACATCACTTACGGTAGAAAACACAGCTGAGTTCATCCATGCTATTAAAAACCCTTTTCCTCCTTTAAGCTCCAGAGTAAACAGACTTCACATTCAAGGCAGTAAAATGCCAGATGTGAATACCACATATAACTGATATATGTGTTGAAACATAAATGGTTAAAAGAAGTCTTATTCTTTGCTCTCTCGTTGCTCTTTGTGTAACCTTTTCTTCCTCTTATATGAGTATTTTCAGAATATACTACAATATGTTATACAAAGACTTGGACCATTTTTATGTTGCGCTTGCTGATGTCTTACCCAACATATCAAATAACTGCAGGAAGGCACAGTTTGTAGCCGGTATTGATAGAAAGTCAAATGAAGGATGTATAGCAGATTGTCGACACTCTGTAATTACACGGTGCGGTGCTCTACAAACCAGTCTATTTAAAACCATTGTGGACTGTGGAGCAGCATTTTCCGCAAGATGGATGTATTTTGTTAGAACTGGTTGCAAGTGAACATCAAGCGTCTCTTGATTTTATATTTTTAGTTTGATGGCTTCATTGAAGAAAATATGTGAGCTTGTTTACAAATGTACAATACACTCAGTAGCTTTGAATCCCCAGAAACATTTCAAACTAAGCACACATCAAAACCTGCCTACCTGACAGACATAAGTGTGCATTAGGGCTTCTGCGTGTGTGTCTGTTCGCATGCTGTCTTTCTAACCAGCGTGTGCCTGTCCTCCCCTAGCTGTCTCATGCGGGGCACCCAAGGCTCCTATAAACGGCGGCGTTTTAACAGCCGACTACTCCGTCGGAACAAGAGTTTCCTATTTTTGTAACGATGGGTACAGACTCTCCAGTAAAGAACTCACATCAGCCATCTGTCAGCCTGATGGGACATGGAGCAACCACAATAAGATACCACGATGTTCAGGTTAGTAACACAAAGTTATCTGTGGAATATCAACATTATAATTATAAATACCAAATCTGCCAAATTTGCTTCATAACACTATACGAATATAAATAATAGACTCCAGAGATATTTCCACTGTGTCAGCTACAAAACAAACGAATATTTTTTTTTAAATGCTACATTATTAGATTAAATAACAGTTAAATAATCATCTCCCACTGAGTTAGATGGATGTCAGTTTGAAAGCAACATATAATTAACACTTACCCAGTGGCAGGCATTTAATGCAAGGACTTTAAATTGAGTCATTATTTTGCATCTGTGAGATATTTTACAGTGGCTTGGCCACGCTCTCAGTCAGCTATTAAATATCTGACACTATGTAAAAATGGTAATTGTGTTTTTAAATGAAAGCAGATTTCATGAGGTTTTACTTTCTTTAATGTCTTGTCTCTGTAGTGGTGGTGTGTCCCAGCATCGGGTCATTTTCTTTAGAGCATGGTCGCTGGAGGATCGTCAACGGCTCCCACTACGAGTACAGAACTCGTATCGTCTTCACCTGCGATCCGGGATACTATAGATTAGGCCCCGCCCACATCCAATGCTTACCCAATGGCATGTGGAGCTGGAGGAACGAGAGGCCGCACTGCCAGGGTGAGTAACGAAGACACAAGATGGTTTCATGAGCATTGCACCTGAAAACATCATATCAATCATATCAGTATCATCAAAAAGCCAGCTATTAGACATATTTAAAGAACTGGAATCATCCCAAATGAGACATTTAAACCTAATTCACAAATTTAAATCATGTTTAGTTTTGTGTATTTAGACTGATATTTATATTTACTTGCCATAGCGGTGTTAATCACAGGTCTCATAAAGATACATATAACATTGTACTATATCGATTCTTCAGACAATGATAAGATATTTTGTGATATCACAAAATCTGTGATATCTTAAATTGTTGTTAGTGACATGTGGAAGGTGATGGCCAAGCATGTGAACTTAAAAAATGTGCCCAACAAAGGCTTGATTTCAACATTATGACAGCTCAAGGCGGCATGGTGGCGCAGTGGATATTGTGTCTCTGAAAGGGGGCTTTAGGTTTAAACCTGCGGGATGGCTAGAGCACCTCTGTGTGGAGTTTGCATGTTCTCCACTTGTTAGCATGGGTTTTTTTGTGAGTTTTCCAGCTTTCTCCCACAGTCCGAAGACATGAAAGTTAAGTTAAATGATGACTTTAATTGCCTGTAGGTGTAAGTGTAAGCATGAGCGGTTGTCTGTTACTATGAGCCTGTATAGACCTGGTCTTAGCATGCACTTTGGTGATGCGAACCCAAGTGGACAGCCAAGACACAATGCTGTTCATACCTGTGTCTATCATGATAGTCTGGTGGCCTGTCCACAGTAACCCCACCTCTCATCCAATGACAGCTGTGATCAGCTTCAACCCTCATGTGACTGCTGAAAAGATAAGCATTTCCAGAAAACTGATTTAAAAGCTTGTCATTTCAAATATAGTTTTCTAATGATTGGTGAGTATGTTTAATGTAGGTGCCTTTTTTTACAATACATGTCTACTAACTTGATTAAATCCAATAATGACTGAGTTACTATACAAGGACAACAACATTTCATTCTTCTGAAGCCATGCTCTTACCTTAGAAAGTTGCCTTGACATTTGCATCATCTGTTTTTTATCGTCTGGGGATTCCTTGACATTTTGAATCAATGTTATTTTTCTTTAAGGATTCGGTGACATTTGAAAAAAAAAAAAACCCTGCTATTTTCTTCACCAGTCATTGTGAAGAGTTTCCAATGCAGGAGAAAAACATAATATTGGCACCCTATTTGTTTGATCAACAGCTCACCAGTATTGGAAGCAAGCAGCCACCACTAAAACCAATGAGCTCTACTGATTACTCAAATGAACTTGGTGCTAAATTGGTAAACAACTGCTTTTAAATTGGTTGTGTCTGCCTGTGTGTTTCAGTTATATCCTGCGGTGAGCTGCCGTCGCCACCCAATGGGAAGAAGATTGGTACTCAGACTACATTTGGTGCTACGGCCATCTTTACCTGCGAAGCTGGCTTCATGCTGGTGGGGTCAGCTGTCAGAGAGTGCCTGTCATCTGGGCTTTGGAGTGGAACAGAAACACGATGTTTAGGTATGTGACCACTAGAAGTATTAAAATATTCAAACATATATTTATTAAAGTACATTTAGACACTTAATTTGAATGTACACTGCATGATAACACACACACTCACACACACACACACACACACACACACACACACACACACACACACACACACACACACACAAACACGCACACACACACAGACTGAAACATTGACCAAAAAGCTGTGATTTTTCATGCCAATCTAATGAGGACAGGTATGTGCCCCACACCTCTCTTCTGGCTGCACAGCTGGTCTTCTCTGGCCTCGTCCACCTCACAAGCAGGACTATTAGGAGCACCTGCTGTGTGCTCACCAAACTCTGTGTGAATGTTCTTTTTATATATATAAGCCTGAAAAAACAGCTACTTTCTTCTGTCAGTGTGCAAGCCAGAGGTAACAGATCTTATGACACGGTGCTGTCACTTCTCCATGAAGCCTCAGTAGAAACAGCGCTTCCCAGAATACTTCACAGGCTGAAAGAGGCTGAACGGAAGAGTTCAATGAAACTTAACCCAGGCTGATGAGGAGGCATGATTCTGTCAAAAAATAAATAGATTTGAGTCCTAAAAAAGTGCTTATTGTCTTTCAAAACAAAACTGGATTTACTGTACTTGTTTTGCTTATTTAACTTTAAGATGAAGAGTTATGTTTGTTTTTTTAAGATCATCTTTGTAATTAAAGCTCTTGGCCATTCTAACTAATGTCCTTTATTGACCACTTAACTACTGTAACATCCTTAACATACCAGGCAACCTTTTCTCTTAATGCTCTCTCACTTCCATGGCTGCCTTTGACATTGTTTGCATATGCTGCAATTGGGGACATAGTGCAGGTTTTATCCATTGAAAAGAATTAAAATCAATTCTCAATTCAAACCCTCTGAGAACAGGAAATACACATTTACTCCAACATTTTGCATTCGCTCTGTGCATCAGTCAGACATTTTTGAATGAATCTGATGAGGGATTAAATAGTCTTACAAATCCTGTTTGGTTAGCTTGTAGCATTAGCTGTGAGTATGTAAATACTGTCAGATGAATTCAAAGAGAAGGTATTTTGGCAGCTGGTAGCACCGTAAGTTGTGCATCGCTTGCAACTGCTTTCTGCTGTATCTCAAGGTCAGATTCATTAGCATATATTGCACTAATCACTTTACTGCGCAAACATGCCCACAAAGTTTTTCAGCAGAGTGCAGTTTTACTTTTTTTTGCAACTGATTGTAATTATACATGTGTAAAAGTATAATGCTGCCTTTGGACTAGGGGCACTATAAGCAGTAAGATGGCAAAGTGAAAACTTTTAGACTTTTAGACTGCAAGCTACAAGTCCTGACGGATGTGATGCATAGGCATTCTTCAAAACTTAACGTTACAGAGAGAAATCGTATTTGGGATTTAATATCCCAGTCATTTAGCCATGTTGGTGTTTTCAGACGCACACCGTCATACTGTAAAAGAAGCTTGCATGATTTGAAGCAGAGGACAAAAATAAATATCATTCAATAACTCAAAAGCTTCTGAAACACTTCTCATTGCTGCCAAGATCACTGGAAGATCACCCCTCATAAATGTGCTTCAGTTTCCACCAATTCAAATTTCACAGTTACACTATGTGGCCATTTGTGCTGTACTTTGTAAATTGGACTGTTTTTCAGTGAGATTCATTTGCATAGAAAGGGGCCAAATTTACATCAGATGTATACATATACCCTATTTAAGTAAGCACAAATAGCAGAGGAGCACCGAGACGCTATATTCTTGGCTGCGCGGTTAAGGGTGCATTTCAGCCTTTCCGTGTGCTTTGAGAATTATACAGTTTCTTTTTGTCTTGTTTGTGCAGGTTTAGAAGCCACAAAAGCTTTTTGAGAATTCTTTAAAAGCACAGAAATCTTCATTTCAAAGGTAGATGCTTTTGAAGGTATTGCAAAGAACAGCGACACAGCTGTGAAAATGTCGTAGGGGGCCTCCGACCATCTGAGCTTTTACCTTAAATGACAGATGATGCAATTTATGACAGAGCGTCTAATGTTTTGTGAAGACGGAGATGCTTGTTGTGCTCCCACTTTGCTGTTTCATGGTGTGTGTTTGCTAAGACTCACACATCTCATAGATGGGATAAAACAGGTTTCAGGCTGCAATTGCCTGCTTTTACAGGCTTGCAAAAGGTTTCAACAGATGTTTAACATTTTAATGTCCCATATGGAGGCAACTAACTGTCTTCTAAGCCAAGGAGATGTTCACCCCTCAAGGTTTGTTTAAAACTCACAGGTCTGCTCATGATGCTACTATTTTGCTGATATTGTCTTGTCTTGAAAATAACCTAAAGAACACTTTACATGAGTAAAATAAGACCGTAAAGGTATGTTCAGACCAAATACAAATAGAATTTTCACCTTGCATGACTCACATGAATATGACTGTTAGAGTGCTTTTTGGGTAGCAATTATGCAAACTAACTGGGGAAGGCAGGTAATGCTAACATTGGCGCTGTTTAGTTTGTAGTAAAGCAGAACTGGTTGCTGGAATCAAGGAACTAATACATATTTTCAGAACTTACCATTTTTTCCAATAGCCCTTCTTTTTTGTATTGTTTCCGTACAGTCGTAGAGCTTCTTCTGCCCACAGACGCGACAATAAGTTTGTCCTCCATTTCTGATGCTTGGTGATGTCCGGAGAATCTCAACACTGATAAGCTTTTGAGATACAGAGTCACACACATGGTTTGCTCGATGCAGATAAAGACAAAACAAAATATCATTAAAAGGCTGAAATATTGGACATTAACCATCCTGGCCAGGGAGACTCTATTCTTCCCTCCTTCTTTCATGTATTTATATCCTGTCTTTTAAACCACTCCCTTCTATAGCTCTTTACACTCACAAACACATTGCACACACACACACACACACACACACACACACAAGAAATCAACCCAAGAGTCTATCCTATGTACAGTTATTGCATCTTTTCTTTGACTTTGTACCTAACTGCACTGTTCCACAAATTAGCTCTGTAAGTGGTCTGAACACAATGTAAGGTAAAGTATATTTTTGAAATATTTTCAAGGCAACAAGCTAGCTCTTGGTCACGACAAACCTAAGTAAAACCCAGTATATAAGAAGACATGTAGCAAAGCACAAGTATTTGTTAAAAAATCATTATTAGTGTAAACTTTTTGTCCATTGGTCTGAGTAATATAATGATAGCTACAAGATAGGTATAGATTATTTGAGCAGTTTTGCCTTTAATGATAGGATAGCTGTAGACAGCAGAAAAGGTGGGAGAGAGTGGGTTGACACAGCAAAGAGCTGCAGGTTAGAATCAAATATGAAGCATAAACTGCCAGGTGGGCTAGAGTTCACCCTTTATTATTATTATTTTTAACCTAATTTACCAGATAAGTTGAGAACCAATTTTTATTTACAATGACAACTTGGTCAAGAGGCAGCAACAGGAAGCCAGTCGATTATAGACATTGGAACATAAATACAGTTTGTGCCATAAAACATCATTAGACAAAATTAAAACATCACAATATATATACAGTCTTTACAAAAACAGTAGATTGTGCTGTAGAGTGTTCCAGTGAAGCAAAAACAGGTGCAGTGATAAAAAACTATCGCTTGTAATTACTTAATGGTAACAGAATGAAAGTGTAAAGTTTTAGCCTTTTTTGTAAGTGTTTCAGTCACCAGGATTACTTAGACTGGTAAGGAATGAAGGCATATACAAAAAGTCAGTGCAATAACAACATTTCTTCCAGTCTGACTCCTCTTTATCTCTGTCTGTGTCTTTCAGCTGGTCACTGTGGAATCCCAGAAGGCATTGTGAATGGCCAGGTGATCGGGGAGAACTTTGGTTACCGTGACACGGTCGTATATCAGTGTCTGCCTGGCTTTCGACTGATAGGCTCATCGGTTCGAATCTGTCTCCAGGACAACCAGTGGTCTGGACAGCTGCCCGTCTGTATATGTAAGAATACGCACATTAGCCTCTCAACAAGGATTCACCTAAACTCACATATCAGCCCAAACCCTCCCCTACACATCTTTATCTTCTTGATAGCTTGTGAAAAGACAGCTTCTTGTCTTGTCGGGGAAATACAAACACTCACATATATACCCCTTTCCCACCAAAATTAGTACTTGAACGCAGGTTTTTCAAACACAGGTAAACCTGCTAAATATAGGTGATTGACTCCATTCCCACTGCCAGTGAACACACCGCTGGAGTACATGAGTCTGCCTTTCTGTCAGCTGTTTTGTGTGTTGTTTTGTTTTGTTGGTGCATCTGTGCAATATTACAGACAGGCAAGTAAACAGTAGACAAAAGATAGGTAAAAGATAAAAACCAGTGTCTACTGCAGTCATTTGCTGCATTTATCCTTACACACACTCTGTACAAACTGTAGAAAAATGATGACCTTGACCCTGTGTTTATACTCTTTCAGCAGACTCATGTTTACTAGCTCTGACACCACATCTTTACATGGTGTAACTGCCGATCTGCTTTTGTTGTAAATTGAAACATTTTTTCTGCAGTGACATGGTCTAATGGACAGTGTGTGGGTTTGTCACACAAACTTCTATATCTTCCATTCTGTTTATGATGAAAATATGCAGGGAAATGTGTGGGCATGGATGCAGAGTATAAATAGAAATTGCGCTCAAATGGTGAGGCCAAAGTGTATCTCAAGTAAGCTTGAATGGCACACGGTATGTTTTGATGTGTCTCACCACTTGCTGTATATCAAATAGAGAAATTGAAGTCCTTTCAAATAGAGGCAATTTGCAGATAAGGTTTTGGTAACATGCTCAGCATTTTTATTTGAATCTTGTATGTTTATTTGCCTGTTGAGTTGAATAATCAATATCAAACTTCTTGCAAATCACTTGGGGGGTATACTAAAAAATAAAGCCTTGTATTTGACAAATTAAAATTTACTATTTCATATGATACTTGTAATCAGCTAAAAGAGGAAAATGGTCTTGTTAAAAAAACAAAACTCAACGATCCTCAAGTACATAAGTAAAACAGCTCACAGTAGTCAGAAGAATTTGACAGAATCCAAGTATAACACAGTTTATGGTCATTGATAATGGAAGAGGAGAGCAGATCAAATAGATGTTTACTGACTGCCTTGAAATTGGAAAAGAAATAGAGTGCATTGATGAGACAGAAACTACCTTTACAGCAGGATGAGGTCGACTCAGTTGATGGGAAATGACTAAATCAAGAGTTCTAGCGCATCATTTAAAAAACACCTGAAGTCATATCTTTGTTATGGTTCATTGATAAGAAAAATAATGATTTCGGGAATGCTAACGCAAAACTGCCCTTCAGGGTATGTGTGATTGAGTGTGTGTGTGTGTGTGTGTGTGTGTGTGTGTGTGTGTGTGTGTGTGTGTGTGTGTGTGTGTGTGTGTGTGAGAGAGAGCTGTAGAGTTATTTGAGTCATTTTAAATTTTATTT
Organism: Plectropomus leopardus; assembly: GCF_008729295.1. Taxonomy (NCBI): domain Eukaryota; kingdom Metazoa; phylum Chordata; class Actinopteri; order Perciformes; family Serranidae; genus Plectropomus; species Plectropomus leopardus. The sequence goes on along the minus strand of NC_056480.1, from coordinate 22,176,761 downwards.
GTTTTTTAACAATCTGCTCACAGTTCGAAAACTAAATGGAAATTTTAAAAAGACAGTGAGTGCATTTACATGGACATGAATGAACTGTTTTTGACCCTGGTTATGATCAGATTTGGTTTATTCATGAGTGTAGTCAACATGATCCCAGAGAATTTGGGCTATGTACATGAAAACTACGACTAACCCAGTAACTGATTACTGTTAGTGCATGCACCTGTGATGTTTAAAGAAACAGAGCAGCAATGGGAGATGAGAGAAACTGGAAATATTAAAGATTACAATGCACAGTTAACCACCATTTGACAACTTAACTAATCTTTTGCTCCGATCGCCAACAGCTGTCCGCTCTGAGCACATCCATCATTTCTCTTTCTTTCTCAACCACACACACTCTGCTCTTAGCTAAAATTATTCCTGAAACAGCTACGATACTCTTAAAAAACTGCCCATACTGTTGCCAGCCTGTCACTGTTACTATCACAGTGTAGGAAGAGAGGAGCATTTGATAAAGATAGCAGCATCTAAAGATAGCAGAAAACTCTCGCTCCAGAGGTGAGACGCTCTGCTGCTATGATTGTGTGTTTTTGTGATGTCACTTGGCTGAAGCTGCACCTGTGCAGTTAGTCAACAGTGCTCAATAACCCAGATGTATACATGCAACAGTGTCCTGGTTTCTTTCAGAATACACCCAGTCATTATTCGCATCCGTTTAAATGCACTCAGTGACAGCAAAATACTTAAAACATTAACTTGACAAGTGACACTTTAACACTGCATTGTATTTTAAAGCTGGGTTCTTTGTGTTTGCATACCTAAAGTATTTGACTCTATGCTACAGAATACACTTCATGTGGAAAACTTAATGAACAGGGAAAGATGTTACTTTACATCCATATTTTAGTCTTTAGTCTTTTAATATTTAATAAGAGTGCTCCGACAATTTACTAGTGTGCCCTTATAACATTTTGGGATTCACAATAAACTGTTAAAAAAGCATTAATGAAGAGATGTAGCGATATCACAGATGTCACCTTTTTTATTCCAGTTATTTTTCATCCAACTCAATTCAATTCAATAAAAAATTTTTATAGAGCCCATTATCACAAAACACTGTTTGCCTCAGAGGGCTTTACAGCATACGACATCCCTCTGCCCGTAGACCCTCACATCGTCCAAGGAAAAACTCCCCCAAAAAGCCCCTGTAAAAAACCTGATGTCTTCGTTACCCACACAGCAATGCCACATAGCCAATGACAGTTTGGTCTTACATTTGGCTCCGTTGAATTTGCACAATAAGAAAAACAAATAACACCAATGTCAACAGTCAACATAGCAACAGTGAAGCTAACTTGAACAACTGTTTATGGACACAGCACCAAGGTCTCCACTGAGGGAGTTCGTCTGGTCGAGCTGATAAACTCCAGTCAAATTTCATTCAAGGGTGGAAAAGTCCAAATTAAATAAAAAGGAAACCAAATCATTTAGAATAAACCTTTTGTTCAAGAGTGGTTCCATGTCGAGTAAAGCCAGCACGAGGTTGGTATTTTGAGAAATATTCCTTTCTTGATGTATTCACCCAATCGTCCTGAGGTTCTGCAGATTCACACCAGCAGCCTTTTATAAAGGGCCAGAGGGCCCGGCTGCCTGTGTGGTCTGGATGAGATAAATAGCTGGGCTTGAGGATAAAGCAGAAGGCTCTGACATGTCCAGGCAACTGTGAAAATCTTCTAAAATTGGTCACTTACTGTGAGCGCCCTGAATGTTTTTAGGCAGCTACTGGGCACAGTTAAGGTGGCGATGATAAGTGCCATCTCAAGCCAATTACAGGAGCCTTTTCCTAAAAGAGACAGCCTGTTTGTTCACTAAATTAGAATCATATTTTATAGATGGAGGTGGAGTTTATTTCCTCTATGAAATTGTTTCTGACTATAAGCCTTAACAGAATAAACAATGTTGGATATTGGATAGTATGTTTTTGGATATTGCATGCATCCATGTCCGTGCATTTAGGACAGTGTGAGTATTCATCTGGTGTCTCTGCGCTATGCTGTGTTTATTGAGGTTATTCATGCAGGAGTTATTGAGGGAAATCATTTTACAGCCAAATTATACTGTAATTATGGAGATGAGAGGCTCTTGTTTAGAGACACAAACACAGAATGATGATGAGACTAGTGTGTGTGTATGTGTGTGCATGCGTGTGCGTGTAGCTGTAGGGCATGCTGACGGTGTCACATAAATTTGTATCTTAGGCGAGCAAACAAACTTCTGATTCTCACTGATCAAGTGAAAAAAAGACCTCAACGTCTTCCCTTTCTCTCCCATCTTCTCTTGTCTTGATCATCTTGTCTTCTCCTCCTCCAGTGTCCTCTCCTCTGCTCTGTTCTTTGTTTTTCTCCTATTCCCTGCTCACCTTTCCACCCACCTAGTCTGCGTCTTCCATATTTTTGTTTCATGTGGCCAAACACCTCCCCTCTCCTCCCTGTAAAGCAGTAAAAATAAAGGGGGGGGGGAGTTTGAGAGGCAGATGAGAGAGAGGCTGGCAGTAACTGTAAACTGTCTGTTTACACAAACATCAAAACACTGCCGTCAGCACCATGAGGACAAGGGACACACACAAACTTTCAAGTAGCTCCAGTGAATGAAGTTAGCAGGATGAATAATTATGATGCACAATGGCAAACAGAGGACACTCAGTGCTAACACAGAAGATGGCCTAATATTTCAAAATTATGACGCTATATTGAGATACCAGCTATATGTTTTATAGGTTATCTGACATTCTCATAAATATGCACGAATAACTGTGGGAAAGGCAGATATATTTGGTCAGTCTGTAATTAGTGTGTGTGTGTGGGGGGGGGGGGGGTCAGCTGCAACTCTCTGTGGCATTGGCTGCTGAAATACTGCAGCACTGCTGGATATGACACAGAACAGACTCTGAATACACTTTGGAAAGACTTATTAAAGACTTAAGTCTGACGTCCTCTTACATCTAAAGACAATGTGAGTTTCCCTGCAAGACAGGGAATCTTGCAGGGTCACTATGTACAAGACTACAACTATATTCCCTTTGAGATTATTTCCCATCCTGCTTGTGGTAGAAAATATTCCACAAAACTCCCTTTAAGAAATATGACATATATTAGCAATTCCTTACATGTCTGCAAAAGCACAAGATATCAATGTAATCCATAAACATCAACTGTATTTGTGTACAAACTTTAAATTTGAATTTGATTTTGTCACCTCAACTCACTGCTAGCCGCTGTTGGTTAGCTGCACTATTGTAGTGGCTCTTGTCTAGTGGGGGGAGACTTTGGGAATAAGAGGCAAATTGGCAAAACTCTTCTTTACTCCGCAACTCCATTAATTTCTCCTCCTTTTCCACAGTCTAAGAGAACTAACAAATATCCACCTTCTTGTGCCTCCCTGGAGTCCCTTTCGTGTTTACTGTCTACAAAATTTGTCGCTTCCCATTTGGTGACGCAGCTATTGATTGTTGACAGTGTTCATGTCATTGAACTTTACTTTTTGCATAAGCCAAAACTAAAACCTTATATTTTAAAAGTGTTTGATTTTTATCAAAATGTCAAGATGAGAAAAAGACTGACTTAAGACAGCTCAGGCTGAGTTTTATGACCACATTACACAATACATCAAGATCACAGGAGCATGCCACAACTAGGAATGCATGATAGTATAGTCACATTATCGCTTTTGGCAAATATTGGCTTTAAAGTGAAAGAGCCATAATGCTGATTTCTGCTGAAAAATATAGATACAAATATATATATATGATTTACTTATTTTTATTATTGACAAAGTGACCATGTACATAACATCAAGCCTAAGTTGAAGTAATTTTTTTATTTCGCACAATGAATGAATATTAATACATTGAAAAGCATTGTATTTCATCACTCCATCTGCTGTTGGACTATCACAATAAGAGTATGCACAATATGATGTCAATTCCACTACAGAAGACACTTGATGATTGCTAAAATTAGGTGGGGACGAAAGTGGATAGATCAATATCAGCTATCAGCCTAATGAGTTGTTACATATAGGCATATTAGATATCGGCAAAAAATCCAATGTTGTGCATCCCTAGCAACAACTCATTCCAACATCGGAAATTTGTCAGCACCAGTGAAATCACCAAGTCGCAAATATATATGATTTATTTTCAAAGGACATCACAGATAAAAAGATATCCATATAAAAATGGGATCCTGGAATTTAATATTGATGTATAATGTCGTAATTCATGATAAATGTTAGAAATCTGTTTTTTCTGGTTAATGTATCTATGATTCACTCTGTCTTCCCTGTAGCGATCAGCTGTGGCCATCCAGGAAGTCCCATATATGGTCGAACGGTGGGAAACGGCTTCAACCTCAACGATGTGGTCAGCTTTGTTTGCAATCGGGGTTATGAAATGGAGGGGCCTGCACGTGCTCAGTGTCAGGCCAACCGCCAGTGGAGCCACCCGCCCCCAACGTGTAAAGGTGGGGAGAAAAGTTAAGTGTATTCACCCCTAACCTTATTTCTCCCTAACCTTTTATACCACCTCAACTCTTTTCTTTATTTACCCTTAATCCCTTTTGCCAAAGCAACCATCCTTATTTCTCCCTACCCTCATCATTTCATCTCAGTTACTCTTTTCTTTTTTTTAATTTAATGATATTTGAAAGGAACGGGGAAAACCCTACATCCCTCCCAGTCTCTCCTGGCTCCAGCGTTGTGAACGTAAACATTTTGTTTTCAGTGAAACATAAATCTCAAGCCCTTATTGTTCTCCAACAGTCACAGCAACAAGGGTAGCTTCAGACACAAGTTAGTACACCAGCTATCGGCATTCTGCCCAGTTTACAGAACAAAGTGCCAGTGAATTGTGTAAAATAAAAAATGCAATGAAATTATAGCAAGCCATTACTCTTCAGGAGTGCTGGATCCAGGATGTACAAACCTGCCTTCATCATGGCATCACATCACATTTGCCATATTTTCCCTTTTAAACGGCCTTAATTAGCTCTTTCTTCTTCACCACAACCTCCTTTTTATTCCCTATATTATTTGACAGAGCTGTAATCCCACTGCAAAACACTGGGACAATGAAGTGGGGGAAGAGAAGTGACCCTCTCTGGTACATGCCAAATAACACATGCTTTTCTGTCTTGGTGTGTATTTGTGTGTGTCTGTCTCTGTGTCTCTCTGTGTATAGTGGTCAATTGCTCTGATCCCGGTATCCCAGCCAACTCCATCCGGCAGAGTAAAATAGAGCACGGGAACTTTACCTTTGGCACCGTGGTTTTCTACGACTGTAACCCGGGGTATTACCTGTTTGGATCACCGGTACTGACCTGTCAACCTACTGGACAGTGGGACAAACCCCTACCTGAGTGTATAGGTTAGTTTTATCCTTGTCTTTCTGTCTTTTTAACTCTAAAGTGAATCGGATAGACAACTCTGAAATCATAGGATAGAATCATTTTATTTCTATAGAGACAAAGCGCATTTATGTCCCACACCCACCGGAGGGGAAAACAATTCATCACTCTCCATTGACTTTTTATTGCATGAAGGTGAATCTTTGTCATTAACGTCTGCTAGCAAACGACGCACAGATACCTAAAAGCTGATTTGTGGTGGCATGCACTACCAACGCGTTCAAGAACCCAGAACTAAGTTTTTACAAGCTGCCGAACATAAAAACTGAATTTTTAAGCAATAAGACATGAGGCATCAGCAGGAGGATATAGAAAAACTATGGGATCCTGACGCCCAGTACGCCAACATACAGCAAACATTTGGCTTATTTGGCAAGACAAACTGTAGAGGTTGAAGCTAACTACGCTATGTAATGCTTGGTTTTGATCTTTTTAGCTTTAATGTTGATCTTACCTAGTGATTCAATAAAATAATCGTTAATATCCAAGTATATGTCACCACTGACCATTCAGACTGACAATATTGAGTTTGTCAATGTAACTTTTCCTCTCTGATGCAAAAATAATCCTTTGACATGCTGCTTTCTAATGTATTTAGCTAGTTACAGGCACTTTGCATAGTCACATATGACGGCGATAGTATCCCCTCCCTTGTGGGCGTGGTTTACAGAGTAAGCCAGTAGCAATATTTGATATCAATAATGTAACAAATATTTTAAAAAATCCATTTATTTTAGAGTGCAAGTTTTGCTGTTTGATGTCCCTATTTTGTCCCTTTTAAAAGGTAATTGCCACTGACAGCAACCAAATGCCAAGAATTTATTGCTAATAATAATAATAAAATGGAGACTGTTACTGTAGACGACAGATTTCTCATCATACCTGTCGATGTGTTCCTTGGTCCTGGAATCAAGTTGCTTCTATGAGTAGCTGTATATGCTTAAGATTACAGCGACGTAAAACACATCGTTTGAGTGCAATGATTTTCAAAAAGCAGTATGTCTGTTTTCCCACTATTCCTAGTCCCACACAAACCTTTTAGTTTCTGAATCTGAGCCTTTTAGTTCTTGACAGCGGTCACTGCAGCTCCTCTCACGAAGCTGTGTTTATTTGAAACAAGCTGCCTGTCCTTCCTTCATCTCTCTGCCTCTCTATCCCCCTCTCTTTTGGTCTCTAGTTGTGGATTGTGGTCATCCCGGCTCTCCCCCTAACGGTGTGCTGAGTGGAGATAAGTTTACATTTGGTTCAACGGTTCGATACTCCTGTCTGGGCGGGAGACAGCTGAAAGGAGAATCATCCAGGACTTGTCAGCTCAGCGGGATGTGGAGTGCCCCCATGCCCTTCTGCTCTGGTAACCATTTTAACCTCTATTGAATATACAGGCTCTAAAGCCCACCCTATTAGAAATAGAGATAGATGGCTAGGAGATGTAGATGAAAGGTGACACGTCTAAAACATGTAGACTCAACGGAGTGGAGCACTTCATGCCTTAACGCCCTGCAGGCATGCTTCCTTAACCCTTTTGCATGCAGTCAAAGGTATAATGGGATGGATGGATGGACAGATAGAGTGTAGGGTTGGCACATGAAAAGAGAATATATCAGTATCTGTCTGTTAAAAGGGTTGTGGAGCATAACCTCCCCATATACCCACATAAATGCTCAGCCGTGGACCTTTAGCCATATGCATGGCGTTCTGGTAGTCTAATTTCAGCTATTTCTAAACCTCTTTTAGGTGGGGTTTTTTTTTCAGAAAGTTTGAGGCTTTCTCCTATCACAGACTGTATTTATGCCTCTGTGCTGGTGATAGCCAAGGTGGACAGCATTATGTTTTCAGGTTGTCCGTTCATGCATACGTCCATCTCACTCATTCCTGTGAAGAAGAATCTTTAAGGGAATTTCTTGAATTTGGCACAAACATTCACTTGGACTTAAAGATAAACTGATAAAATTTTGGTGGTCATAGGTACAAGGTCAAGGTCACTGTGAATGCATCTGTCTAATTCTTGTGAGCACGACATCTCAAAAACACCTTGAGGGAATTTCTTCAAATTTGACATAAACATCCAATGATAAGTTGATTAGAATTTTGTGTTTAAAGGTCAAGGTCACTGTGACCTTGCATCCATCTCATTCTTGTGAGTGCAATATCTGAAGACAGCCTTGAGGAAATTTCCTCAACTTTGGAACAAACCTCCACTTCGACTCAAGATTGAACTGATTAGAATTTGTGGTCAAAGGTCAAGGTCACAGTGGCCTCATACAACATGTTTTTGACCATGATTCACATGCTCAGATTTCACACAAATGTCTAATAGGATACAATGATGAAGTTCTGACATTTCATACCCAAGAGGTTAAAGGTCAACTGTGACATCATAATGCTCTGGCCATTACTCAGCGTCATAAATCAGGAAGGGTATGGGGAGATTTTTGGTCAGACACTATACTGGTGACACTTATCTTGGGTGCTCATCTTGAAACTGTGCTGGTTGTATAGATCGTATGTGCTTTCAAGGCAAAGATGTGTTTGAAGCATTCATGTTTTTAAAGACATATGTTAACAGTAGGTGCAACTTGACTGGTGCACGGAGGCATACATCCGGGTAGCGGTACTTCTGCTTTAAAAGGATAAAGGGCTAAAGGATACTGTGAATTTGAGAATGAGAGTAAAGATGGACTGGTGAAGCAATGACTGTATATAAACACACGTTTATGTACTTAAATGCTTCAATTTATGCGTTTCCTGTGAATTTTCCTCAGCAATAACTGTAGTGCCCTTGCATGGTTTGCAGATTTCAAGACAACATTGCGTACTGTAAATGCACCACCGTCATTGTTCTGTAAACTACTCTATACAAGCATATCTCCTCCCTGCTGGATTTACAGTATATGCATATCTCACTACTTATTGAGCTAGATTGTCTCCCCAGACAGAAAGCCTCCTTACCTTCCATCTTGTATAAACAAACCGTCTAACTTATATGGTTCTCAGTTGGCTGGCTGGGGGCATGATTATGGCTCTCCAGACTGAGAGGCTCCCAGCTGCCGCTTATATAACAAACTGACTGAAAACACATTCCAGACGAGTTGACTAAGAATTCATTGTTATTTACAGCAATTGCCTGGGGGAGACGCAGGGTGAGGGAGGGTAATAGTGTACGAAGCAGTGATTCATGGTTTTTACCTGGCAGGTCTGTACCAAAGCCCTGCAGAGATAAGAGTTCAGCCTGTGGTAGAAGTGCTGGGTCCGCAATTTTGCTCCTTGACTGTTGATGTTAACACATTTCAGGGAGCATAATATATTCATTTTAAACTACATGGTACAGGCCACTGTGTCCAAACCTGCAGCCTCAACATAAATTCCTCTCACGTTTACATTAGAAGAATCATTTGGATGTATTTATTTGAGCCAATCTACAATAACTGTCAGACTTGATGAGCAAGACTTCACAAAAAAAATTAGGATTTGTCATTTTACATACACTAAAATTCTGTTAGCTTTGAACTCCTACCTGAGACTTGATTCATCATCAACTTGAGATTGAAAACCAAAACAAATCTAGTATGAAGTGTTTTTATTTTCAGATTTAATACTAATAGAAAACTAATCAAGTCAGTCACAAGCAGTCCTTCAATAGCCACACAGCATAAACATTTGTTATGATTTATTAGGCATAAATGGTGTTGGTTTGAACCATGTTTTAGAACAGATAAACAAAAGAACTGGCTTTGCATCCTTCAGAGAAAAATGTTAAAATTCAGCATCACTTTAATTAGCATTCACAAACCTGACCTGACAAGATCTAGGACTTGACTTGGACTAGTTTTAGTTGAATTAATTTGCCTCAGAAACCTAAAAGAAACATTTTGGTAGTATGTGTTTGCTCCATTTACAAATTTGCACAATGTATTTGCAACATATGGTTGTGGAGAAAACAATTTAATCCTTAAGAAAAAATGACTGCTTGAGAAGTAATTATAAGTCAGTAAGTTTGACTCGCCCCTGTCTGTATGAACCCTCGATTTAGAAAGATCGTGTTTTAGCTTAAACCAACCAGATTTGGTAGCACAAACCCGCTGGAAAGGCAGGGAGATGTCTGTAAAAACACCCAGGATCAGACACTGCTGGGAAACTGAAACTAACTGCAGGGAATGTGTATTTTCAAAGAAACGACACTTTAAAGTACTGTCCGTTTACTTTGGGGATAACAGCCTGTTGGAGAAATGTGCTCCTGTTCAATTGTACATTTTATGAACAGGACTTCCAAATTGATTTTGGGCTATCAAAACAATGGCATGGCACCTTAACCACAGTGGGTACAGTATAAAAGACACAGTGAATATTTTAAACCTCAAATCTTAAATTTGTTGGCAGTAGTGTGCTGTTTCTGCACTTCTGTTTCACAGCAGGCGCTGCTCATATAATTATTAGCATTCATGTAGGTCTATAATTTATCCATGATAAAAAAAAAAGTGTTACAAGTTGTTACTATGTCACAAAAAATGCATAAATATATGAACTTATTCAACGAAAGCCCTCAACCAAAGCTTTGAATATTTGCTTTTGATACTATTGAACCTCAGGAGCTCCAAAAATGGAATTCAGGACAGCCCTAGTTCAAACTGTTTGATTTGTCGTCCCACCTTCTCCACTCGACAACCTTCAGTAAATCCCCGGATCAGAGGGGCGAGAAGGTCAGAGCCGTGTAGTTTTTCTCGTCCAGCTTTATGAGAACTTCTGCAAACCCGTGCAAAGGAGCTTCAGCTCAGTAACCCATGAATTTACCCAAGTCAGGGTACAGCCAAAATCTTCCTGTCTGATAGATGTTTGTGTGTGTGTGTGTGTGTGCGCGCTTGTGTGTGTTTGTGCAGATGAATGTGTGTGTGACCGATTAGTGGTTGTTCCAAAGTCACCTGAGGGAAGCGACAGAGATTACTTTTCACAATGCTCTGCCCCACAGAAACCTGCACACGCATTCAGGCACACACGTATGCATACACACACATTCAGGCACACAAACACACACACACTTGCAACAGTGACATCAGGTAGATTGGTTGTTCTCCCCGTTGAGACCAGATACACCCAAGGCTACATGGTGACTTTGGAGCTGTGTCAGTTCGTGAGTGTGTGTGAGCATCCAACTGGAGCAGTGTAGGTGGTAGTGTCTCTGAAGATGTATGTGTGTTTGTGCCCCGGCTGGGTTTCGATCTGTTCCCAATATTCAGAAAGAAAAAAAAAAGCTTTAATCTTGCTATAGACCATTTCCTCACATCTCCAAGCTTTTAAAGACAAATAATGTTGACACAACGTGGGAAAGGCTTATTTGTTTACATCTGAGAGACCCTGAGGCATAACAAAAGAAGTTATGTCATTATTTGTTGTGTCTGTGGTATGTGTAAGCTCAATTTAGCAGCAAGCCTCTAGATATTTGCAGTATAGCACAGAGCGAACCAATGTGAAATTAGGTTATTTGTCAAAAGTATGAGGAAAATCACAAAAACATTGCAGAGACATCTGGAGAATTTTTAAGGTGGTTGTTCATCACACAAAGCATTTTGTTGCACACCTTGAATTAATGGTTGATGATGGATGTGAATGGTGTTAGTAACTTTTAAATCACAGTAAAAATGGTAAAATATTAATTCTGTTTTTTGGGAGCTGTCCATAGTCTCAGGTAGCTAGACCTAGACCCAGCTAGGTCTGGAAGTCGCCGTTATCATTCTGGTAGAAGGAGGAAAACGCTCTGGGTTGTTTGTATTTCTCTACATCAATCACAGTTATCCTGGGTGGTGCTAAACCCAGCATGCATTGATGACACCCACGCAAAACCCCCCAAAAATCAGGTTCACATGCACCTGCTTTCTGTCAGAGCCCAACCCAAGCCCAAACCACGTCAGCGGTTTTGGGCCTAAGCTAAAGTAAAAATCCAAATTTTTACTGAAGAAATTAGTTTTAATTTTAAACATTTATTCTGAGCTAAAGCCTGACGTGTTCTCTCACACCTTCTCTTCACTCCGTTAGTTCAGTAGTCTGTTGTCAAACACAACAGGTACAGCAGAATGGATCAAGCCTCTTGTTGCATCTCCATCTCCCCGTGCACACGGTGGTCCATGGCGATGCGGATCATAGATTATTATCGCTGCTCTTCGTTGCATGTTACACACATACGTATCTCCCACTACTGGGGAGGCAGAAGCAAAAACACTGCCAACCAAGTCGCCTTGCAGCCCCAACCTCTCTCTGTTTATAGTTTTCCATCCCTGTTTCGTGCATGTTTTATCTCTACCCCAAAAACGGTAAATTGGTGAGAACCCGACGTGATTCAAATATTGAGAATTTACTGCCCAGGCAGAACCAGATGGGTCGGGTCAGGCCTAGCACGCAGCAGAAGGGACTGAGAATGCTGTCTAATAGCCAGGCAATGACTGATTTATATCCACACTTTACATCTTGTGTGTCAGACGAAGCTGTCCAAAACTAACGGAAATTATTGACATTAATTACATGCACACATAAGCCAATGCAAATTTTAGATCATTAAAAAAAAGCAAATAGTGACCAGAAATATTTGGCTTGCACATGAGGGTGACAATGTGTGTGGAGATGTGTGAAAGTGTGTGGGTGTTCCCAGGAGCGTGCTCTGTCTGTCAGGCCGAATTTGCTGACCAGGCGGTTCTGCAAGGGCAGAGTGAGGAGTGCATACACACACGCATAAGCTCTAAAGGCAAACATATGTCCCTTGTCACTAACATATGTGTGCAGTCCACTACTATTTGTAAGCAGCCATGTCATACTTGAGTACTCAGAGGACTGAATTTCTTTTAAAAACTGGGAGCAAAATTTCATCTCACACCGCTGTGTTTAATGTTGATGAATAATTATTACTGTTTAGATCATTGTTGGGTCCTTTTTTCTTGTTCTTTATTATCTGTTTGGATTTGTAATTTGATGAAAATCTAAAGGATTCTAGTTTTGAAGTTGGGGAATTAACTGTCTCTGCTTGTTTCTCTCTCTGTAGGCGACACAGCTGGTTCCTGTGGCGATCCTGGCATTCCCTCCCACGGTTCGAGGGAACAAACTGATTTCAGGATCCGTTCCAAGGTTCACTTCAGCTGCACCGAGGGCTACGACCTGATTGGTTCCTCAGAGAGAATGTGCTTCCCTAATGGGACATGGTCCGGCACACAGCCCTTCTGTAAACGTAGGAAGATACTCTTACTTAATCTCAATTTATTATAATCCAGCACGCTGACACTGATCCACTTTATAGATCCTCCCATGCACTCCTCTTAAATAACCATTGTCATAGAGCTAAAACTCATTGAGATGCATGAGGCTTTCTCTCTCTCATGCTCTCATTTTCCCCCCAGCTGTCCAGTGTGGTAACCCTGGCACTCCCAGTAATGGCAGAGTTTTTCGTTTGGATGGAACAACATTTTCTCACTCTGTCATCTACTCGTGCATGGACGGCTACCTGCTCACAGGCGCCACCACCAGGCTGTGTCAGGCCAACGGGACATGGTCAGGAGCACAGCCCAACTGTACCAGTAAGTTACCTGTTGGGTATTAAGGGATGGCTGATCAGCCTGTAGATCAGTTCTAGATCAGTGGTTCCCAACTGGTCTATCCAGGGGGTCCAGACTTTGTCCTTAGTCAGTAATTCAAGGTCCACACATTGGATAAGTTACCACATATTCAATTTTATTTCACAAAATGTATAAACACAGTGGCTTAGAACAAAATGAAATAAAACATATTGCAAGAATGAAGTGCCATTATTTAAAACTTTGTAAATAATTAGCACTACAGCCAAAGAAGTCCATATTATTGCTTCAAGGCCAGTGACATTAAAATGCTGCAAAGAAACAGCATGTCAGAAATTTAACATAAAGCATGTTTTTTACAAACATGCATTGCGTGAGTCACTTGCGGTCCTTTCAGAATGGACCTGTGACCCACTTTTGGCCCACAACCCACCAGCCGGGAACCACTGTTCTAGATAATATGAGGTTTAATAAGTAAATGTAGTTTTCTGCAATGCTTTTTCTTTTTTTTAACCTTATTATTTTGAATGTGAACTCATACATAAGGTGACTTGGAGGCTAAAAAGCAGACTGTCAGCTTTATGTGTCACTTACTATATATAATCAGAGTCTTAAATCCTTGCTTTGCGAATGACGTCTGCAACTCATAAACTCCGAACTCCTGATGTGTGATTATAAGGTTTCCTCTCCAGCCTTTTGCGACCTTATTTTATGCCTGCTTTTAAATTATTCTGCGACAGTATAGGTTTTGAGTAATGAAATCAGCCTCAAATCTTCATGCTCCTGCTACAGACTTTATCGAGTGACATGAATAACCTTGATCGTTGTTTACTTTAGCTAATTTGCTTTCTGAACTCTGCAAATAACCATAAAATATAACATTCTCTTCCCATAAGAAATGTGACTGAAGCCATGGTTGAACAAGTGTTAATCAGTGCTGCATGTTACACAGACTACAAAATCTGCATGTAAAGTAGCATATAATATAAACAATTAGCAAAGAGTTTATGCGCTAACAAAATACCTTATAAAACACATTTCTACTCCGTGTCCCAAGGTGAAATTCACTTTGCTCTGGACCCCACATGAAGGAGTTCTAGCAGTATCTTCGTGTTTTCTCATTGTCAGTGACTTTCCCGACTCTAATGCACTACGCAAAGAAACAAGCTTTAAAATGTCCAGCAGTAAGGAACAAAGAAATGCTGAGAAACCACATTTCCCCGATACTGGGTCCTGGAAAGGAAAAAAGAGTTTTTAAGAATCCCCTTACTTAAAGGAAATAGCTTTTACAGTAGATTACAATACATCTATTAACAACCATGACAGTATCTGGGGTGGGTTTAAAAGCATTTAAAGTGCCTATTAGACTATGAAGGACAGTGCTTTATAAGTGCAGTCAGGGGAATCCTAATGCTCCTTAAAAGTGTCCCAGGACAACCTCGGCCATTTTAAATATCTTTGTTGTTTCATTCATAAGAGGTGAAGCCCATAACTGAATCTGAAGAGATCACACAGCTCAATCACAGATTTGCTGTCCATCGTGGTCACTACATCTTACACAATTAAGGAGATGCATGGGTAAACGGCCTTTGTGTAAGATTTAGGGGGATTTAGTGGTATCCAATGGTGAGGACTGCGGATTACAACCAGCTGAAGCTGCTCCCAGTTAGAATTCTAGGATTCAGTGTTCATTGTTCAGTAGGTTTTACTCTGAGCAGAATTATCCACAGTGGTATCTTCCTCTCCAAAACAAATGAACCCAGTGATTTAATCTGGTAAAAACACTGAATAAAACACTTTTGTGTTAAAATCTGTTTGTTTTAAAGTAAGAAACACACAACAGTTCCTATTTTTAACTGATTATACACCAAAGAAAACATAATTATTATATTTTATTCGATTTCTGCCCATATATCCTCCTAAATCCCACACACTGGACCCTTGAATTTATGTTAGTGGCTGGGTTTAAATCCACGGGAGCTCAAAGTTTTGATGACTGAGTGCCCATTTATAGAGCCAGTTCTAAATGAGGGCCACACAGCAAAAGTACAGGTGCGATTTCTCCTCTGGAATCGCTAACTTTGGCAAACAGCATTAGCATTGAGGACAGGAAGTTATTCCTGCGACACGCATTAGTTGCCACTAGTTGCAAACAGTAGCTCTCTACAAATTGTCATTCCATACCTAACAGAAGCTTGTTTGATGGGGGGGCATAGTCTTATCACAAATGATAAAATATAATACGTCATATTCGGGGGCTGCACAAAATGTTTCTGATGGCCGCCATTGGCCCGTGGGCCACATGTTAAGCAACAATAGATTACATCCTCTGACAGTTACATACTTAATCTAGAACTTTGCCATTCTGGTGTATATTTATCAGAGGGTCCTTTCTCTGTCTTTACGGCTTTTGAAAAACAGTGATAAAAAAGATTTATAACTACAAAAATAAAAGTGACAGATCTGACTGACATCACCAAAAAACTACTCCTACCACCCTTTGTCCCTGATAGTATCTAATCTCTTTCTCTACCACTCTATCTGTGCATTAATTCACTTTGTCATCTCTGTCTTTCTTTTCTCTCCCTTTTAATCTATCTTTATATTTAAAGCAGGAATGCTGAACTTTTGTCTCCCACCTTTGGTAATAAGAGTAATTACACAAACACTGTCAACACATGCTCATGACGTATGCTTGCAGGTGAGCTTGCTGCATTTCCCACGCCCTCAGGAGCCCTCTCTTCTTGACTTTCATCCTTCTTCTGAAGGCAGACTTTTTATTTTTTTCCCTGGAGCATCCACTCCAGAAACTTTTCTTGGACACTTCTTCAGAATCTCTGCCATAGTTTCCACCATACTCCTAACTGCAGCTCCATCACTATGGTTTCTCCCCCACTTTCTGACCCCCTCTAGCTCTGGCTTTTTGATATAAAACACATCACTTCCAGTGTGCCAGTGCTGGAAAGTCACCACAAACACCAGACACCACAACTTCAGTGTACTAAGAAATACAGAGAGCGTTCCCTGGTGGCAGCAGGCTCAGTCAGCATTGTGGGAGCTCGCTTGGCAAGAGCTTGAATGTAGCTGATGTTCATTTATATGTAAAGGCCCTGTGCTCCAGCTTTAAATCACATATATAAAAGAGCATGTGTCACCGAGTAATAAGCAAATTAAAATTCCAATCATCTTGTGCCATAGCATGAACTATAAAGTAATTTTAATCTCTTTTTATCCAATCCCACTTGTGTTTCTCCATAGTGATAAACTGCGGGGACCCAGGTGTGCCAGCAAATGGCCTTCGCTATGGCGAAGACTTTACAATTGGTCAGAATGTTTCCTTCCAGTGCCAACCAGGATACAGAATGGAGGAGGATGGATCACCTGTAAGGACGTGCACACAGAATGGGACGTGGAGCGGGAATATGCCTATATGTACAGGTATATAGTTTATGAACAAATGTTTGTTCAATAAACAGAACTTTAGATGTCCTTGTTCCAGGATGAAGCCAGGGTAACACAACCTGTTACAGTGACCTAAAATATGTCATTAACTTAGATGAGATGTTAAGTTAAGACAAGAAATAAAATAATAGTTTAGTGTGTGAGGTATATGTGAAAATATGTCATTAATAATGGCATAGCTATAAATTTTAATTAAACTTGCACTAACAGTACTTTGCACAGAGGATGTTACTGTTATAGATAATATCTCATGTGTACAGGTAGCACATCACAACTGATGGATTCAGAAGCGGGCTCTAAATCCAATTTAAACCTTTGTCTAACCCAAGCTACTATTTAAAGAATGAAACAGCTGATTCTGCTCACAGTGCAGTCAGTGCCTTTGTGTGGAAAATAAAGAAATACAAACAAATCAGATAATGTGAGTCACATGTTACATCTTGTAATTTTAGTGATTAGTTGAAAATGTATCTGTCACTTAACGTGATTGAAAGTCTTCCTAGACAAAACTAGAAACATTTTAATGACTCTAAAATTATGAACTCATTTTCAAATCAGTAGTTGAAACCAATCATCTTATAAAGCAGGCAACCGCAGCTGCTAAAAAACGGATGCTTTTTTCTCTCCCTCTCTCTTAACATATCTCTCTCTCTGTGTCACAGCGGTGACCTGCGCGGCTCCCCCTGCCATCAGTAATGGGGTACTGCAGGGCAGTGACTTTGAATGGGGCAGCAGCGTGAGCTACAGTTGCTCACCTGGATATGAGCTCTCATTCCCGGCTGTTCTGACCTGTGTGGCCAATGGCACCTGGAGTGGCATGCTACCACAGTGCTTACGTAAGACCAGACGCCCTCGTATACCAGCACTCAAATTGCCTGCTATTATTTGTTACCGACCATCAGTTACAATTGAAAGCAGAATCTACATTTGTCCTTGAGCTACTGCAGAAAGTGTTTGTCAGCAATATTAGCGCCATGAGCTGAAATGGAATTGTGTGTGTGTGTGTGTCTTTGTGTTTGTGTGTAGCCAAGTTTTGTGGTGACCCAGGTACTCCAGTCGGTGGCTTTAGAGAGGGGCGTAGTTTCATCTACCAATCCGAAGTCTCCTTCACTTGTGCTCCTCCTCTCATTCTGGTCGGCACAGCAACCAGACTTTGTGAAAGTGATGGCACCTGGAGTGGCACACAACCTCGCTGTATCGGTAAGTTTCATCATTCATGTTCACTTGATGACCAGAAAAAACAGAGAGGCTATTATATAAATTAAACACATGATCCTAATATTTTTGGGAGTGCTTTTATTTAGTGTGCTAGAAAATTTGATCACGATATATGATTAGTTACATTATGGTTCTGTGTACTTCAGAAATCAATTTTATTTTTTCGTCATTTCTCATATTTTTCATGTGAAGAACAATGTGTTGTAAATGGCTTTTTGGTTTTGGTAGAACTGAGTGTTATACCATGTTTTCTTAATTTAAGGCATATGAATGAAAAGAAATATTAATGTGTTTTTTTTTCTGTTCAAACAGGCCAAAGTTCTCAAATATTAAATGTTTAAACACAAGCAGCCAAACAAGAACATAGTCTCATGAAAAAAGCCCCTAATTGGCATTTTTTTTATTTAGATCATCATTGATCTGATAGAATAACAAGCAGTTTTTGTGGAATTTGACTTTTTTTTATTCTTGAAGTACATGATACACAAAAAAGTGTCAAGGTTTTGAAATGCGGGCCAGACAGGTCTTACTCAACCAACTTAAAATAGCTTTGGCACTTTGTTTCTGAATAAATTTATAAGTTATGAAAGTTTCTCAGGATTATGGTGTTAAACTAAGTCCCCAACGTGTTCAAAATACTGCACCAGGGCTTTTAACCTTAAAAATTGATTTAAGATTTTACTGATTACTTTTTAAAAGTTCCTGACTATATCATCAATCATTTATCCCCCATAAGCTGGAGCACAGCCCAGTGTCCTCAGGCAGGGGTGTCTTACCCACATCAAAGTCTGGGTTAGATTTAGGAGGTGGCGATGGTTAGTCTACGAGGGCCTCCAGAGTTTTGAGTAATAGTTCTCTGGAGGTAAAATGAGTGTCAAACCACAGTGTTTACTGTGGTGTGAAAGTTTTGCTGTGGCGGCAATGGCGTCAGCGGGGGAATGTGGGTGTGTGAGTATGGACAGAAGTGTGGATGTGATACAAAAACTTTGATAATGAACCCTTCTGTTTCTCTACAATAGTGATGTAAGATTTGCGAGCAAGCATTTGAAGGACTCTTAAATATGAATGAGTTAACTCATCTCGCAAACATCTAACATTCTGCTTCTGTATGTTAGTTGTGCATAGGGGCCAGGTTAACTTCTGAGGGCTGCTGGACTGTTATTAAGCACAACTCTTATTCAGTACACACCCCCTAAGCCAAGGAATGACGCAGCCCCTGAGCAGAGGAACGAGTCGTTCTCAAGTCGCTCACATGGGTCATTCAAAAGCACTCATCCCCTGAGCTGAAGACCAAAGCCTCATTCCCATGGAACAAAAAACCCACTCACACCCGCTAACATCTGGCTTTTTAATGCAGTGAGAATGGATTTGATCGGCATTCACACCCAGGTCAAATGACCGTGCAGTAGACACAGGTTTTTTTTCTCATCTTGGACTCCGATCGGCTTTTATAGGAATACAACACCTGGGTGAACATGGTAATTTCAGTGAGATGCGAACAGTGATGACATCAGTGGGCATTTCATGATCTGCAGGTTATAAAGAGAGGATGGAAGAGGCAACAATGGAGATGTCAAGTAAAAAAAAAGGCATGTTGTTCACGAGTGGCAGTGACATAAACTGATACACTATTACACTATTGAATACATGTTGGCATTACATACATACGTCCTGTGTATGAAATGTCTGTATCCTCACTGCTCCATATTACTAGAAATTGATGAAATGATAATCTGGTCTTCAGTCACATATCTCATCCAGGCATTGTCTCACAGAACTGAAAGATTTTTTGGGGCCCACCCCAACAAAACATTTTCAGCAGAAACACTGATATCAAAGCATAGTATTACAGACTAGTTTCTAATGTCATCCCATTCCTGTGCACATGTTTTCATATGTTTCATGTTTTTTCTGCTTATTTTTAATGTGTTTATTTTCCTGACTGGATATTTGTAACCTTTGAAACAAATTATTTAGTTTATGCCAGCCTGCCAGTTTTATTATGACTGATTTGCGGCTCACCAGGGAGCCTGGACTAGCGTCTGAGGTTCCTCTGCTTAATAATCATGGCAATTATTGACCCATCGTTGACAGCCACATTTCAATTTACTTGTGGGTTGGCTGTGCAGAGCAGCTACTGTTCTGTCAAAGTTAAAGTTACACAGACTTATTGGAATAATAATGAACAGTGACTGGAGGCTCATCTGACACTATCTTGTAAATGAAAAAGGAGCCTTAAGAGGACAAGCCCTCAAGGATTCCACTGATGTTAGTGGAAGCATAATTTCCAAATTGGCAACTCTTCCTCATAAAACTGCTTCTTCTTTCACTGTTAGAATCTTAGATGGCCTGCCTCTTACATACAGCAGTTATTTCAACTTTTAAAGACAGTGTAAACTAATATTACAAGCTTCTGTGTCATTAGTTTTAGCTTGAACCAAAATTACCTTTTAAAATAATATTTCACATAAACGGTAGGGTTTTTTTTTTTTTTTTTTTCACATTTTTACTATCACCCCTCATGAGTCCACTGAATATGACTCCATCGTGTTCATTTAAAGGTTTTCTAAAGCACAGTGACTCCAAGCGGTCTGTTCTTCAGCAGCCAGCTTTTCCAGTCTTGTTTGGAGTTGTTTTGCCAACATTTTTGGAATATATAAGCATATTGAGAAAATGTTCTCAGTTCATTTGGGATCGACATGGTGACAAACGCTGTGTGGCTGTACTTTAGTTTGGGGTCTCGTGGCATCTGTGTTTCATGAATAGTATCTGTATGCATATGGAAAACAGTGGCAATCCTTTTCCACAGACTTAATAAGTTACATTAGTTTTGCGCTTACAGTGAATCCTAATGAAATGTATGTTTAAATAATAATGAATTAATTTAAAATTGATAGAGGTATTTATATATATCCACTGGTGGACTTAATGCTCCAGAGACATAACTAAAACTGTAAAAAATGTGTGCACGCATAGGCAGGAATATGCATACACATTGTTTTTTTCAGATTTAAAAAAGCTGTGTTCATGTTTATGTTTCATAAATCTCAGTCACTCTGGCACTGGGTGCACGTGCACCAGCTTCATTTCCACACCCGCAGTTAGCCATTAATGGGTCATTTGCATATTGATACCTGTGTCCGCTCCACCACTCATTAGTCCTGTAAATGAGAATTATGAAGAAGTGCAGTTTTAACCGACTGTGTCGCAACGGCGAGGTTCTCCAACAGCGCCAGAGCAGCTGTCACTACACACAGCTGTGGATATTTGTCGTGTCCATACCACTAATTCATTATGTTTCTGCAGACCATCAATGCAGTAAAATCTCAGTCGTCATTATTGCTAAATATCCAAAGCATGATCAATGATTCATTCTCAGTGCTCATGTTAAAACTGGCTTTACAAAGTTTTACACAGGACAACATGAAATGATCATTAACAGGGAGATGGTGCCTCAAATGTAAAATAAAGGTAATGATGAACTTTATCACTCGGACATAACTAAATTTATAAATGTGCCTTTAATTGACATTTTACAGAGCACTCTGTTACCTGAAAAACTAATAAATCAGTGAAACTGGCAAACAGCCTAAAAACAATCTAATAATTAAATATATAAAACACTTAAATGTTTTTGTTTTTATGTTATCCAACCATGGTTCCTTCATATCGCTGATAGGAAATCCAATCACCAGGGGGCAGCAGGGGTGGAGGGGGGGTGGGGGGAGTTATGTAACAGCCTACCAGTTAAAATGTGAAGATGTGAGGTTATGTGAACAAATGTGTATCAAAAGACTGTTAAGATTTTGTTTAAAATATTGAAACATAAAAAAAATGAACAGCAATGTCTCCGTTCAACCACGGTTCCCTTTGGTGCTTCAATATCACTGCATCACACTCTATTTAACATTATTATCTTAAAGATCACAATACAGATCATATCCTTAATGTTAACTACTCTTATGGAGCCCGGAGACAGTTTTGGTTTATGGAAAATGGAGTTGCAGGGTGTCAGATCGATGAAGAGGAGATGGCAAACTGGTTTGTAATTAAGAGTTTTAAATTCACTTGTCACTCTTGCAGGTACAAGGCTCAGTGGGCGGACATGCTGCTCCACCATAAATATTTCTAAATGCACAGTAGAGAACAGATTCGAGAGATTTAAAAATTTTTTTTAACATCTAAACTCTGATAGTTATGTTAGATGAAATGACATCAGTGTTGGCGTAGAAAAAAAAAACACTTCAATCATCGATACACCAATATACCAAATGGCACGAGCCTATTTTGTGAGACATTAATCCAAATTTTCAAGTTTTTAAACACTTAACATTGTGAGTGTTTTGGTCACTCACCTGATAGATTAGTCCTTAGCAGCGGCCCGTGTTAGAGTACAACCTGAGCATCGTCTCCTCTCCCACTCTTCATTGTACTTATTATTATTATTGTTCTTATTAAGGCAAAAAATAATAATCTTTCAAGTAGTTTATTCAATGAGTTATGTCCACTCTGGTCTAACAAGTAGGGATTTTATATAGGAACCCCCTTTTTCAGAAATAACAGAGAAAGTGCTTGCTCATGATCAAGACACCAGTACACGCTGTAACTTACAGTATTTAGTTAAAAGCGCCCATAAATGGGCATCCACATCCAACATCAAACAAGCCGCCGCTATCCAGGGATTAGGAAGAAATTGAGACGGATATTCAGCACACATTACAAATGGTCCCACTGGGTCAATTCAACACCACGTGATGTTTAGAGCACCACTTCACATGTCTGACTCAGAGCAGGTGCTTAAACATCAAGTGTGGTGATGAATTGCAATAAATGAGAGCTTTTGTAATGCGAACAGACGCTTGACTCTTTGTTCCTTCGTAGCAGCAGATAAGACGCGCATACAGAACTTTATAGCCACTATAAAGTCAGATGTTCCTTGTGAAATAGACAATCTAAAAATAGCGGGGCTCCCTCTGAAGTGTTACTTCACTGATGTAAAGACTTAATGTATAACTACTGAAAAGTAGAAGTTGCAGCACAAGTGGGCTGCGTGTGAAGGGGAATCTTTCAGTTCTTTGTTTTTTAAAACTATGAAACAAACACGAGCCCACACACAAACATCGCAGTGATGGAGGTGAAGTGAGAATGTAATGTTCATTGCTGTGCTTTGTGTGTGTGTGTGTGTGTGTGTGTGTGTGTGTGTGTACACTCAGGTGATTTATTAGTGTGTGATTGCAGCTGTATGTTAGCGTGTGATGCGTATTACTCTGTGACTGAAGCAGAATGAGTTTTGAGCTGAAGCAGCCTGCTCTTTAAATAAGACAGAGGAAGGGGGGAGGCGAGGGGGGAGAGAGATACAGTGACATGGAAAGATAGAAAGAGAGAGGAAGAGAGCAGTTAAAGGAATAGAGGAAGAGTGAGACAGCAGTAAGAGAGAGAGAGGGCAGTTAGAGAGGTACAGGAAGAGAGAGCGAGGTAGAGGCGGGAGAGAGAGAGGACTGGAGAGTGAATCTGTCATTTCGGAAGCTGTATTGAATCGAGCTCTGCGTCAGGATGTGCTCTACATGCTGATGTTCCTGCCACACACACACATACACACACACAGTCCCTCAAAACTGGCTTCGTTTTCTGGTAAAACACTACTGCCCCCTGCTGTCCCACTCTGGATATACACCCTGCTGTTACCATGACAACAGAGGAGAGGAAAGGAGAGTTGAGGGAGGACATATAATGCTACTGCTAATTTATCTTTCTGTTAGATTTTGTGTGTAATTACTTCCATGCCTGTGCTGTCTTTTTTCAGAACCAACCAAAACCAGCTGTGATAACCCCGGGACACCACGATACGGCTCCTTAAACCGGACCTACGGTTTCAAGGTAAAAATGTGTACTTATATTAGGAAACTTGGTAACTAATATAGAATATCTCTCTGTGGCGCCAGTGATAGGTACAATGCAGTTTAGCATCTATCAAATTACAAAGAAAGAGAAAGGAAGGAAACAGAGAGAAAAGCAGCCAGAAGAAGAAATCTTTGGAAACTGTTGGTCAGACAAAACAAGACATTTAAAGGCGTCAACTTGGACTTTTAAATATGTCAAACTTTTTTAATGGGGAAGTTATTCTGCAGACTCATTCTGAATATAATTCTTATTTACAGCCTTATTTTATCATGTTGGTTTGTTCTGTACATATGACATCTATTAAATTTGCATACGTCCTAGTAGAAGGTTCCCTCCTTAGCTGCTTTTCTTGAGGTTTTGTCCAATTTTTTAATGTTAAAGGGTGCTTTTTCAGGGAGTTCTTTCTTATCTGCTGTAAGGGTTCAAGGACATAAGAAAGCTGTATATTGAGAAGCCCTTTGAAGCTAATTGTGATTTGTGATATTGGGCTATCTACAGGGTTCCCACGGGCATGGAAACCTTATTTGAAAAGAAAACTTATTGAAAAATATTGAAAGTTTTGGAAAAGTTATGTAAATTCGTGAAGTTATGAAGTTGTTACAGTAATCTTCCATGGATAACCTACTATGTAATGTAACATAAAGTCATGTTTATTTTCTAGAGCTGATGATGCAGCATAGCTCTAATATCCATCAGTTTTGTTCACCATCATTTAGGTTTCCCCCTTTTTTTTTTACCTGCATTTCGTCTCTCCTTTCAGGTATGCCCACAAGATGAAATTATGTTTGAACAGAGTTTGAATCTCATATCATATGTTTGAACAAACATTGCACAAGAGAAAATAATGGTTACAGGGACTTGAAAAATCATGAAAACGTTCTGAAGTGTTGTCCATAAAAATGTGTGAGAACCCTATATATAAACAACATTCATTTGGATTGGATTGAATTGAACTGAATCAAATTGAATTGAATCAAATCAAATTTGATCAAAATGATCTGAATTGAATACATGTAATTTCAGACAGAAACGGAGAGGAGAAAGATAGTGGGGGGATAAAATGCAACAGAGATCCCCAGCTATAACCAAACTGGGGAAGTTTTGATTACATCATCAACATATTCAACATCACGGCCATCAGGATGCCCCAAGACTACATTTTTTTCCCTTAATTTTGATCCCTTAATTTTAATATTGACAAGATACTCATATGCCTTATATAATTGATTTTATCAGTTAACAGCTGTCTTTCTCTGGTGTATTTGTTCAGTTTTATATATACTTTGAAGGCCTGTCTTGGGACAGGCATTGCAAATTAACTCCAGCTATAAATGCTGTGGCATATGGCATCAGTTTATGATACTTGTCCCGATACGAATAAACATTAAGCTAAAATAATAATTTCTCCAGCCACTTCCCTCTGTAAAAGAGGAAGGGCAGAATTTACAGTTCATGTTCTGTGCAGCTCTGTCTGAGTTGGTCAAAATGAGTGGGCATCTTTGTCAGGCAGCTGTGTGTAGGCTTATTGCTGGTGCTGTGTCATGGCAACAAAGCTACATGCAACTAGTACCCCTCCGCTGCGACTCAGTGAGGAACGCTGCAAACAAAGAGACAATGTTGCTGAAATTACTGAAATGTTGTTAGATAACTACTTGATTTGACAAACTGCTGAAGTCTCATATTTTCTTTGGCTAAAACTTGGAAAACATTTCCAAACAGAATGTAGACTATGGATTTTATTCCCTAATTCTTGAAGTGTAGTTGCATTATGTAGGGATTTCTTCATAGCCTGTGTCGACAGGAGAGAAGAATAATGATTACAGCAAAATATTACTCTTTAAACTTCATCATTGTCTGTAATGTGAGTAATAAGATAGACTTGTAATAAGATAGACTTAATAGACTTCTAAACATGATGAGCAGGTTGGATTGAAATAACTACTATATAGAGAGCCCCATTAATGAGTACTAAAACCCGGATGTTGGTTAACATTTCAGCAACTCTGGTTCTCTTGTGTCGAAGTCCATGGGTTAGAAGCCTGAAAAAAGATCTGTGGTTAATCAGAACCTCAGAGACTTTCACGTTTTGGGTCTACGACATTACGTACTTACGTAAACACCCCACACATGAAATTTGAAGCTTTTATGTGTCATAAAAAAGGTGGTTGCTAACAAGTGTCTAAATGAGACGACAAAACATCATCGCGCCGAGCCACACCTAACACAGCTTTACGGCCTTGTTTTGGTGGTTATATCATGCAACCTTAGTGTAGTTCTGTATAGCCTAACATTAACTTTTTACTTCTGGCAATTGCATTTAGGCCTCAAAAATCCTAAAAATAGTTGTTATTTGTGGAGATTATCTTGCTGAACAAAATGTGTGAGTATCATAAATGTTTGTTTGCCACAGAGCTTATTTTCTGCCATGAATCCAATGGTAAAATCTCATTGTCTTTTTGTATAGGGAACCAGGGCAAAGCTAACTTCTACTTCAACCTACAGAAAAGCATTATCACTGGGCCACTCTATTAGTTTCTGTAATATTAAATTCCCGTTTTTATTTTGGTACTTAGAGCAATATTTTCAGGAAAACCGATATTAATTTAAATAGTCATAGTATACAGTTGCATGCATTTGCACTTGCGTAGTCATTGCACAGTAATCACCTACATTTCTGTTTGTGTTTTATTGTGTGTGGTATTTGTCAAGTATGTGCAACACTTATTCATCTGTTGTAATAACGTGAAGACATCTGTGTATATCAGAAAAGGATAAAACTCATTATCCTTGTCTCTGTTTGAGAGCATGTTTTGGTCTCACTTTCTCACTCTCTCTCTCTCCCTCTCTACAGGTGGGGAGCGTGGTGTCATTTCAGTGCCAGCCAGGTCATTTGATTCAGGGCTCTTCCTCTCGAACCTGCCAGCCTGATCTGACATGGAGCGGAACACAACCTGAGTGCATACGTAGGACACATTCATCCCATCATCTTGTCAAACTTATTGCCCGTCCATCCTCTGCCTGTCAGTACTCTAACTCCAGTGAACAAATGTCTTCTCCGCCCTCCAGCCCATGCCTGTAAGCAGCCTGAGAGCCCGCTCCATGTGGACGTGGTGGGGATGGATCTGCCTGGTTTTGGCTACACCTTGGTGTACAGCTGTCAGCATGGCTACTTCCTGGCGGGAGGTTCTGAGCACAGAGTCTGCAAGAGTGACGGCACTTGGACAGGAAAGATGCCTATATGTCGAGGTAAGAAAATAAATCTTTTCTATACGTGACTGCTACATCATTATAGATCTTGTCTTGAAAAAAATGAGTGTGAGTGAATAGTGGTTGAGTATGTCTTGCTTAAGGACACTTTGTCAGCACGCATACTGGGGCAAACTGGCCATCTGGAGTAGGGTGAAATTTCCTGGTGGGCTGGTCACTAGTCTGGCAGCCAACAATCCCTTTAAACTGTGATCTAGCTTACAGATCTTGTTAAAATATCTTATGTTATCATCAGGTTACCAAAATCTTTAAGTATTGTGTCTCCTTACATAAAATTCCAGCTTCACTGAAAAAAATTATTTTTGAGGATTGTAAAACTAGGTTGTATTTCTCCTCATACTTTTTGTACCAATTGTTGGAAGAGTAGTGATTTGTATGCTGGTTGTGGTGTAGGAGTCTGAGTGAAATTTCTAGCCCTTTGTTTATTTTTGTTGCTGTTTTGTTTTATTCAAGTCCACCAGTGCTTTCTTGTGATGAATATGTCATCAATGCAGCGCTTGTGATCTTTTGACCCTTTATCTGACTTTGTATATACTCATATAGAATACTTTCCATTAGGGAGCACTTAAACTACATCAATACTTGCCAAAACATTCTCAGCATAATGTCCTTTTTAGTAGCAGCTCTGGAGCTTTCACTCGTGTCACACAATTAGCAGATGGAGCTTGCTTGGCTGCAAATGGAATTGTTGATGTTTAAATTTCCGCTTTTCTGAGCACTTGAAGGACTTCTCGTCCATGTTGGCTTGAAAGTGGAGATTGAAATTGCCCTCCTGGCCTTGGAAAGAGTTGTAGACAAAACAATTTCTCCCCACAAGGTCAATTTTGTTGCTCCTCTGTTGTATCACAGAAATGTTTGTCAACACCGTTGCAAATAGCAAGGTGTACAGTCCCCGAGATGTACATGTTGATTTTTGTTTTTTGTTTTTTTTTAAAGTTGAGCTTTTGTCTTATTCATTAGGAAAAGCTAACAGATGAAGTTGTGGACCCACCTCTGTGCAAGATAAAAACTGCAAGCTGCAACTTTGCAGTCATTCCACCGAGGCCGTGACCCTTTTGACCCCACGCGGCCTTTAAAATTGGTGGACTCTCTGATCCAATTTGAGATGGAGGACAAATACCCTCTGACTTTGCTTGCCTTGACTTTTTGGCAACAATGGTTGCATCTTGAAGTGATGATAGAAGCTGCCCTGAATGGTCAAACTCAAAGTGTCTTAAGGCTGCTTTTAAAAGGATCCAATATGCGTGACAATTATTGGTCATGCACTGTATTTGCATTCCCTACAAATAACCATTGAAGAGGCTCATTTTGAGTGACCCGTGCTAACACACTTGTCACTCAAGCGCATGTGTCAGTAATAGTTACCAACACTGCATTCTGATTTGGTTATATTAAGTGCACTCTCTTCTGCATAGTGTCTTAAGCAGTGGTGGAAAAGGTATTAACATCCTTTACTTTAGTAAAAGTATGAATACAACACTGTGAAAATACCCTTTTACAAGTAAAAATCCTGCATTGAAATTTTTACTTAAGTAACAGTTAGTAAATATATTCTGGAAAAAAATACTTAAAGTATTAAAAGTAAAAGTATTAAAAGTAAAAGTACCCAATGCAGAAAAATCCAAATGGAAAACCCCAAACAAACAAATCACCCCAAAAACTCAATTTGTTAAAACAACAACCCAGACCCCCAAACTCAAAATTATTGAAAAACAATAGAAAAACACCCTAAAACTCAAAAGTATTTACACTACACTATACTATATATATAAACAAACTTAAAATTATTTTTTAAAGGAAAAAAATCACCCACATAACTTAAAATTAGTAAAAGAATGTTCATCAAAATAGTTGGCAATTATTTTTTTGTCAACTGACTGACTGATTAATCAACTAATCATTGTAGCTGTACTTTTGTAAACAGGTAATTTAATTTCAAACAAAACATTATATTTTATAAACTCATCATTTTTTATGCAAAAGCATTAATCTGTAAAGTAATAAAGTTTTCAGATAATGTAGTAAAGTTAAAAGTACAATATGTTTTAAATATAACAGTATAAAGTGACATGAAAAGAAAAGACTCAAGTAAAGTACAAGTACCTCAACTTTGTACTTTAGCACAGTATTTGAGTGAATGTACTTAGATACATTTCACCACTTGTCCTAAGATATCAGCTGATGGACCGATAAGTTAAACAAGAGGCAAACCAAAACCTCTTAATATCTGTTCATACTATGTCCCTGCAGCTCTCCTCATGTGTTTTAATGGGACATTATCTTTCACTGTCTGTCTCTCTTGTGTGTGTGTAGCTGGAGAGAAGAAGAAACCTGTGAAACCAGCAACAGGAACTCCCAGCCCCAAACTAAACGGTCAGTTCTATTACAGTCTTTTCCAATAATCCAATGTGTTATTTCCATCATATTTCTAAATAATTTGGTGAATTAACTTCGGTGATGTTCTGCTTCTCTCTGTGCTTTGTTTAGCTCTCTATTTTTCAGATCTGCTCTGTTTTGTTGTGTCTTATGCTGTTGTAATTGAATAACTCTTTGAGTCACGTTACATGAAGGGGCTTCTATGGCAACTGTACTGTACGCACAAGGTCCTATAATTATTTGCAGTCAATCTACTGACAGATTCTGTGAATGTTAATGCACCACATATATACTACATATACTACATATATACTATGTAGTATACACATATATACTATATACTACAGTATATTTAGCGTTATAAGCAACCCCAACTTCTATTTGCTTACTTTTTTCTTTTACAATACGTTTATTAGAACTTCTCAGTAACACTTTCTATGGAGATAACATCTGCAATGCATTATGGGGGTATTCGTAGTGAATTATAATGCATTCGAAATGCTTTATGACTACACTCATGAACTCATATAATGCTTTATGTTGCACTATATCAACAATGATAAGACATTATTAAGATGTGACGTATAATGAATTTTAAGTATCAAGTGTCTTATGGATGTTCTTGACTAGTTCTAAACTAAAGGACAATTGATAGGGCTTATGATGCATTTTAAATACCAACAGACACCTATACACACACATCAACAATCACCTGTAGTAAGGACTAATGGTATGCTATAACAGTCCATGCAATATCATAAGTATCATTGTATATTTTATGAAAAGTGAGGTATGAATGCATTTATAATAATGTATGCTTTATCATTAAGTTTAATTTTTAGTGTTAAGTAAATCGTAATGCGTTTTCATTATAAGAATCTATGCTGCGTCATACATGATTAATGCTTACAATACACTAGAATACTTGCCTGAGGTTTTAGTCACACAATCAAGTATAAATAAATAAATATATAAATATACATATAGACATATAGTCATATACACACACACACACATATATATATATATATATATATATATATATATATATATATATATATATATATATATATATATACTGGGACTATAAATATATAAATATATATATATATATATATATACTGGGACTGAATATATAAAATGAGAAAGTTTATGACCCAGCCACCATGTTGACAATGTCCAGAGAAACCCAAGTACTGCCCACCAGCTGGAGCAGACGTCATTTTGCAGCTAAATAGTACACTAAATTACCCTTATGAAAACATTTGAGGCGAAGAATAGGCAATGCAGTAACAGAGTCTTGATCATATTTGATAAGTGCTTCCTACTTTGGCAGTTTGACCACAGTTCACTAGCTGACACGATGGGCAGATTATTTCACAGATTATCTGCTTCATAGTGTAGGGATGGAGTGACAGTTCCAGGAAATATAACAAAAAGTTATTTTCATAAAAGTTACCAACTGTAGCTTTAACTAAACTTATAACCTCTAAGCCCTCACTGATTGCACTTTTTAGACTAAACCTTGTCAGACAACAAAAAATAAGCAGTTGAAGGTGGTGTCAGTAACTCTGGAGAAAGATTGTTGATATTTCAACACCTAAACAAATAAATCATGTGCCTGATTTATTGTCCCTTCCGCTTCCGCTGCCTCTCTCTTTCTATATCCACGGCCTTTCCTCTGACCTGTGCACCAGCACAAACGCCCCCTGTTGCCAATTGGCTGAAATAGTGTTATGTGCCAAGGTCGGATCCACTTTGTCTGTCTCCCATTTACAGAGTCAGGGCTGTGTGTGAGCACTTGACTTGAGCTAGCAGACCATGTGTACATGTTCTCTGAATTTGACAAAATGTGTATTGGATTAAAATCACTGAGTGCACCTTTAAGCGGCTGATTCTCTTTTGTTCATGCACATTCAGATATCATATCATCTGTTGTAAGTGAGTGGTGTAAGTTGTGACCATTTTTCGAGTTTTGAGATTGTTGACTATATTGAAAAGCTATAAAAATGTTATCTGTTATATGACATCATGTTATTTCTACTAATCTGTTTTCTTCTTTTTGTTTCTCTTATATAGTTCCAGATGATGTCTTTGCTCCTAACTACATATGGAAAGGTTCCTATAATTACCGTGGGAGGAAGCAGCCTATGACACTGAGCATCACCAGCTTCAACTCCACAACAGGGAGAGTCAATGTTTCCCTTAGCAACGGCAACATGGAGCTGCTCCTATCAGGCATGTTAAAATATGCATACTGTACATATACAGTACAGTATATGTGACTTTACATGGCAGCACATGTCACAGTCACACTGTGTGTCATCATTCTTCTACAGTACATTTGTAAAACACTAAATAAACTCCTGCTGTTCTGTTTATTATGGAGCTCCTACCGTCGGCACATTCAGTGAGAGTCTTTGAATCATTGTTTCTTTTCTAGTGGTGTCTAGATTTCACTACTTTCCTGGAGCTACTTTGCTTCTTTTTTAATGTCATTACTATATTTCCCCCACAAAAATCACACAAGCACTTATTCACACACAGACCTCCCAGGGTCCCACAACAGCGTCAGCAGGGGGTTAAGACCCTATTAAAACACAAATCCTGTTGAAGCTAGAATTGCTTCCTGGAGTTAGCAGAGAGCATAAACACCACATCACAAAACCATGCACATATCAAACTTTTACCATGCATCTGTGGACTTAAAGAAGCAGCTTTACTGTAGATCAATAACAGCTAAAGCTGCACTCGCAGGCACCGAAAGGCCAGGGCCCGGTGGCATTCAACTTGATTATTTTTTTTCCTTTTAACATTTCTTTTAAGATGTCAGGTTTTACTGACCTGAGCACATACTTATTGGAGTAGTTCAACATTTTAGAAATGCACATCTTTTCTCTCTTCCTGAGAGTCAAATAAGAAGACGATATCAATCTTAGGTCAGCGCATTAAGTGGGACGCTGGAGTGAGGAGGTGTTCAACCAAACTGAGCATAAAGCAAAGCCTTTTTACACAGAGATTAAGCCATAGGGCCACTACGAAGTACATTGCTGCCTTGCATTTACACAGAATAGAACAACAGCGCCATCATGTTACTCCAGTGTGTGTTTTTAGAGAACATGCTGGCATCGTGGAAGCAAAAGGGGCATGATTTGTGTATAACACAACAGTGTCTGCCTCTAGTGTGACATATAAAGTACATATCAGCAGCACTTTCTAGACAATTACAATGGCATAACATGACAATGACAGTCTTTTACATTCTGATTACTTTATTGTTTGATAGACATGATTTAAGCATCTTGCTGATGCACTAAGGGGGAAAAGACAAAAATGCACACATGCATTATATTCAGATGTTTTTTTCTCTGTTATATTGCAAACCAGTTGTGTATTTTGTCCTCTCTAGGAGTATACAAGGCTTCTGAGGCCAGGCTGTTACTGCTGATGTACCAGGTGAACTATGCCAACCAGGGAAACCAGCTCAAAGATTCAGCCATCTCTCCAGCCAAAATCATAGATGACTCCTGGACCATGGATGGATTTGTAAGTCTCAGTGGATACAGAGCAATATACTTAATTAGATTTAGCTGAGCGGGATTAAATTAGAGAGGTTAAAACAAAGTGTCACATAAGAAATGCTTCTTATTTTAGTTAATCAAAATTACAAGATGGACAGTTTTCATGTGCTAACCTCTTTTTGTTAAGGCAATTTAATACAGCACAGTGAAACATTTCATTCAGATCATTCAGAGTGAAATATTTTTCACTGCTCTTAACTTGGCATGGTGTTTAAGCAAAGCTAAGGGTATTTGTCAGTCAGATTTTTACATTAATAATCTAACTCAGAAATATGTCTTGAATTTATTGGTTTCTGTGTTACACAAATACAAAATGTAACCAGTCTTCCTATCATATTTCTATACCTGTCCCATGTTTTTATCCTTTTCTTTGTCATCTCCTCTCTTCCTCTTCAGGTATCGGCAGAACCTGATGGTTCTAGTTACGTATTCCAGGGTTTCATTCAGGGAAAAGACTACGGACAATTTGGACTGCAAAGACTGGGTAACTCTCTCTCAGGTTTAATATCAGCATCACATAATCGATGGGTTTCTTAAAAGTCAATTAGGACTATACTTTTTTTTTTTTAAATCGTATGGACTCCCTGCAAGAACCTCACTAACCCCACAAGTGATCAGGGAGCTTTTCTATGCCGGCAACAGTGACCTTATTGCAAGTGCTGGATCAGCCTTGCAGTGGACACATATTCACAAAGAGCAAAAGCTGGCAGACATCTCCATTAAATAGAGCTGAAAGCTGCTCCTCACTTTAAGTTACCAGCAACTTATCTGCAGTAACGCCAAAACAGACTGGCCAAAAACATTTTGGGTATAACAACAAATTTAACAAGATCTGACCGCTTCTTCAGTCCATGGACATTCTGCAAGTGTTAAAAAAACGTAATACTTCAGCATCCACTGTTGCACCTGCTTTGGTAATAAATGCAAATCCTGTGTAGGCCTTGACAGTTACCAGCATCACTTCCACGCATACCGCACAGTACTTCTTTAACTAGTAACACTGAAAGTGGCACTTGACTTAACTCTGAAGTTAACCCTTTGAAACCTGGAGCAACATCACTTTCCTTGTGCTGCCCAGACACCTTTGACAAGTATTTAAACCTTTGAACCCTGAGCAAATTGGTGCCGTTTCTTTCTAAAACATGGGATAAAAGGCCCTGAGCAACTTGGTAATAGACGTTTCATAAACTGCAAGAAATTAGTAGATTTAGAAAATTTTTTTAATAAGCTGGGGACAAATGTCTAGATGAAAAAAGAAAGAAGCTAGGGAAAAACTGCATTTTCATTGACATAGTTACATATTTAAAATTGTGTCACAAAATTATTATAATTCTGTAAGCACTTCTTTCTTTTTCAAGTAATTTTCTTATACTTTTTACTAATTTCATGCTAAATTTTGGGCCAATTCTTTTTTGTTGCTCATTGTCTTCTTCCCAAGATTTGAAAGAAATCAAGCCAATTGCTTAGGTTTCAAAGGGTGAAAAGAACACTTAACTCCCCACATGATCATTTGTAAGTCACTCATCCCATGTTACTGTGAATTCACGAAGACAAGAATCCAAAAGCAGAGAACATCCTTGATGAACTTCAGTCATAAACATGGGTTTAACAACCAAAAAACTACACCAAAATATCTGTTTAAAAACTCTCTTACAACGAGTATAATCCAAGTCCCATTTATCCAGTCGTATACTCAGTTCTTCCTTAGCAGACAGCCCTTTCTGACAAGAAACTAAACGGAAAATGAAAATCAAGGTTCTCTTCAGAGCCACTGTCTGTTTGGGAAGTACTGAGCATAAGACTGGATAAATGAGACTCTGGGATTATGCTGAATGAGTTGTGTATACAAATGTTTTGATATAATATTGCAGTATTTAAAGGCTAACCTGTTATTTGGATTCCTAGTTCACCAGAGCCATACAAGAAAAACAGTTTTATTCACAAATTTTAATATAACACAGCGCGTTAAATGGGTCGATATACAAATAGTCATTTTTGGTATGACGCATTCCTTGAAGCAAGTCATAAATAATTACAATGAAGTAAATAATTACAATGCATCTCCTTGTATGTCGCAGGTCTGAACATGTCGGAGAGTCAGAACTCGCCTCCCCCTCAGCTTGGTACCAACAGCAGCTCTGTGGCTATCGCTATTCTGGTGCCTTTCTTCGCTCTAATATTCACTGGCTTTGGCTTCTATCTTTACAAACAAAGGTAAGTGCTGAAAAAAAAGTCACTTTTAAGTGTCTTTCTGTTCAATTTCAGCAGAAGAAAAGAATACGTTCCTGTCACTGCATTGATAGTTCACCTCTGTTTTTTTTTTTATTTTTTTTTTTTATTATTGTCATACAGCAATGTTAAATGACATTATTAACATTTTAAGAAGCTGTCTGCCTCATGAAAACAGGAGCTGCATCAGTGCTCTGGTTGTTGAGGTGCAGAGAGAAAGTCAAGTCATTGTCTGTTGCAAAACTCTGCCGCACAACAACTCTGGTTAGGAAGTGTTAAATTTGATTTTTCCGAGATATGATTTAAGCACAATTGACTGGTGTTCACATTGTTAACAGATGCAAATAACTTCTGTTCTGCTGTTAATATCTCAAGAAAAAGCTTGCTGAAGGAATTAGTTTTGGATGGGCTGATTGGAATCTCACTAGGCTTCCTAAAGAGCACAACACTCTCTCTAATCCTACTTAAAGCTTGTTTACTATGTCTCTTCTCCCAAGACTGCATTCACTATTGTACACTGGCTACGCATTTATGTAAATATTAATAGGCAATTAGAACTATTTTACCACTCTAATGTTGTATTTATATGTTCTTAACTGTTGTTTTTGCTTTTCCACAGAACAACACCAAAAACACAGTACACAGGCTGCTCAGTCCATGAAAACAACAACGGCCAGGCTGCCTTTGAGAACCCCATGTACAACACCAATGCCAAGGCTGTGGAGGGGAAGGCTGTTAGATTCGATCCGAATCTAAATACTGTCTGCACCATGGTCTGAGGATTGATTATCCTCACTTGAACTCAATGACTAAGATATCTAATGGGACCACAATTGGCGCGAGGCTGTGGAGGGGAAAAGCCGTGTGCTTCGACTCAAACCTCGCCGTCGGCAACACGGTCGAAACATTGATTACTAAAGACCTTCAGTCCCAGTTCAGAAACCTAAGCTCCCCGAGCAGAGGGAAAACTGTCCACTTGAAACCAAAATCTGGAGTTGGTTCCTAAAAGCATTTTGTATCTGCAGGTGAAATTTAAACAAATGTGAAGACAAGGTTGTCTGTGACCTTTGACGGATGCAACACGGACCGTGAGCCCACAGTGAGATGTGACTTCAAGTGAAAGAAAAGGATGCAACCCAATGGAAAACTATACCAATTATTATATCCATCTCTAACCGCAAGACTCAGCTGGTCATGGATATTTTATCATTTCACCCAGAAATTTATACTTAGACCTCTTATTTAACCCCGCTCACTGTCTCTAATAACAGTAGTAATGATTAAGCCATGACCTGCTCATCGGTTATCCTGATATGTCATCACAGCCCAATGCTGAGTTTTGTATTTCACACAGAGCTTCGGAGAGAAGGACCTGCTCTCCTTGCCCGGTGAGAGGGAGAGCACATCATCAGTGCTCTCGGCCATGGTTATACATCATGGAGATAAACTGCACTACAAAAATGGGTTGATTTCATTTGTACCACGTTGTCTCCCCAACTGTGCTGAGCAAATCCGCACTGTGAGGATCACAGAAGAAAAATGGTCACAGATGGGGAAGTGTGACACCCAGAGGATGATGTCACAGAAGACACTGTGAAGCAAAAAGAACTGTTTCTAAATATCTGGGTTCAAAACTGACAGTAGAAGACGCTGTCACCAGCAGACCATTAGTTGTGAATAGGAGCCTATTTCTAAAACGACCACGGAATACAACACCCTAACATCCAGGACAGGACATCCTCCTGTCTCAGTGTCAACCAGAGGCTGGTACAACCAGTCCCTTGTCCTTTACTATGACTCTTAAATGGCTAATGCTAGCAGACAGTAGCAAAAGTTGCTTTGGAAAGAGACTAACTCCTAAGCAAAGGATAAGGGCAGCCCTAGAGACGGAGCTATAATCCTAACTGAACTGGGATTAGAGCAAAGCAAAAACTAAAAGGAGTCTAAAGGGGGGCCAGCGCTAATAGAAGAGATGAGAAGAGACTGACTCATCTAATGGATAAACTGCTCCTTCACATCCAGTGGATAAGAGAGGGGGGCCGAGGAGACAGAGACAACCCCTAAGTGAACTGGAAGTGGACTAAGGGAGTCATCAGGAGAAAAGATGAGATCTTAAAATCCTAACACAGCCAATCAGAGCCTGTCTAACCTGGAATCAACCGCTGAGAGAGGTCAGCCTCGCCTCTACATAATGAATCAGATCAGACAGAATATGGCCTTGAGGAGAGATGTTCCTGATCCTGTGAATTTCAAATGGATTCTGATGAGAACAACGCTGAATGGATACAGAGGACTCTGATGGACTAACAAAGACAAAGACTTTAAGAAACAGAGAAAGCTCTGGCACTAAAGCACATTTTACAGGAACACTACCTGTCTACCCACTGAGAGACGGACTAACACAGGACAGAGAGAAAGGTTAGAGAGTGACAGCAAGAGTGACAGACAGAAAAGATGACAGGTACACACTTACACAAATCTGTAGAGACAGAAAGACAGATGGTATTAAGAGTTGGACACACAAGGAGATAGACGGGTTGAAGACAAGCAGGGTCTCAAGACTGTTGCAGACCATCGTCCATTACTCCACAGACAGATTTAAGGTTTAATCACAGATTAACAGGCTTATAGACAGACAGAGACGGGCTGATCGACAGGAGACACAGACAGACAGGCTAAAAGAAAGACAAACAGGGTTGTAGCCCTACGATTGTGGACACAGCTCCACTGTAATTCTGCACTCTGCGAGTGCTTATCTTCTTTCTTTGTTATTGCTGCAGAATCTTCTGATCTGTAAATCTATTGCATATATATTCGGGAGCATTCACCACCTATATTTTTGTGCTATATATTTCCCACGGGGGGGGGCGGGCGACTGGGAAAAGACAGATTATAGCAGAGAGTTTTTAGAATAAAAAAAGAAATAAATATCAGATTAAAAGATATTACAACTATGTGCTGTTCACAGAAGTCACACGGTATTTTGGTTCCTTTGTAACATGAAATTGGTTCATTTTAATTTCCTGTGTAACGTGAAGTTTCTCTCACCATCACTGTCTTTTCCCACTGAGGCAATCATGAGTGTCAGTGGTGTTGTTGTTGTCTTATTGTTGAGATGCAAGGTTGGCCAGCAACAATCATGCTCTTTAAAGTTAATGTGTGATTGCAGATGGCAGATTTGTAAACCATTTACAGATGGAGTTTGAGCTACGGCCGTTTTATTTGTCCCCTTTACTAGATAGAACTCCTGACTGCTATAAGTACATACTGTACGTGTCCTCCATAATAGCCGTCATTACACCACATTTCAACGATCTGCTGGAATAACGGCATTGTTTAATAATCCAATTGACGATGTGATGCCACAGAAATTTGCACATTAAAACCCTGATTTCAGAGATGTCAACAAACATCCCACCTCTCAGTCCAACCAACTCTTGATTACACATGGTTAACATGTTGTCTAGCTCTGACTCTGGTTAAGTTTCCCATCATCACACACAAGGTCAAGGTAAAAGAAGAAGCATGAAAATAATATTATTAATAATGTTAATTGCTGGTGAACTGCCCAACATGTTGTGTGTGGATGATGGTCTATGTAGAAAATGTTTCGACCCACTTTTTGTGTTTGTATTTTTTCGTCGTACATTTTAGGATGTTTTCAGTCTGTTTGTTTGTGAAGTATTACTGAAATTACGATCTAATTTAGCAGAAAAAATATACAGATTTTAACCTTGTTTGTTCATAAAACTTAAAAGAAGAGATATGTAAATCCTAAATTATCATCACCAGAAGCTCACCTCCAGGTTTCATATCACCGAGTCTTGCTTTTGAAGTTTCTCCCTGTGTTAATCTGAGATCACATGAATTCTGTTTCAGGCTCTTTTAAAAAAAAACTTTTGTTAAGATTTAATTTGCTCTTGTACTGAAATCCACATTGATTATAAATTGGTGCACATTATTTTCAAGCCTTTAATCTTAGCTTTTAAAAACAAAGTTTGTACTACCTTTGGCACTTCCCGAGTATTGCACAGTAGATTTGAATCACAGTGTTTTGCTTGTGTACTTTTCAAAAGGCTTTAAATGTCATTTAATCCCAAAACACTGAAACTTTAAGATGAAAAGAATTTGGGAGAATATCTTAAGATTTCATGCTGACAATAGAGTAAATCCAAACACATAATCGAGGCCATTGAGATTCAATTTTTTTCCCCTCACTTTTATTTCGTGAACATGTAGCCTTAAGATCTCAGCTCAGTGTTGCTTGGCTGGTAGCCATTTGTCAGACAAGATCTACCACCTACTCTATTCAATATTGTACAGCTGGCAACCTTAAGTGTATTTAGCTCCTGTTAGCCACTGGAGGCTGTTGTTGCACATGTTTTGGCCTTTCTGATGGTTTCATGTGCTGAGAGAAGATGTTTGATTTAGTGTGAAATCATGCATAACATCAATATGTCATACTCTAAGAGTTGGGCCTAAAAAAGTGCACCATGCACCGCACCTATATTAATTGGTCCCAATATGACAGGATTACATGTTCTAGTGAGCATGAGTCACTGTTTTTCAGCTCCGGTACCCATTTGAGGAAAAAGAGAAATACTTTTCTGTTTTGAAGAGCCTGGTTTAAAGGTTTAAAACTGAAGTCAGTGAGTTTGGGTCCCACACATGATGAATACCGGTTGTTTTTAATGAGTCTGGGTGTCAGGGTGAGCAAAAACATCGACTTTGCTTTTAGAACCCCTGCTGTCGTGACCACAGGCGCCAACTGCAACCGGCTGACAGAAAACTCCTTTTAAAGTCATTACTGATTTAAAAGCAACGGTGGCTGCGGCTTCCTTGTTTATCACTGCTGCGACTGTCCCGCACTGCATCGCTATGGTGACATTGTTTCTTATTACAGTTTGGATTGATTGTCGCTGCTGTCGTTGTTGTTGTTGCTGTTGTTGTTGTTTTTTTCGGTATGGATCTGACACAGTGCCTACCAAAAACCATGGGACCCTCCCTGTCATCTGCACACACACTTACATACATGCATACAAACACACACCTGCTCCAGCGCTCCCCTTCATCAGAAGTCATTTTTTTCTAAGCTTCAGTCTATTTTGCCACAAGCTTTTCCTACTGACTGACCGCAATAAGACCCATGTGATTTGAAAGACTTAAAGCTGTTCCTGCCCGGGGACATTGGAAATATTCACCATTTGAAAAAAAAAAAAGATGAAATATAGAATAAAAAAGTGTTTTGTACAGAAATATATTTTTATGATGAAATTATTTGTAAAATGTATGAATCTATTATGTAAATTTTCAATGCAATGTAAGATTAAAAAAGGCTAATTGCTTTTGTAAAAAAAAAAAGTGTCTTCTTTTGCTGTCTTTTGACTTCCTGTAAACTGAAATGTTGCATCTAACTTAAAGGTCGACTGTGTAGGATGTATTGGCAGCCAGTGGTGAGACCGCAGATTGTAACCAACTGAAACTTTTGTGTGAGCCAAACAGGATGAGAAACATGAAAATGCAAATGGCCCAAATGAAGCCAGTGTTTGGTTTGTTCATTCCAGGCCACTGTAGAAACAACATGGTGGACTCCCAGGAAGAGGACCTGCTCCATATGCAAATTTAAGCATAGCACCTTAGTTTCAGGTGATTAATGAAAACATAGATAAGATTATCATGCTGAACCAAACATGTGAGTATCATAAATGTTTGTTTACCACAGAGCTCATTTTCTGCAATGATCCAAAATCCAATGGGAAAATCCCATAGGCTTTTCAAGGAGGAAATCAGGGTGGCATTAGCATCTGGGTTGGCATACAGAAAAACGTCATCCCAGGGGGACTCTGTGGGGACTGACTGGCTTCTGGAACCAGCATCAAGTGGCCATTCAAAGAAGTGCAGTGTTTTGGCACTTAGTGTTAGCTTTCATTTTCCAGCCCTGGATGCTGCTGCTTGTTCACAACAGGTCAACAAAACCTAATAAAACACCTTCACATATTATCATTTTTGAGGAAGGCACACCACCGTGCAAGCTCCAGATTATAGATATATTTAGTAAATTTACTCACAGAATGAGAAATTTAAAAAGTTGTGAGTGGAAAACTAAGTTTCAAAGTCATGGATTGCCTAGAAGGGGAAATCCTGCAGGCACAAAGAGTATAGAAATATATTTAAATGCAGTGTAGCTATCTCACCTTGAGATGAACTCTCTAAACTGCTTCCATTCATTCAAGTCCTTATCACTGGGAATGCAACATTATTTTTGTTGCACTTCTGACTGCTGGTCTCGTGTTCTGCAACAGAAGCAGGTAATAGGAAAGAAAAATTCAGTTGCTGAGATGTTTTGTAGCTTTGAGGTTTTTCCAAGCACAACTGCAAAACCATCACTGGAATCCACATTGTACATTTATAGACAGAATGATTTCGTCTGATGTGGAACTGGTAAAAGTGAAGGAATCAAACAGAGCAGGTCAACCTTTACAACTACCCACAAGCCCTGAGCGTTAAGTTCAGACAGGCATTGTTATTACACTGGGAAATGAGACATGCAAGCTGAAGATAAAGCGCTTTGAATTTATCAGCTTAGTTGCTGTCATTGGTGGCCTGAAAAGACACTGGTAACTTTCTGACCCACCAGCTACAGGTTTTAGGTGACAATTAAAATGGAATATTTTGCATTTTCTGTCACTGGTACATAAAATTTGATGACCTGCTTATATCTTAAGCAATCTCTAAATGGCTCCACAGGTGCTTGATCACCACAAATAATAGATTGCAATGCTGAATACACATTTTCAACAGCGTAAAAATGCTAAACAAGACACATTTTCATACATACATTAATGAAAAGTGCTTCTGGCTTCTGTCTGTTTATACTGATGTTAATGTTCTGAGCCTGCCTGGTAGCTCCGCAAATGATGCATTAGGTCAAACAGGCAATGCATAATTAAATCCTGGACTACCATTAAAAAAAAAAAAAAAGTACGCCAGGGGCTGTTCAGGTTTTCCTTTAAGAAGAGCAATAATGCTCTTTAGTCAGCGAGTCAGTTCAATACCTGTCAGCTTTTCTCTTTCACCTTTGAAACATATAATTTCCTGTAAATGCATGCATGCATGATTCCCTGTACATATGCTACTTGGTGCTGAGAGATAATCACTGACATATAACTGTGCACAAGATGTGATCACTGGCTGTTGAGGAGTTTGAGAAGACCAGGCAGCAAAAAGTTTCTTCACAAAATAGTTAGAGCCCTTTATGACTTTTACTGACCTCTGTTGGTGACCAGTAGGAATAGCATCAACACGAACTAAACTTTTCTGCTGCTGTGTAAGTCCCTGAAAGAGTTCTATCCCTCATGCCTCCTTCAGTGATGACTGCCCTGTGTCACAATATGGCTGACTATGGGGTGATTTTACTTCAAGTTCAATTAAGACACCTTGCCACCTTAGAATAATAAGGTTCTAATAATAAGCTTCAAAGGTTTTTCATTCAAAATAGCAAAACTGACATGAACTCAATTTGTTTAAAAAAAGTCCAAAAATGCATATGCATATATATATATATATTAGTGCTGGGCATAGATTAATTTTTTTAATCTAGATTAATCTCACTGCAATCCTGTAGTTAATCTAGATTAATCTAGATTAAAATGATAGATTTGAATTTTGCCAAAGACATTCAAAATAATATCTATCTATCTAAATGATGAAAATGCATCACAAAATGCTTGAGAAAGCTGTTCTACTATAATATTTGGTAAAGAAAAATAATGTTCCATAAGATTTACTTTGGTGTTTAACTTTTTTTTATTTTGTTAAACACAGACATTTAGGAACACAGGTTCTGTCTCCATGTGGAAAAAGCTTTTTCCTCCTAACTGGAATGAACAGCAGAGGGCGCAGCCTCTGATAACATGACCCTAACTGAACTGTCGCCGTTCAGTTAGGGTCATGAAGAAGACCATTAACGGTCAGCAGCTTTGTGACACGGCTTGAGCCAATCACTCCAGTCACTCAGGCAGACCAGCTTCCGCCTTGTTCACGCCCCCTCCGCGTAATTCGACCAGGTATACATCCGCGCTTAAACAACAAAGTGAAATTGGTGCCTTGCTCACTGTATAGACCCAACTTAGTGAATAGTTTATCGCGCGATAATTTCCTTATCGCGCGATAAGAATCCCGCGTTAACGCAGCACGTTAACGCCGTTAACGGCCCAGCACTAATATATATATATCTTTTGATCACATCTTCATCAACATAAACCAAAGCCCTGAAAGTGCCCAAAAAATAAATAAATAAAACATCAATTTCTTGACAATTAAACCTTATCTTCATATGAATAAGAGACGTAATGCAATCTAAATGTCCACAGTAGCTACTAAATGCACCTGTGGTGTTTTGTTGTTGTTTCTATGGCCAGTGGCAGTGAAGAAGAAGAAGTAAATTGGACATGCACTTGTAGCGCCTTTCTATTTTTTTTTCTTTGATTGTCATCATTAATGTATCATCAATGTAAATCTTTAGAAAAATCCTCTTAAATGTGAAGTTGATATTATCGGTAGAAATATTAAAAGTTCATGTTTTGGTTCTGTCAGAATATGATAGTTACTAAGGAGGGATTAAAAGTGAAAAGTTATAACAGCACACTCTTTCCCCTTGTTATATTAATGACTTTCCACCTCGCCCTGTAATGACGTCACAGACGCGACGGCAGGTAACCTACCTCGGACTCTTCTTGCCTCCTGCCAGCTACCAAACAGACCTAAAATTTGACTGAAATGGCGGAGAACCGCCATAATTAGGCTAAAATTATCAGCCAAGATGGAAAAAGCGCTCTCTAAAGTGGACCTAACGTCAAAATGGTGAGTCGTTTTTGACATGTATTTCCGCTGCTGTTCGCTGTAGATGTGGGCGTGTTTTGTGCTAAGCTAAGCTAGCTGCCATGTTGTTACAGACTAATTGCTGGTATGTGGTGTGCTTTCCTTCATCTGTGTTTAGCCCGCGGTTTGTGGTGTTGGCCTTCATTGTCTTGGTATATTTAAATTAATTCATGGTATTCTGTTTATTTATTTATTTATTTTTCTAATAATTAGGGTAGGAGTGAAATGCTTCTCTGACATGGTCTCTGCATGGAGTACTGATTGCAGGATGTTATACTGCAGTAATATGACCTGCATTTAAAATTGAATGTAGGCCACATGGACACATACAGTAGCATGATTGTTTGCAGTTAATTGGTTTGTAATTGATGGAGATCTTTGTGTGAAAAATTGCTCTTTTACTTTTTTCTTTTTTTTTTTTGGATTGGCATGTAGGCCTACAGGGGTATTTATAGGTCAGAACATGATAGGACACTGACACTCAACTTACTCCCAGTTTTCTAATTCTAAAAAATTATGACATTCAAACTGGAAATTGTTTATGTCCAGAGTGCATAAAACATCAAACAGAGCCTGTTTATTAAAAAAAGAGAAGTGCCAATAAAGTAAGGTGTCCTAGAAATGTCCTAAAATCTGGGAAATGTCCCAAAACCACAGAAATGTCTTTAAACCCTAGAAATATTCTAAAATCCTAGAAACGTCCTAAAATCCGATACATGTCCTGTAATCCTAGAAAATTCCAAATATCTTAGAAGCGTCCTGACATCCGACGAATCTCCTAAACTCGAAAAATGTCTTTAAATCC
Source organism: Plectropomus leopardus (assembly GCF_008729295.1). Lineage (NCBI taxonomy): Eukaryota > Metazoa > Chordata > Actinopteri > Perciformes > Serranidae > Plectropomus > Plectropomus leopardus. Next base: position 22,132,036 of record NC_056480.1, on the reverse strand, counting down.
TAGAAACATGTATGAGGCTGCTGTGATTGGCCCCTCACCTCCTGTTATTTTGCAAAAGTGGCCCCCATGCAAAGCAAGTTGAGTATCCCTGTAATAGGACATATGTTTAAAAGGTTGCTTAAAGACGTTAAACTTAAGTTAACCAAAACAATTGATTCAGGGAGTTGTCTGAACAGGGTTAACAGGATCATGCTAATGCAAGCCCGGTGTAAAGTAAAGATAAGTTAGAATTTATGGGCTAGCACAACCCTTTATATAGAGCTTTTACTCTATCACATTTCACTCGCACTGCCTTCCCCTCATCCTGTTTGGCATTTTAATTTGAAGACAGAGAAGCCACCATGTTATAATTGGCAAAGTTCAAGTTCTGTTCATCAAATTAATTTGTATGATAATTTTAAACACAGACCTCAAGACATGTACTTGTCCCAGTTTAAAATGTAACTTTTTCTAAATTACAGAACATGATTTAATATAATCTAACTTAATACACTTTTCACTATAAATAGAGCCAGACTGATTAACATGTCAATCTTGTTGGCTGAGCTACATTTACACTTGCCTTCCTGAACAGAAAAGTGGAGCAATGCTGACAGTGGGAACTTAAGAGTTTCTGGAAGTTCATGAAAATAGGTCCGAGTGAAAGATTATTGCCTATGTCTATCACTCTTACGTACACAGACAGACACAGACACACACAAAGACACAGACACATATGTTTTATGTAGACAGTAGGGGTTAGTATTAACTGCATGTTTTCTTTAATTAATTGAAATAATTTGAGATTTATAGAGAGATTTTAGGACTGCAGGGAGTGTGTTGTGTCTCCCTTTTAGAGGATATGCTGGCATGTGATTTTTTCTAGACTCTGCCTTAGATGTCTTTTCACTGCTTGAAAGAAACCTGGGGTGGGGCAGTGCAGTGGAAAGATGCAAATACTTTAAAATTAGAGCCATATGAACAGAGAAAACTGAGAAAAAGGGCCTGTGACATGTGCTTTTGCTCAAAAGGTAGAAAAACAGAATGCACTGTGCCACACTGGACCAATAAACTTTCCTGCTAGTGGGTGACATGATGCAGCTTGTGTTTTGACACAGGAAACAAAACAGCAGCAAGCTGGTAACAAACAATTGTGTATTACAGTTATACAGTAGGCTAAAATATTTGAGGTGAGAAATATGCAGCTTAGTAACAAAATCTTGGTTGATGTTTGATCAACACTGCTAAGTTTTACTGTTTGATCCAGCCTGTTCTCATTCTGAGCTCGTTAAATAGCTCCACTCTGTCAGTGCTTTTGGCTTCAGTGTGTGACGCCAAAAGGCCCCTTTTGGGTGCATATGGAACACCGCCGGCTGGCGCCAGGTGAGAACGTGGCCCACTACAACGGGCAGGATGCCTTCAGGTTGTAACGCTGCCAGTAACAGTGTAATATAAGGAGCACAAGGGTGCTTGTAGGGCAGATGGGAGGGGAGGTAGATGGGTCCCAACCTGGACTTTGATGCGCAAGTTTGGTGCTCGCTTCCTGTTTGAATGTGATGGGTTTTTTCTATACCTTACTATGTGCCTCCTTGCCCTTATTCTAACCATCTGTGACTTTGTCTCTGAAACCTAACCATCTGTGCTGTTGTTGCCTTGGTCTGAGTTTGAAAGAGACCGAGGGGCGGCTGTCTCTCCTCGATCTGAAGTACAATTTCTAGTTCAGATTTGAGCTGGGAGTTGAGCAGGGAGATCTGGGCCCTGTTAAGATGGAGGGAACATTACCACACTTAATTTAGACTACCCACATTGTCATGATACAAAAGTGTTGGAAAATTGGCAGTGTCCCTTTAAATAATTTGCCAAAGAATTTCAAAACACACCAGCTTACTTCTTGTATACCCTCTTGAGTGGTTTTAGAATATATCTCCTTACTTCTGTCTTTCTAATCTTCACCCATGAGCAGTATGACAGGGAAGTACACCTGTAAAATAATTTAAAAGTTATAAGGTTGGGGCGGCCTCTAGCTCACCTGCTAGAGTGTGCGCCTGATATGCTGAGTCCTTTGCAGCAGCCCGGGTTGGATTCTGGCCTTTGGCCCTCTGCTGTGTGTCATTCCCCCTTTCTTTCCCACATTTCCTGTCAATCTGCAACTGTCCTATAAAAGCAAAGGAAAATCACCCAAAAATAATCTTAAAAAAAAAAAAAGTTACAAAGTTATGGTGCCCCCTCCTGATTCCTCTCGTTTTTCTGATGCTCTCGGTAGTCTAACCTGCTGGATGGTAAAATCTCAAACTTGTGTATATTTACTATTGGTCAGCAGGCATACTTGTGTTTGCCATACATGACCACTAGATGGTGCCAGATAACCACTGTATTTTTTCAGCACTTCAGTCTGCATAATGCATGTGTTATCAGCATGATACCTTACATTGATGGATACAAGATATTTTATAGAGCAGTGTTGTCATTTTGTAGTGGAACATTTTTCAGTCAGGATTAACCAAAGACAGCACAAGAAAAGGTGGCCTGGAATTTGTCACAGTGTACTTTTTTTGTTTTTGATAATCAAACACAAATTCATGGTAGGAAATTGCCAGAGCCTGGATGAAGATCAATACTCTTCATCTCTCTGTCCAACTGGAGCAATCTGGCCTGTTTTATTTTATCTTCTCCAGATATTTTCTCTTTTTTTTATTTATATATAAATCAAGATGATCAGAAACATCTTCAAATACAGCTGAAGAATAGTATTGCTTGCAGTGTGTGATGTGATCTTGATTTTCATTTTATGTTAACAGTAGAGTTGTCCACTGAAACTTTATCCTTGTGATGGGATAGCCAGTGATATTGATTTCTGTCACTGAAACAGAAATACATGCAGAACTTTGACATATAATTTGTGTTAATTTACAACATCCTGATCAGGTTTTAAATCCTATTCATTCAAATTTAATTGATACCATTCTATAATTTCATATTTAGGTCATTTCTGGCTTTGCTGAACACAATTCATTTTCCCATAATCCTGGTGTTGTGGCTCTCCACTTCTGACCTGAACTGCATGTGATTGTATTGGCCAAGTCTGGTCAGCAGATGGCGCCAGCGTATCTCTAAATGTCTTTGTCAGTGTGGCGCCATGCAGCTATAAAATCTAAGCGTTGATTTTCAGTAACCAAAAGTTTGTCTTTGAGATGTTGGTGAAATTGTAAATACTGTCCAAATTAGTACTAATTAGTTTTTTTACTCAGAACTTCCAAACAAAAAATACTAAATGATTAAATGAGATGACACTTGTCACATTGATATTTAAGTATCATAAAAGATGAAAAACAATAAAGCTTGCAAGGCATAACCATTATAATATATATATGAAGGAAATATAATTAATATGAATTATTAATATGAAGAAAAACAGCTATGATCGGGTTCCTGCACATTTTCATGGACAAAATTTCCAAACTTCTCCATGACTTGTCAAGGACCTGTAGTAATAATAATAATAATAAAAAAAGTTTCCTGCCCCACTTGCGCAGCATTTTTCAGACATGGAGAAAAAAATTATGAAAATTATGAAACATACCTGATGGTGAACAAAATTTCACATATTGAAGCATAATAGAGCATGTTATGTTGCTGGCTACAAAAGATACATTTATTATTATGTTACATTACTTGGGAGGTTATCCAATGTAACAATGCACAACACACAAAATTCCAAGATTTTTCCAACATTCTGTAATTTTTGATAATTCCATGACTGTCCCAGGTCTGGAAAATGTGATTGTGACATGAATGTGTTTTTTCCAGGAACTGCGTATGGTTGGTTACATATGTTTTATTATAGGTTTTTATCAATGAAATGTTTTTAAATCTAAGCTTTGTTCCCTTGTTAAATATAAATTGTTTCTCCAGATTAGGAAAAACAGTAATAAAAAAAAAAATTGTGCCAGGGTAGAATTCAATGGCATGATGTTTGCACTTGCATTGGATTTGCATTTGCCGTTTGTCGTCAGTAGATGGAGCTTGATGACCTTTGATACTTGAGTTACAGATTCCTATACCTGAGTAGAAAGCATAAAACACTGCACAGATAGTGTTGCTGAACTTTCGTGCATGCCTTTTAGATGAAGCGCGCTTTATTTATTATCCACCCAGGGGTAATGGCGAGAGAGGAGAGAACAACAATGAGCCAAATTATGTGTTATTTAAATGGATCAGTTCCTTTCTTGTAAGAAATTTTCTATGATTTTTATTCTGTCTGCAATTGTAGACTGAAAAATAATTTACACTGAGAAAGTAATTTGGTTAATCGTTGTCTGCTGCCAAGATTTTTTTCCTGCTAATTCACCTTGTTCGAAACCTTTTTGATTTTGCCCTCTCGCTGGTGGTGACAGCGAGGGGACAAAGAAGAACATTGAGTCCGCTGTGTGTTAGTCAAAGTGGGACAAGCTGAGGCTGCAGGGTCCGTGGGAAAGGATAATGATGCAGTGAAGCTCCTCGAGAAGTCCTTTCGTGTATGAAGCCCTTGTGTAGCCATGTGAGTGTAGAGGAGAGCGTGTCGAGAGGGTAATTGCAACAAAGACAAAGACAGGGAGCATAATTTGTCCCCACTGCTGCACTAATGGAGAGAAAAGGTGGTTTGGGATCAGGTTAACAGATTTAAAGGATGTGGATCATGTTCTATTTCAGATGTAATATTTAGTTTAAAAAAAAGAGAAAACCTATACAAAAATTAGTAGTATATGATTGTGAGTAGTAAATATGATTTTTTACTATAAAAAAGTAAAATAAATACATCTTAACGATCCAAATTTTAAAATGCCCTGTTGTAGCATTCCCTCCTTCATCACTATCTCCTGCAGTTCCGCTGTGTGTATGCTGTATATATAAAACATAAATTCAAACATGAAAAATATGACAGTAAAACATGTTTTCTTCTTTCACTGCTTGCATTGTCTCTCATCTCTCTCTAATCACTGGTGCTTTCTTTGCCTGCTGTTCCTGTTTTTTTTTCTTTCAGTGTCCTGGAAACTCAGCTATTTCTCTTTTGTGCTTCCTTTCTCCTCGAGACGATGTACAGCTTCAGTAGTACCAGAATAAATAAATAAATGCACACACACACACACACACACACACACACACACACACACACACACACACACACACACACCCCGATCAAGTTAGTGTGAATTGCTGATCTGAGAAGTTTAGGTTAATATAACCAACAACTCTGAGATTCTTTAGGAAAATTTGTTAAGGTTTTGTATATTCAAAGGTGGAAAAAAGTAAGAAACTGACCAGTACTTTAAGATTTTTTTTGGCTGAATCACTTTGAAGCTTTGAAACTCCACATTTCATGCCACTGAAGTAAATTGATCATCACTTTTCATTTATGTGTATACAGTCAATTTTTATTTTTTTTTTCCCAGAGCTATTTTATTGTCCTCTCGTTCGAAACCCGAGCTTCCAGAACAGTTTCTTCCGATCACCCAGCTTCCCGCAGTCTTCCTCCTGTGACAGAGAGCTTTCCCAGATTCCTCCAGCTTTTCTGTCTTCGACTGCTCTCAAATCAATCTGGGATTAGGCTTGATTACACGGATATCCCTTTGGGACGCTTTATTTCAATGAATTAGTCGAGTGAATGAACAGAACTGCAACAGAATGGTATTTTGTACCAGCCACATAAATTATGCATAGTCTGTGGATATCAACCAGCCTTGATCATCTTTCTTTATGGTTTGAATTCAGAGTGAGAGAAATTGTTAATTGCCAGCCTTGTCACATGTAATCTCAGCTGTGTTTGATGTACAATAGGGATGCGGTCTATATGTTGGTTATTTATTTAGGTGGTGATGGAGATGCTGTGCATGATGAAACCGAGACCTAGATAAAATGTTTGCATGGTGTTTTATGTTTTACACTACACTGTTTTACACATGCTTATTGCTAGAGTAATGCCAAGCTAAACAAGTAAGAAAATGCATTGATTGCACCGAAAGCAGGGATGTTGTGCATTTTGTCTCGTATTAACAATTCGTTTCTGTGCTGCATATGTGCAGATTCTATAGTGTGTGTTTTGTATTTTGTGTATTTATCGTTCATCTGTTTCTTTCGCTTTTATTTTTTTACATTTTAAAGCAGAGCAGACCACCTGCATCTTTTAGTCCTTAAACAAATCTTTCACACTTTCAGCTGAATTTCTTCATAGTGTGTAGTAAGCAGTGTTTATTGTAGCTACAACGATTTATCAGTTCGTCGTCAACTATTAAAGTAATTGCCAAGTAATTTGATATTCCAGAAATTGGTTTGAATAATTTTTTAAAGAAAAAAATAGTAAAAAAATTGTGAATTCAGGCTCCTTAAACTGAAATGTGTTATTTCTAAGACATTTTCACAAATTTTAACAAACAGTGTCTTTAGATTTGGGAAACAATGGTTGACAATTTTCACCATTTTCTGACATTTTATATACCTAACACTAATTGTTTACTCGAGAAATGAATCATCACATTATTCGACAATGAAAATTATCCAAAATTGCAATTCTTGTGTGTTCTAATTGAAGCTGACCAAACAGAAAGTGATCATGATGATGTGAAAGGTAGATTCATAGCTGCATAGTTAATAGCTGAGTAAGGTGCACAATCATACAATTGCATATTTTTTCCCAGACATATATAACTTTACAGAATTAGATTTATCTGCATTTGAGTCATTGTTAAAAGCATATGACTGTTGAAATATGATTGACATAGGTGCATAAGTCTGTGATCAGCATGATCCTGAGAATCCAGTAAATCCCAGGGCTTGAAATATTTAAAAATGCAAATTGCATGCAACAATTTGCATATGGCAGTATTTAAAACCAGTATCCTTGCCTAAAGAGGGTTTTGTATAAGACAAAGAGAGGAATTATGGGTGGTTACCCACCCCTGTTTTGATCGCAGCACCATTGGTCAAGTCAGATTTCTGTAAACACTAGGCTACTCAAAAGGCTCAGTGATGGTTTTAGTCAAACATGTACAATGTCTTGAAATGCTGTGACTAAATGTAAATTATCATGTGGCTTAGAAGCTTTTGACCAAATATAATCCTCCTCTTCTTTGCCCTTGAAATGAGAAAAATCAAGGATTTGAGAAAGTTATTGTCGTTTTATATATGCTGTTTTTTATAGATAGATAGATACATCTCATCAACAGAGGTAAAGTTAAGTGCTCCACCTACACTGGTTGCTGTGACCAATCGATTAGCATGACATGCTCAGCCATGTCCTACAGCGAGGGGCTACAATGTTAGATTAAATGCCGGCTAGATCCTCATCAGGACAAAAATCAATGGTTGTTGTTAAGGGCGAATAGTGTCTGAGGGGGGTTGGGGATGGAGGATTGTAGAGTCACTTTACATGGTGTGTCCTGGGCTGTTTGCACTGTGGCGCCTGCTTGTATTGACCTGGATAGGAAGCCCATGTAAGAAGGAGGGGAGAGAGAGAGAGAGAGAGAGAGAGAGGGAGAGAGAGAATTTGTTGCTGTAGTCCTCCGTCTCTCCCAAGTCACTGTTCACTTACACTGACTTTGGATTGCTTACTAATGATTGTGCAACTCTTAAATGAGCAAATTCACAGAGAAGGTAGTGGAATGTGTTTGCACAAATTTCCACACTTGTCATTTCAAAATTTACATTCAAATTTTAGTGTTAAAATTAAGAATTAGACTTGAACTATCGATACATCTTTCCATGTTGTTTTACGAATATGCAAAACCTGAATCAGAAATAAAAAACAACCGATTACTTGAATAAGCAAATACGCAAATTCAGTTTTAAAGTATTTTTGTATTAACTGTGTCCAGTTTTACGACACTTATTGCATCATGCTCATTCAATAGTAGGTTGATTTTCAAGTCTAATTTTTTACGTTTAACTCAAGCAAGCTATTGCAATGTAAGCAGCTTATTATTCTTATTTAAAAAAAAACAAAAAACAAATCATTGACATCTATAAAGGGTGTTTCAATAGTATATATTGGATTTTATTGGTAAAAAAACCTACAGTGTGCTGCATGCTGTGCACAGCTAAACATTAGACAAATGGGAACACATGAACAAATCTCAGTGTTTTGGTGAATTCATTAGATCATTTTGGTTTTATATATTTACTTTGTTGCATGTTTATGGAAAATTGCCTCGATTTCCTAATTAAAAGAGCTAAATAAAAGAGCTATGGATCTGCTTAGTCTTTCCTTTTTTCATGTTGTAGGTAATCAAGTTTAATTTATTCCTGTCTGAAAACACAATGCCTAATATTTACATACATGTATTTAGAGACACAATTTTTCTAACAATCTATTGCTCCTTGATTTGGGACTTGACCAACAGTGTCTGTCTTCCAGATGTTGAATTTGGATGAATTACTAATCTTTCCTGGTTTATTTTGGTGTAAGACCCGCAAAATTAATTCGAAAAATTAAGGACAGTATAGGTTCATGTTGATGTCTCACTTAAGAACAGTGTGTGTTAATAATTTTTAGTTGGTCAGAAGCTGATCCAATCATCTGCAGCGTGCTTTTGGTTTACCACCATTAACACCCCTAATGCAAGTAAATGCCTGTTGAGTCTTTCCAGACCACACTGAGCAGAGTGACGTTTATGGTCTGGCATTTGTGAGGATAGTCTCCCGCAGCTACAGTGTTTTGAACACATAAGTCATGTGTAGTTGCTGCTCGGTACTGCCTGTCATAATGTTGTGTCATTTCAGCAAGGAGACACAGCTAGCTTGGAAGCACTAATTAGGTAGCATTAACACAAAATACACAGAAACAAATCAATAGTATTACTTTGTAGCTTACTGTCTTTAGCCCAACTGTGAATGGAGTCATTCTTCAGTTAGTGCTTTGAACATGTTTGTTTCTGTAGTCTATTAAAAAAGAATGAAGGAGAATTTGGGAGAAAAAATGACTGTTTAATGGGTATATTTACTTTTTTTTTCCCATTTCGCATTTGCCTGCCAAAATTGCTGTCCACAAAACAAAGAGAACAAAACATCAGGAGAAAGAGAACAAAGACAGTTGCAAATCAAAATGCTCTATTATTAATGACATCAAAAAGTTCAACACTGGCAGTTTTTTGCTGTTTCTACTCTGCAGGAATTTTTGTTGTGTACTGATTGTGTTGCTTCTCTGACAGTTGTTCCCTTCTTAATTGACCCATATAAATGAAATTGGGCAATATGAGTACACTGTGCATATGGAACAATGTTAGAAATGTGTCCAGCGGTAGAGATTTGGCAATGCTGTCACTACCCCAGGTGCAATTTTAGGGCAGGCTATGTCAGGGGGGGATTTTCATGTGATCTTGGGATTCCAGCTCCTTTGCAAAGAAAGTGGAGGCAAGAAATGTTGTAAATACTAAAGCTGTTACACGTGAAATTATTTTTCTCAGGAACCTTAAAGCTTCCAGTTTGAAAGTTTTGTTTTGAAGTGTTGTCTCATAAGGCAGTTGTATTTTTGTTGTTGTTTGTATGCGTGTTTTCAATTAAAAAAGTCGAAAAAAAGTCTGAGTGGAAATGCCAAAGATGTTGAAAAAAGAAAACAAATATTGCAAAACAGTATGAAGGCTAAAATGAGATGAAGAACTGTGTGTATTGATTCAAGGCAAATGCAACTAAGCGCAATCAAAACAGATTAAGTGAATTAGTGATGACGTGCTCATGACGTGCCGTTGTTACGTAGGCCACTACAAGCTCTCTCCATCGTCGACAGGCTTATGTATGCACACATGGCTGTTACCAAAACTCTTTCAAGGAAGCATTTACGTTTTTCCAATCTCTATTTCTCTGTGCTCTCCATTATTATACATACATTGATTCCTCCATTTGCGGGTTTGACTGGTGCTGTTTTAATTTTGTTATCTCGTTGTGCTCTCCTCTTCCGAAGTAGTATGGTGACTAAAGAATTAGTTCCACCTGCTGCTCATCTCAATGAAACAACTCCTAATTTTCACATAACTGTGTTGGTTGGAAAATACATACATTTGTATTTTCTTTCGCCAATTTTCTGAAAATGTAGTCCAAATTTGCTCAACATTTCGATGGAAACCTGACTAATGAAGTATGGTATTCTTATTTATAACCCTTTTGTAATTGACTTTATACTGTTACCCTGATATTACATACACCGTGATGGGATATTTTGGCTATATTGCCCACTCCTAATATGGATATAACTCAACATTTTAAAAGAAAAAGTACCTCCAGAAGTGGTGATACCCATAGTAAATTCTGACTTGTGTGGTGTTAAAGTGAAAAGACAGTAGGCAGTAGAATTCCCTTAGGTGTCCAATAATTTATTTGCTGCGTGTGTCACACACTGTATAAGGATTTTTTTGTTTTGTTTTGTTCTACTATTAATGCAGTGTAGTCAATAGTCAAATTGCCAAAGTTTTGTGGCCGGACTCAAAAAAGCGGATGCTGCAACCACAGAGTCAATGTCCTTAGGGGGAGTTTGTAACATTCATATACAGAATTTAATGCAATTAGGTAAAACTGCATATTTTAAGATTTTTAACTTTTAGATAATGGCAGTTAAACAGATTTTTTTCAAAATATGTCACATAGAAATCAGTGTATTTTAACTTAATTTTTTGATTTACATTAAAATTCAAGTGTGTGGTACTGAAATATTGAATATCTTTAAAGTCCAGGATGTAGACATTATAAAAAAAATCCATGAAACTGTGCCTACCACCTGTATGAATGTGCACATAATGGATAAAGCCCCCTCCTTTTTTAACCAATAACCTCCTTTTAAAATGTTGTTGTGTTCACACTGTATTTTAAAATGAGGTCTGTATTGTAATTTCTAATTAATTCTAATAAAAAATAGGATTTATTAATTATTAGTTAATGCCATAGGTCTACTTTCTGGCAATCACACACACTTGAATACAAAAAAAAAATGGAAAAATGGTTTCATCATCTCACTATGTATTTTTCTCTCACCCTGCTCCACACACCTCACACCCTCTTGATTCCACGACTCTCAAGGACAAAGAGGGAATGACTTCACTGTTTTGCTGGTGTGTGTCTTGTGTTTCTGGGGCAACAGGGAGATTACTACTGCAGCTAGAGCCCTAGGTGCTGCTGGTGATGCCAGATAATTATGCATAAACAAACGAACCTCCAGAAAAGGTGTACTGCCAAGGCTCTTAGGCTATATCAAATGGCAGGAGTGAACCAATAAGAACACAAAATGCACTTTCTGCATAATTAGAATTTTGAATTAGTGTTAAAAAAAAAAAATAAACAACTAAATTATTCCGAGGCCTTGGCACATTCTCCTTTTTTTTTCTTTTTAAAATAAGGATTAGGTTGAAGGTTGTTGACTGCAAGTCAAGTGTGTACCGTTCTCATTTTACATTACAGATACAGATAAATTAACAGTCATCCTAAATATTGCATCAGGAGTAGAGCTGCAACAGTTAATGGAATTGTTGTCAACTAAATTAATTGCCAACTAATTTATTGGTTTGACTGATTTTCAAAAGAACAAAAAAGGTCAAAATTCTCTTATTCCAGTCTCTTAAATGTGAATATTTTCTAGTGTCCTTTTATGACAGTAAATTGAATATTTTTGCGGTGTGAACAAAACAAGACATTTGAAGACTTCATCTTGAGCTTTGAGCAAGACTCATTTACATTTTTCACCATTTTCTGACATTTTATAGACCAAACAACTAATCAATTTATTTAGAGAATAACCCATTAATCGACAATGAAAAAATCATGAAATAATAACAGTGAAAATAACCCTTATGCTAGACAAGATAACATAGTAGGTATTGTCCACATATAAATGTATTTACAACACAAACTTATTGCATAATAAATACCTTTTCTAATTATTTAGATGTAGAGAAGTATATGGTATGTGTTTTTTCAAAAGTTTACAGATTCATTGAACTTGTTTTGTTTAGTTGTTTATGTTTATATTACTACTTCTGTAATTTAGATATATTTTTAAGTGCAAAATAAAAGTAGAATCAATATCAATGGTTCACATGAAGTAACACATTAGAATCAGAGATGTAAAAAAGAATGATAAAATGAAAAAAAAAAAATATCTCAGTGTAGTATCTGTTTAACTGCCAAGACGGCCTGTAATTTTGCAGTAATACAACAAGGCAAATTCACAACCCAAGACAAAGAAATAATACATTATAGATATATAGTAACAGAAGTGCACAATTAATACAAATGATTGATTAATACAAATGTGATTTTCTTTTATTGTTTAAAATGGTAAGAGCCTCTCAGTCTTGACATATTTGAGTCATCAAACAATAACATCTAATATTACATTCTTTAAAAAGCTTCTGCTTGATGTAATTTAATCTCCTGCAAAAAACAATTTGCCTTTTGCCTTTTTCATGTTTTTACTGGCAATTAAGGTCTCGCAGTATGCAGGCGGTTTAAACCTGCGAGTCAACTGAAACTGCTGTGAAGTGCTTGTTAACAAGTGATTTATGAGTCTGGCTTATTACTGTGAGATTTCATTGATTTGTGGAAATTGCCCACCCCCGGTTATTGTGTGCTTTTCACAGTAGAAGTCGGGAGGTTGGTCAAAACTTATTTACTTAATGTTTGATGAGTTTTGTTATAAATCTTGCAGTCACAAACACGGGCTCTGTAGCGTAGGTGGTAGGAAGATGCAGTAACACATCCATACAAACAGACGCTGGAGAGAGTTTTGAAACACCCAGAGAAAACCTTAAAATCATCTCCCTCTTCTCAGTACCCAGCAGTTTGTACCCTCCAATTTCCCTCGCTGACTTCATGCTTGCCTTGTCCAGAAAAACTCTTCCCCTTCATCGTAGCATGGGAGATCTCCAGAAAAACCAAACGATAGGCGGAGAAGGACCCGCTGGGGTGTGGGATTGCTTGTAGAGAAGCACCCGAGCGCTCGTCTGCAGGATTTGTTTGACTCGGGTAATTGAAAGTGTTTTAAACTATTATAGCAACTGGAGGGCTTGTTTAACTGTCGAGCTGCCAGTCAAGCGGGTGGGCCAAAAGCCCGAGCCCGTCAAGGCCTGTCAGTCAATGGAAACGAGAAGTGTCGGCTTAATGGATTTCTCCACACCGCTCCGTCTACGCACCCAGCCGAGCTAGGAAGGAGGGGGAGGGAAAAAAATAAAAATCAATGCATTGTCATGTGTGAGCCATCAAACGACCAGGTGGATTGGAACTGTATTTGCTTGTGTTGATGTTGAGATGCAATACTGAGAGGGAGCAGGAGGTGTTGGTTTGAGTGCATTTGTGCACGTGTGTGTGTGTGAGAGTAGGTGTGACTGTCTTGCTTGTATCTCTTACAGCACTCTGCTTGTGTGTGTGTGTTGCAGTTGCCTAAGAGAAGGAGGCTTTCTGAGATAGACAGACGTTCTCTGCTTGTCTCCAGGGGCTTTTGTTGTGATTTGAGGTGTAAGAGGGGTCACGTCACCCTCAAAACAAGTTTGCTTTTCATCCCGTAGTCTCTCCACAGGTGAAAAACTGCCTTTTGTCTGCATATTTGTTCTGTGGTTTTCCCAAATGTACACTCATCAGCAAGACAGACACTGCTCACTATTACTGGTCCAGTAAACCAGGCGTATTTTCAAATATGACATTTGTCTGCTGAATCAATCAACACAGATTAGTTGATCAACTGAGAAGTAAACATTTCACTGGTTTCAGCTTCTCCAATGTGAAGAATTATTGGTTTTGTTTATTTTAAGAGATAGAAGGCTGAATGTCTTTGACCCTTGCACTTCGGACAAAACAAGACATCTGAAGACATTATCTTAGTCTATTTGTTGGACATTTTTTTTGCCATAACCTTACATTTTAAAGATCAAAATTAGAAAATGAGTGCTCCAGGGATGACGTTTTCTGTTTGGTTCATGTGAAAGTTATTTCCCCCCTTATCAAAATGCCTTTCAGATTTTCCCATTGTTTTTTGTGTTATAGCAAAAAAAAATAAAGTTCTGTGGCAAACAAACATTTATGATACTTACCTTTTAGTTCAGCAAGACAATTATCACCACTTTTTCATTTTTGAAGCCTAAATGCTGCCGTCAGAAGTAAAAAGCTGATGTTTGGCTATAAACGAACTGCACTATGGTCACATCACTTAACGCGGCTGCCCCTGCAGGGCTGTAAAGCTGTCTTTAGTGTTGTTTGGCGCGATGATGTCTCATTTAGCTACTTGTTAGCAACAGCCTTTTTTAGGCATCTAACCAAAAACCTTTTAAGAAGCACATTGATTTTAAGATGAGGGAACTCGGATTGCTGAAATGCTAACTCATGTCTGGCTTTTATGACTTATTCCTGACACGCTGTAGAATTAGCAGAATAATCAAACGGTTAATTGCAGCTCTATAGATGCTAAGACGATAGAAAAGCCTCATTAAAAGTATACTGTACAGGAATTGTCGGTCACCGAGCACAAGAATTAAGCACGACCCCTTCATCTTACACTGCTTGTACGAATACTGCAAGCTACTGTTAAAATGTTACATTTGTCATTTGTACATGTCCAACAGAAAACATGTCAACTTTGTGCCGCTCTTCATCCTCATCCTCTCCTTCAGCACTAGTATGCAAAAGTTGAAAGCCAACTCTAGATTCACTCTCATTTTAAAACGAACATAGTCCACTTGGCTTTTCACCTTGCTATATTTCCTGCACTGTTTCTGCAATTTTTGTAGCTTTCTCTTGGATCCATGCAACCACCTGTCCCAATCTATCCCGACCTCCCATGGGTGCCGTTTTTGGCTGTGGGCTACACACCCGTAAACAACCTGACCAAAGCAAAATGAGAAGAAAATGAGAAAACAGAAAAAGAAAGCAGAAGAAGTGTGTCTGCAGATGTCACTGCCACATACCTGTAGTGGATCATAAGTGACGATTCAGAGAGATTTACTTTTGTATGAATTCATAAATCATTTTTTTAGGATGCAAAGTGAACCTTTATGCTGTTGTTTTTTTTTTTGATAAATTGATGTGTA
Organism: Plectropomus leopardus; assembly: GCF_008729295.1. Classification (NCBI taxonomy): domain Eukaryota; kingdom Metazoa; phylum Chordata; class Actinopteri; order Perciformes; family Serranidae; genus Plectropomus; species Plectropomus leopardus. The sequence continues at coordinate 22,117,025 of NC_056480.1, read as the reverse complement.
GAATTAACAAAAAACTTTTAAAAATGTCCCTCAAAATTTCTGATGCCATGAGCTGATGTCTTCAAATAGCTTGTTTTGTCTGATCTAAACATATACAGTTGGCAAAGCTGGAACCAGTAATTGGCTGACTTCCTGTTCATCACTTATCTGTATGGTACTAGTTATGTATGCTCATATTTATATGAGAGAAGCTTCCTTTTTTCTTATCACAAATGACCACATAGAAAACAAGTTTCCTGCAGTGTGGAAATGGCGGTTGTCTGTGATGTAGTTATGTTTGATGTCAATATGTCACAAAATTTTGATGCTTTAAAGAGTATTAATAGAGGCCATTTCTGCCTGACACTGCACTGAATGATTGCACTCATTAGCAGCAGTATGTGTTACTAACCGCAGAAATATGAAATGGAAACCACAGGCGAGCAGACAAAAAAATCTCACATTTAAACATTTAGATTTGGTCTTTAACAGCGTAATTTCCCAGACTTTCTGTCTAATCTAAACAGGTGTGTGGGGGGGTGAAAGTCGCTGGCTGATGGATGCCTTTCCAGTATAGCAAGGCCTTCTACAAGGCACACAACATGACTAAAGTACTCACACGCAGACACCTTGCACACACTGCCCCCACCTCTTGACTGCCTCAGAGAGATGTATTTATTTTATCATTTCTAGTCTTGGTCGCAGCAAATGGCTGTCGTGGCACGTACCTTCACTTCATCTCAATACCACCTTGTGTGATTTATAGCCAGCAGATCCGGCTCCAGCGCCATCATTTTTAACCGCCCCGTCTTTTATCTCCACCAAATGATCGTATTAACTACCGCCAAAGACTAACACAAGGCAGAAGGAGATGTCTGTGTTGAGCTAAACCAGACTACCCTCTGAAAGGCATCAAATCATTTCACCATGTTGAGAGCGAAAAGTGGTAATTACTTGTAATTGGGGCTTCAAATTTTTCTCTCGCTCGTCCCTCTTTTGCTAAATTGGATGATTTCCCTTTCTTTTTCTTCTGGAGGGATGATAGATACCTCAGAACCTATGAGGGGGACCAAAATTGAAAACAGTTTTTGTTCCATTTGAAATGTATCGTTGTTAATGTTCTTCCCTTTCACATGCTTTCACACACGCACTTTCTCGTCTTCCCTCCAAGCCTTGATATGTTTGAAGGAATCATTACTATGCTGTTACATTCTCTTTTACATATGAAGGCTCTCTGTGGTATTTGTACCTCTTATTTATGTGTGTTTGTGCGTTGAAACGGACACGCATCTCTTTGCTGTGTGTTTGTATCTGTCTCTGCATGGCCAAAAAACACCACTTCCACAAGCATCCTATAACAGGATGGTCATGAGCATTAACGTGGCTAAATATTTGGAGAGTTGAGTGTACAAAGCTGTGCGCTCTCAGTGAGAAGATTTTTCATGTTCATACTTATGGGATGCTCTGTAGATCAGTTGGCAACTTGGTATAAATCCTTTTTTTTTTTTTTTTTTTTTTTTTACAATGTTTTATGTTTGAATCAAAATAATTTCTTTTGTTGATCTTCCTTGGGCTGCACCTAAAGGTTTGTTTTTTTTTAGCATTATTCATTAACCCTTATTTTTTGATTCGTGGAAATGTTGTAAAAAAGTTAAGAGTTCCTGTCACAATTGTCCTGTGTCCAAAGAGATATCTTTGAATAGAGAGGCTAAGCTCCTCCCCTTTCCGGTGGATCGCCATGGGACTTTATTTACGAAAAGATAATTACAGTATTTATTGGCAAGAGACAAGTATTTTTTTTATACTGTTTAAATTAGTTTGGCGTAAAACTGTTGAAGTATAAGACTGAAAATACATAAGAGTAGAGAGTTCGCATGACTGATGCCATAACCTTCTCTCTTGCTGAAGCTATAATACCTGTGTGTCTTGTACCTGAACACGCTCACACCAGCAATGAGTCTGGCTTGTTCTTTCTGTTCCCTGCTGATAAAAATACCAAGAGTTGTTGGATAAAAATATCAGGGAAAACATTACATTTCTGTGGAACATAGTGAAGTTAGTAATAACATAGCTAACAGCCAGCAAGCTTAGCTGGTGCTGGTGATATATACGTATTGTGTGAAACAAAAAATGCTGTTTATGGGGTGGTTTTACACAAAACTAAATGATGATTCAACAAACCTATGACAAACTACGATTTTCCTGTTATGCAAAATTATCTGTTATAGTGATAAACATCATATTTGAAACTGTTTTTTAAAAAGTGTCTCTTGCCATTGACTACTGTAAATATTTTTTTTAAGTAAGGTCCCACGAGGGAAAGGGACTTGGCTTCTTCATTACCAATCTTACCCAAGTGAAAGTCTAAAACCATAAACTGTAACCATAAACAGCCATTGGTTTGTGGACTGTCATTTTGAAGCTTTGGATTCAGCATTTTGGCCGTTGTCGTGTTGGTTTTTTGTAGCCAGTAGTGATCATTTTTTGATAAGTGGGTGGTGGTGTGGAGGAGCAAGGGGTAGATTTGACTCATAGACTGTAGCAATGCCTGAAGCAGCAACGGTTTTAAATTTTTTCTCGACAATAACTTTAAAGATTAATTGATTATCAACATTGTTCCCTATTAATTTCCAGGTTGACTAATCGATTCATTAACCACTCATTTCAGCCCTGACACCTAAATTTAACAGTAGGCTATAACATTAAAGTAATCACTGCTTATAAAGAGAATAGCTACAACTTGGTGAAACAAGACTCTGCAAACATGCTGTATTAGCAGCAACATTTTATACCAATGATCCCAGTCCTGTCTGAGCAATGCAGAAGATGGCCAACAGAAAATTTTAATTATAGAAAGTCAAACAACTTATTATAACACACAAACAGATGGTTCGGAATTTGCAATGCATGAAATGTACATAAACATTTGTAATTGCTGTGAATGTGTCCATGTTTTAACACATGCATAAATAATCAAATTATTTAACATGATTTTGAGTGGGAACTCTGCCTTATCCCCAAAAAAAAAGGACACAAATAATTGCTGTATTGCTCGTCTTCCCGCATAAAAGAAAGACAAGAAAAAGAGTCAGGGTGGGGTGGGGGGGGGGGGGCAAGGGAATGTGTGGCAAAATGAAAGCAAGGAAGGAAGACAGCCAAAGATTTGACATAGTGCTGGAGGAGTATTTCCTCCTTGTCTCACTGAATCAAGTAGTGGTGTCTCAGCAATATTTTAATCGTGCTCTTGCATGGAGTTGCTGTTGTTATTACATGTGCGTTTCTTCTGTTTCTCACACACATACATGCATATTAACACACACGGGGAGGACTTGTGAACCGCCGACCTTGCGTAACGTTTTTAGATTATGAAGCCGAAGCTAGAGGCAGACAGTGTTCTGCACTGGTGTGAAACTAATAGTAAAGAACACAGAGGTTGTACACTGAGTAATCCAATTTGACCTTGTCTATGAGAAGACGGTCTATTGAATAACATTCTTCTAAGTACGAAGCTGGCAGAACATCTCATGACCCACTTTTTAAGGGTCTCAGCTCACCACCAAAAAACAGTGTTCAGTGACATTTAGAAAAAAAAACTAAACTTTGTAAAATCTCTATGAATGTAACACTAAAGAATTTATCTCATCTGATACTGGGTGACGTGAGGATTAAAAAGAGAAATCTTCAAAACGTCAAAGAGAAAACCCCCTTTAGAGGAAATGGGAATGGCTCTGTATATTTGATACACCGTATGGCTTTGTGGACATCATCGCCTCTCACTCTCCATATGCTCAGTCTCACTTTTTCCTCACACTGTACGACTGTGTGAGGCAGAGGGTAAAGAGCTCACTGTGTCCTGCCAGCAGTGGAGACATCAAAAGGGGCTATTTGGCAGAAGTTGGGGGGCCTAAGCACATAGGATTGCAGCAGGAATAACACAGGGTGAGATGTTATTATTACAAGGCTGATTTAGGACTATTATGGAGACGCTCTGTGGGGGTTTTTGTGCTAACCACCCTGACGCATGCACAACATAAAGCACACATCACTTATGTGTGGACCTCACTGATGCACATTCATGAAAGCAACTTAGAAAATGCACACGACAAGGCACCCAGTATGGAGGAATTACAGCAACACACACAAATATACGACACACACATATACTCAGGACCTGGAGGGAGATAGATTTGTACACGTAGAAGGGAGGGGTGTGAGGTTGTCTGATGGCGAGTAAATCACATGTGACAGAACCCAAACTCAACCGAGGTGTGTCTCTTGACATGGTGTGATGGGGCGCGCCCTAATGCATTACTGTCCACCAGGGCTTTGTGTATGTGGACGCCCATATGTGTATGTGTGTGTGCAGGCAAGCATGTGTCTGTGCTTGTGCGTATGCATCTGGGCCCTCTTTACTGCGATGTTGTGAGCAGCCAATCATTTCTTCCAGTCTAATTAGCACACATGTAAATTCAGGGTAACTGTGGAGCTCATCCAGGGACAACCAACTGCGACATGGCAACTGTTCACCATGAGGGGGGCTGACTCTGTGTGTGTGTGTGTGTGTGTGTGTGTGTGTGTGTGTGTGTGTGTGTGTGTGTGTGTGTGTGTGTGTGTGTGCGCGCGTGTGCGTGCGGTTCACTGTGATCACACAAAGATAATACAAAGTGTTAGAGGGGTGTCCACCACTGGTGACCAGTGATGGCCAGTCTGTGTTGTCATAAGTGTTTGTGTCGGAACCCCATCCTCCAATAACTGTTTAACTGACTATCACTGACCGCGTTCAGGGCACCACCATTACCAACAACCACCAAGCAGATTTCAACCTCTAATATGCCAGATAAACTTCGTCCAGTATTTAGAAAAAAAAGAAAAAACTTGAGTTAATTCAGGGTGAATTGTAGTTGTTATGATGACACTATGACACAAGTTAAAAAAATGTTGAGCTATAATTCTGTAATGTCAATGCAAGAAACCGTATTTGACTTTGAAGTCACCAAATGCTTTTAGGCTCTGATCTCATTTTTTCAATAAATCTTATAGGTTTATCTGACATTTAAAAATAAGACACATTTAATGATTTATTCAGCTATAAGAAATTTTTTAGTTCTTCTGTATCAGATGCTGTTGAGGACACACAACTGCAAACTGCGGTTGGGGTGGGCTACGTATCACACCTGATGCAACGAGACAGTGTTTCCTCGTTGGCACCTGGGGGAGGGGCAGGAAAGGATGGAGGGAAGCTGGATGAATGGGGATAACGACAGGAAGAATAAACACATGAATAAATAACAGCAAAAGGCAAACAGAGCCCAGCCATCAGTCCGATTTGGCCGAGCCTTGTCGCTCGCTTGTTCACTCACAGCTGGGAAATTCACGGTAACTTGGTTTGGTCGTGAAGGGGAAAAAAAGTCTCTGTGAAACGTTGGACTCACCTCGATGTCTGCAGCCAAATGCATGTGGCAGATGTCAGCATTTAGATTTTTTTTTCTCCCCATAGTGTTGGACTGCGGGAAGGAAGGAGCTGTGGGGTGCTGGAAGATTGTGTGCACTGTATGGGTATTTGTACATGTATTTATTTGTGATAGGTGTGGAAGAGGTCACGAAAGGACAAACAATAGATAAGTGATATAATTACAACTGAAAAAGGTTAACAATTCTGAAAAGTGTGCTTGAACCTGAAACTGTGTTATTATAACATAAGAAATTGTTGAAATGCTGAAAAATCTTGAAAGTTTAGTTTAAGTGTTCGCGCTTATTACAGTTAAAGTGTTAATTTAAGTGTAAGCACTGATGAAGCTGAACTAAGAATGCTGAAAGGAGTTCAAGATTCATTTGAAGTACAAGCGCTGAGAGAGGTTTAAAGTGTGATAAATTGAGCTGGAAGTGTCAGCAGTAGCAAAATCAGTGAAAACAGATGAACTTTACTGAACGATAAGAGAAGAGAGAAATCGCCACAAGATAATTGCATTGTAAATTTCTGCAAACCATGAATCTCTTACATTTGCACATTTAACATATTATATCAACATTTCTAAAGTGATGTAATATATTATTATATAAGTTATAGTCCGATTTGGCCGAGCCTTGTCGCTCGCTTGTTCACTCACAGCTGGGAAATTCACGGTAACTTGGTTTGGTCGTGATTTTCAATCATTCTGTGCCCCATCTCTTAATTTGGATGTTTTTGCAAATGCAGCGCAGGCAAAACTCTTAGATTATTTTCATTCCTCAGCAGAGGAGTTTGAGTCACAGTATTGATGATGAATCACTTGATCCAGTCAGAGCTGATCAGATGAATGGATGGAAAGAGAAACTGAGTGCAGAGTTAGTGAATGCAAACTTTTATAGATCCAGCACAATGAACAATTTCACTTTTCATGCTGCACCTGGTGTTCTACTGCTCCATTTGTGACAACAGTACACTTAGCGCTTCGAGAGGGTGGTGTAGTGAATAACTGCATGGTATATATATATATATATATATATATATATATATATATATATATATATATATATATATATATATATATATATATATATATAATATATATATTATAATGGTTATGCCTTGCAAGCTTTATTGTTTTTCATCTTTTATGATACTTAAATATCAATGTGACAGGTGTCATCTCATTAAGACATTCAGTATTTTTTGTTTGGAAGTTCTGAGTAAAAAAAAAAATTAGTACTAATTTGGACAGTATTTACAATTTATGAGATCTATTTGTGGCAGCTGATATTTTAATTGTGGCGACCTGCCACAAATAAATTCATGTTTGGGAAACCCTGCACGCCTTACGTCTAAATGTTGTTATTCTACTTTAAGATGATGCTGGCATGAGGTGTTTGGAAGACGTTGGATTTTGTTTACTTAACAGCACAACTTTAATTCAGCCAAATATCAATGTCAAACATTGGTGGCCAACTGGGGAAAACAGTTACAATGTAAGTTGACGGGCTACCATTACACGCATTTCACTTCGTTATTATATTCAATTCTTTCATATCATTTTTGACAAAACTAAATTAATTGGTATATTTTAGTATAGAGGAAGCAACCTTGCAAAAATGCTCAAGGATTTAGCACAATTTATTATGTTAATTCAATTTTAAACCTGTAGATTCTGATTTTTGTATTGCAGAGCACACAGAATGTGTGTGTGTGTGTGTGTGTGTGTGTGTGTGTGTGTGTGTGTTAATGTTATCAACATTCAATCACAAGTTAGCAGAAACAAGTTTTTTCCAGGATCTATCCGACAGTTCAGGCTCTTGTATGTAACTCCCAGAGGAGAGCTACAGAGATCTTTTACTCTGGGCTTTATCTGTGCGCACAAGCAGTAATAAATACACATCTTATATGTGTGTGTGCGCGTCTGTGTGTGTGTCTGCATGGCTGACTCAAAACCGACCCTTTGAAGTGAAGTAACGATGAGGGGAAGTTAATTACGTCCCATTATGCAGGCTGGGCGCGACCATGCACCAGTTAAGGCCATGTTTTTCCCTTTAATTAACTAGAAAGCCAAACGCTCGCCTGTCAGGGAGCTGCTAAAAGAGCATTTCAGAGGAAGAAACCCTCGGGGCGCTGATGAGAGGGCGCTAGGACTGGCCACATGTTAATGGCGAGGTGTTAGCATCTTAAACCGCGTTATTACTCGCCACTCTCAGTAGTCTTGCGGAAATGTGCAAAGGGAAATCTCGGGGATGGTCTCCAGGGGAAAACCAGCAAAGCTCCTTGACTTTGAGAGTTGATGCTGCAGCACTACAAAGTGTACAGGACTGGGGGAAGTTAAGGAACTTTTTAACTGCTTTAAAAAAAGAACGGAAAGTGCCTGAGCGGTAACTTCTTAATTAGAAAGTCCCTTGGATCGCTTGTGGATATGTAGCCAAACTGGAGAACTTTGGAACCTTGATTATCATCTCCAGCCTGAAATTAGTTTCTTCAGTGCAACACTCAGGTTAAAAATCGCTCCATCAAAGCTGCAGATACATACATTCGCAGATGAGGGAAGTAAACAAATTTTAATGTTTTAGTCATCAATTTATTTACCCGTGTACATGCGTGATTATTTTTTTAAGAGATTAATTTAAAGAAGAAAAATATTTTCAAGTGTTCTTAACCCACGTCAAAACAGAGATGCTTCTTTTAAAGAGTCTACACATAAACACATTTTTCAAAGCTATATGAAAAACAGGCTTGAGTATCATAATGAAAACAAACATTTGGAGAGTTCAGACCCAAATTTTATTTTTGGATTAACAAAATATAATAAAGGATACTTTTCATTCAAAGGACTGATAAAATTGAAAATAATGTATGAAAAAACAAAAGTAAATTACTTTTTGTGTTATGCTCAACTGTTGAAGAATTTTATTTTATTCTGCAAGAGCTTTTAAGAGTGCCGCTATGGTCGTGTGGAGTGTTAAGTGACCGAGGACTGAGCAATATATCGATATTACATCAATATTGTGATATGAGACTATATATCACCACATATTTGGATATCGTAATATCGTCTTTCCCCCTTTTTTAACGCTGCCTTACAGTAAATGTATGTCATTTTTTGAACTGTTCTAGCTGTTTTGTTATTTGTCTTTACCCATTTTACCCACTTATTACATCCACATTACTGATGATTACCAAAAATCTCATGATGTAAATATTTTGTGAAAGCACCAGTAGTCAAGGCTACAATATTGTTGCAATATTGATATCCGTGTAAGTGGTCAAATATATTGTGATATTTGATTTTCTCCACATTGCACAGCCTTTAAAGTGACCAAACTAGTGTTTTATTTATTTATTTACATTATCTTCCCATTGGCTGATGTGGATATTTATTACACTAAGCACAGGACAAAAAACCTCTATGCTTAGTGGGTAACACTTGTGGTCAGCACTTGAAGTCGGTTGTAACCTTGTTCATATGTAGATCATACTGTTAACATTGCTGAGCAAGAGGACATCAACTTTAAATGTTAATGCTAATTTTCCAAGTTATGTTGAGGTACGTGTCCTGCATCCATGATGCATCAATATCTAAAATAACGTGGCAAACTCACTATTGAGGCATCCTGGAAAGCACTATTATTTTGTAGATTGTGACCTGTAAATTAAAATCATAGAAACAGTTGCATCCCATGACTTTTTCTCATGTCACAGAAATCGCTGTAAGACTAATGTTTTGGATGTTTTTATCAAATTGTCGGTGATGTGTCAGAGGTTTTGCCCCTCTGCTCACATCAGACACCCGTTTGCCTGCCTGCCTGCTCTCATCCCCGGCTCTCTGAAGCTCTGTGGCGGCGGTGTCAGTGTCACGGCGTGGAGGTCCTGTACAGCAATATATAATTTTAAGCTTTGCAAAACACTAAAATTAAAAAAATATTTCAGATATAACAGACATTGTTTAATCTTAAAGTTCAATGTCTGTTGTTACAGCAGATGCTGTATTTACTCATGTTGATGATGACCCGATGATGCTTTATGACCATCGATGGATGGATGGATGGATGGATGGATGGATGGATGCGCCCAGTGTTTTTCTAATAATGTTACATTGTGATAATACGATTGTGCCACCAATAAATATTATATTGATTCATGTTGATGTTTAACCGTCCAGGTGGCACACCGTGTTGAAAAAATATATATATATTTTTTTAAACCTAAAATATTTTTACCTGTGGCCACCATTTTCCATATCCCCGCCATTCCTTTTGCGTGAAAAGAGATACCATTTTGTTCATAGTCTCATTGAGTGAAATGAAATCATAAGTTCTAGTCTATGGTTTTGAAATTTTCAGATTTAGGATTTAATTTGTTTATTTTTCAGATGCATTTTCAAATATAGCCATCATTTTAAGCAATAAACTTCAAACACATCTTTAACACTACAATTTGGAAAAAAAAAACAAACAAAATTTTATTGGGGACCCTGAAATGACCCCCTTTGGTTTCTGGGGACTCAACATTACTGTGGCCTGGCATCATTTCTTGTTTGAAATAAAGCTACCTGGCAAAAGGGAGAAATCAAACCTTCTTATGCACAGACACCTCACGCTGGTCCTTTGACTAGCTTGCAGGTTTAAAGTAATTTCCTGTCTTTAGCAGACAACAACTGAACATCTTATTTTGAGTGCCTTGTTAAAACCGCACAGTGTTCACCTGAGCATGGTTTGCAATGTTCACTCACAGAACATACACATGCAGGCCTTGTAATGTCGGCTGTTTGAGAAATGACACGATGGCGAAGAATTAACTTGTCAGGTGCTCCTCGTGCAGATAACTAAAACTAGCACACTTTAATTGGTGTGTGTCTGTCTTTTCTGCGCAGTGCTCAGTAGGACACAGTAGGCACAGACACATGTTTCCAAGGCAAGCAATTAGACAGAAAGTGACAGCATGAAATATGATGATTACTGTTATACAAAAGGCACATTTATCGAATTGAGAAGATAACTGGGATAAATTTATTTTTTTTCTGGCAGTGCTGTTATTTCGGTCACTTCACTTTGTTCACTCAGCTAATGCTCTCTGATGATTGTCAGTCTTGCAGAGCCTCAGCCTTTTTTAAATTGACTGCTGATATTTTGTCTGATACATATATGATATTTAGGGTTCTTGTAAGTGGAATATCTTTCCAGATATTGTATTTATCTTAAAGTGAATCAAGTTAATACTCCGACTGAATACACACTGATGTGTATTTTCATTACACCTCCTCAGGAAGAAATCATTCTTGTTTCAGATGCTTATAGCAGAGAAAAGTGAACCAACCTAATGCCATAAATCATTATATGAATGAAGACATGTTTTCATCACCACATGTACCATGCTTACGATGAATACATAATTCAAGAAGCCTTCATGCAAGGAGGTTAATTAACATAAGCCACACATGCAAGTGTTGCCAATAGCCTATACAATACTATGCACTACCAACGGGTGGTGCTAACCACAAACTGAATTAATCCAGTGTTCAACACACATACATTTGAATTCAGAATATATGTGGCCACAGTGATATATATATACCTGTTTCATATTTAGACATTTTTTATGTGTTTTCTGGTATTTTTATATGTGATTTAGCAAAACCAGATTTAGCTCATGCCATTGCACACACACATATGGGGGCACACACTCTTTTCCTCACTTTCTGCACACATATTGACCGGTCTGGGGGTCAATGACTGTGCAGATGACAACTGAGTTGTTATTAATGGCCACTGCGTTCCAATATATCCGTATCTGTGCTGGGAAAATGGTCTGTAGCCTGCCCACGCTCCTTCCCCCACACTGGGCTCCAGCTGTCTGGCTCCACTGTGTAAAAAGATCCAGGCTCGTCTCTCTTCTTTATCCCCTCATAACCTCTTAAAACCAAGAAAAAGAGGAGAAAAATCAATGATAAAAGATGCTTCTGGAAGTTTCAACTAGTTGATAAATGTTACTGGAAGTCATTACAGTACAACACATTCACTAAGTGTTCTGCCTGCTCCAGTGAGCTCGGAAAAAGTGTATTTCAAAGCAGTTAAATTACAAGTAAAATAATTTCCCCACCCTTTCCCAGTTTAGTAACTTTCCTGTTATGACTGCCATTATTATGTGTAGTCGATGATTTCCGTTAGCGAAACCATGGCAGCAGAAATCAGGGCAGCATTTGATTGTGTGTTGAAGTAGGAGGAGGGCCTGCAGCTTCACACACTGTCCGCTTATTCCAGCCAGCCATTTTATTTTCCCAGTACTCATAGTAGAGCTTTCTTTTCTCTCTTATATCTCATGGCCCCAACCCCCCTCCATCTGATCATTTGTAACCATTATATTGTTTTTTCACACCTCTCTATCCTCTCATGACTGTCGGGACGACTGCAGCCCTGTCGCCACCCTGACTGCTGCTTTTACTCTCTGGTGCCTCAGAAATCATGAGGCCAGCTATGGTGCCTTTTCCCTTTCAGTTTCTTATTCAATCATTCAGCCTACAGTTCCTTATAGTTGCTCAAGTTTGGTTGTGTTTTTGTCGGCTTTGTCCATCCTTTAATTCCTCATTCCTTTACTTTTGTACTAATACCTTCTCTGCTACCATGCTTTGTGTGAATACTTCATATTTATTGTCTGTGTTGATTAAATCAAATAAATGGGGATTTACAGAGCCTTAATGATGCGATGATGTGACTGCTGTATTTCAGGTTCTAATAGGAAAACGCATGTCCAAGGTTCTTTACTAAATAACACAGAAGAATTTTTCTTATAAACAGAAACTATTTGGCTGCTTTTCTTATATTTCGTTTAAGATGAGTGTTCCCAACATTAGCCAAAAATGACATTAGGTTATTCTTGGTTTTTGATATCGGCAGAATCAGTATATTGGCTGATTCTGATGTTTCATTTTAAAGCATATATGGGCCGTTACAGCTGGCGTGCCAATATTACACGCATCCTTAAAATAATATCTGTGCCATAAAAACTTTTAAAGGCCGTAGACCCCCCCCCACCACTCTCGTGATAAATGTAGTAAAAAGAAGGTGAACAGTGGGTACAGCTCCAGAGAAAGCCATTTCCTTCTGCTGTGCGAGTCTACGGTATTGTTCATGTATTTACATCAAGTTTTTTTAGCTTAACCACAGCTGCTCCAGCTCCGTATTAGTGCTAGACTCTACGTCCATTAGTCCACGACTGAGTGAATGCTGCCACTTGCTGTTGTAGTAAAGGCCCCTTTATTTTTAAAATACAAAATTATTCCACTCATAAGTATCTTGTTAGCAACTACCAATTAAATTTAAAATAACAATTCCAATACAATTAACAGAAATGATGCCAATCGCTTGTCATTGTGAATTCAAGGTAATGTCATTGCATACCTGAAAATCTCAGGTCGACTTTGAGGAGAAGAATATCCTGTCTTTAAACTGTTGTCTTTATTGGCCTTTAAAAATCCAGTATCAGTCAACCTCTAGTTTTTTATACTTTGCATACAACTTAATCTTGAGTCGACTAACCACCATCAGAAGTATTTCCATACGGGGCTTTTTTTTAGATTGCTCAGAGTGCAAATCACTCTCTGCTGTCGAGTCCTCTGCCTCATTCTCACTCATTACCTCAAAGTTGTTGTTGAATCCTTTGCTCATTCAGCTTGACTTACATTTAACTGTCAGTCAATTGAATTTTAATGTATTATTATTATTATTATTATTATTATTATACAATTTGCATTTCTAATTGAATTTAGAATATATGTTGACAACCCGTCCCTTAATGGAATATCTTTGGATTTTGGATTGTTCGTAGACAGGAAAATAGAGATATTTTTACTATTTTCTGACAGTTTTTGGACACAATCAATCAATTTATCAAGAACGGTAATGGCAGATCAATCCATACTAAAAAATAGTCATAATAATACCCCTTTTTTTAATAATTTCTGGTCTTTAGCAAGAGACCATCCTAATTTTACTACAGTCTTCAGAAAACCTTGTCGTAGTGGTTAGGGTGTATAATTATAGATTTGACTTGATGGTGCAGTTAACAGCCCTTGTGGTGAAAATCAGGGATTGTTCCTTATTACTCACTCCCTCTCCCTCTTTTTTCTCTTTTACACACACAGAGCATCTATTTCTTTGAAATATACCAAATTAGTGGGTAGCAGCAGCACTACAGTATAGTTCAATCTTTTTTACTCTGCTTTATTATCATTCACATTCTCATTTCATCCTTTTACAAACAAAGCATTTTCTGTGTTTTCTTTCCATCTCTCTTTCTCAATAGCGTTTCCTCAAGTTAAATCCTTTTTCTCTTCTTTACAGCCTGTCCTCAATCTTCTTTTAAACTCTCCATCTTGGTGTATTCTTCCTGTCTCCTGCCCTGTTTCTTTCTCCCCTCACTCTTTCAATCCTCTCAGTCCCTCCCCTTCATCCCCCTCGCTCTCGGTCTCTTTTGCCCCTCTCTGTCTGTCTCCCTCTCCGGATGGGTTCCGGCTGTTGAGCTGGTGGGGCTGGTGGCCGGTGTGACGGCTCGGCTGTCTGGTGTCGCGTGCGATCAGGGCGGACGTCGCGCGGCGAGGACGATCGGAGCTGAGCGCCTCCGCCTCACCGCGGGTCACCTTTCACGGGCAATTAGTGTCGGAGCAGAGGCGCGCTCGCCGCTTGTCGGCCCTGCTTATTGTGAAGATCAACGGCAATCAGTCTCCACACTCCAGTCTGCACTCTCTCCCTCGCTCCTTTCACATCTCTGCCTCCAACCCTCACTCTCTCTTCCCCCTGTCTTTCTTTGTTGCCTCTCTATCTCTTTGAGTTTTCCCCTGATGTGCTTTTGCAGCTCTCTGGCTAATGGCTGCTGTCTGGCAATATGTTACCCGACTGTTCAGCTCTCTCTTCATTATACTCCCTGACTTATTTACCACTTCTGTTGAACAAATATCATATAATGCTATGAAGGCACAATCCTCCTCTTCCTCCCTCCTCTCTGCACATTATTTGATTCACTTCTTTTTCTCTACAGCTGACTGTGCAGGATGCTTCCTGTGTTTTACTCATAAGGACTTTCTCCATCTTTCTTGTTTTACTCTCACATCATCAATTTGTGGCCATGTGGGAGTCAAAGGTTTCTATTTGCACCAAGTGATCCCATGTTAAAGCCAACAACTTTCTCAGACCTCAACATTCAGAAGCCATGAACTCTGTCATCACTTACATGCAGGCCCACATGGAATCTGAATTTGAATTCCGAGGACATTGCTGCAGAATTATCCACATATTTGGAAGTGATTTTCTTTTGCATTAGAGGCAAAACAAACAAACAAACAAAACAACATTCTGAAGAGTTATGCAGATTTTTATTCATAGATCTGCAAATTTTTATTTTCGATCTCAGCTGAAAATATGGGTAAAAAGTCTGTTTGGCTCAGTAGCCGCTCAAGCTGGGCAATTTGATTCAAATTTATATCCTAAAATAAAGGATGCACCGGTTTATTGGCCACACATCGGTATCTGTAGATATCCGCCTTGTTGACTGTCATCAGCCTATTGGCAAATAAGATGTTATTTACCAATGGCGGTGGCCGCGATTTTTCTGCTGTGTCACATCAATTTTGAAAAGAGGTTGAGAAGTAGGTTATTGTAAAGGTTGTTCCATAAATGTGTATTATTGAACAGTGCAGTGGATTTTTTTATAATGAAGATTTCTTCGCTTCACTAGTACAAAAGGTTAATAAATAAAAAAACAAAACAAATTAAACACAACAACAACAACAACAACAACAAAAAAGATTGGTACTGGTTATTTGCCAAATTATTATTTCTAACATCGGTATTGGCAGAATTTCACAATCAGTGCACCACTACATAAAATTAGAGCTCAACCAATTTAGTAGCTTGTCACAGACACACCACATCAGTATGTACCCATAGTATATATCTGCTGATAAATAAGAAGAAATGAGAGTACAGGAATGAACAAAGATGTGTCTGCTGTAAAAACTGTAGTATGCCCTTATTGCTTCTAAATCACTTCAAATAATAAATAAAAAAAATGTCTGGTGAAATTCATCTTGGTCAAAATTCTTTGACAGAAAAAAATGACCAAATCTTTAAAAAAAAAAAAAAAGATTGTTATGTTAATTTAAACTTAGATATTAATATCAGCATCCAAAACGCACTGTAGTTATACAAAATGAACAAGGATATTTTACAGTGTATATAAGAGAAGGCTATTTTATGCAATAAAATGGAACTATCAAAGTGATGTTCAAAGCATTTATATGTGTTGCACTGTTATGCAATACACAATTCAATGCTGCTAAACAAGGCCTAACTATAGTTAAAGCAGGAAGATCTTATAATGTAACTTGGATTTGTTTTCAAATACAGGAGCGTGTCTGAAAGTTGTTTTGTCCACATGGAATCCAGACTTCAAGGTTGTGAGAGTCTGCAGTTACTGAGAGCTATTTTTCAACAAAGATGATGTGTGTCATTGTGTAACCACAGGCCTTGTGTGTGTGTGTGTTTGTTTGTGTCTGTGTGTGCGCACACATTGCCTGCAGTTGACTTTGTGCAAGTAAAGTGAAAATCTTAGATGACACTGTGGTGCTGTTTTGTCAAGGCCAGTAGAAGATCCCGACTTGAGAATGACCTTTTCACTTTAATGTGGGCATATCTGTTTGATAATGAGTGTTTTCATGTATGCAAACAGTCACATGAATCGGTTTTTGAAAGCCAACGTTTATTCAGTCTCTCAGAATCAGTCCATTCATTCGTAAGCTTTTAATCTTTGATACTTTGCTTCTTCTGATATCTCTGATTTTTTTGAGTAGGTTTTGCCTGAGTGAGACATTTAGTTGGTCCTATATGCAAATAAGTAAGCAATTAACACAAATATTACAATAAATAACATTTTCACCTCAGTCCAGCTTTATTTTAACTCAACAACAAAAGTTTAAATTTCGACTGACAAGCGAGAAGAAAAAAATAGTTGGTTTTGTTGATTTATAAAGGTATCAGTGCCACAGCAAATGTCTTGCCTTTACACTGTCTGATAATATATTTATTCAGGCATAAGTACAAGAAATACCACTGGGAATGTCTTGGTCATTGTTTGTAGTAGTGTTCATGGATGGTCTTTTTAAGGATATACTTGTGTGATGTACTCTTGAATCTAGGAAACTGAAGGAAATAAGAATAAGTGCTTATGTGTGCTGTCTGTGGACTGAAAGTAGAGAGCTGTGTAAATATATGTTAGGCTTTGGCATCTGCACTGTGTGGCACTGCATCTTTTTTTTCTGTTTTTCAGTATTTATATTCAGGGTTCCCACGGTCATGAAATTCCTGGAGAAGTTATTAAATTAGTGTAAATTAGTATAAAATTAAATTACTGTAAATAAGTGTTTTCCAGACCTGGGAATTGTTTGGAATTAACAGAATGTTTAGAAGAAGTTTTAAATATATGTTGTTTTGGCTGTTTTACAAATGTTCAGAAAATTCCCAAATATGTCTAAAGTTACATAAAATACGCTCCTTGTTTTACTGATTTACAACAAGTACAGCACTGTGTGACTGCTGAAAAATCACAAGGATCATGTGATAAACATAGACCAGACTGGCACTGTGTCATCACCAAGGCCATGCCCACTTTGGGGAGTAAGAAGCACGCTGTCAGATGAGGAGGGAAACAGAAAAAATGCCAAAAAGCCCCGAAAGCTCTGTGTGGAAATGTGTAGGGGAGGTTTATTGTGATGTGAATTAAACAAGTGAAATGTTAATATTTTAGCCTCCTTTACTTGGAAAATTGGGATTTTCTACCTCTACATTGTTTCTGGAATATGCTTATTTGTTGTGGGTTCTACACTTCCCTCACTGAGAATCCCATTATTGAAGCACAACCTCTTTTTCTTTTAAAGTCACAAAACAGTTATCAAAAATTGTCGCAACCTTTAAGTTTTGCTAAGTTCCTGAATGTGCCAGTGTGGCCTATGGGTGTATGCAGCTGGTTGGTAAAGCTGGCAAACACTCGCAGTTGACAAATGACTGGGAGGTGCCTGTTTAATAATGAAATGGCTGTTTCTCTTTATAGGCCTGCTCATTTTAAACTACTTAAATGGGAATTGGGTAAAATATTACAGGAAAGGGATGAAAATTGAGTAAAAATGTGTGGAAACCCTGTTTATCTGCCTTTACAGAGACGCCTATAATTTGGAGGTTCAGCTCTCTGTCAGGCACCTATTACAAGTAGGGGTGTTGCAATTTCTGGATTTCTGGATGGAGATAGTGTTATTTTCTGCCTTCTGCTTAAACCTGGTGAATTTACAGTGCACAACAACATATGATACAGTCTATGGGTTTTGATTGATATCTAGTGTCTGCAAAGAAATTACAATTCTTCATTAGCATAGTTAGCATGCCTTAGCTTGGAGGGCTAGCATTGCTTGCTTAATATATTGTGTAGTCATGCTGTCACCCTGAATGCCCCACTAAACTCTGTTCAAAGTCTCATGCTCTATAATGGCTAAATCGAATTCGACCGAGTCTGAGTTGTAGGCTATGCTAGTGAACATAGAGCAAGGATCTGGTGGCTTTCGAGCGAGGAAAATCAGCTGTTGTTGTAAAGTACCTTTCCATCATCTAGTGGCTCTTTTTTTCATTTTTGTGTTACAGTTTATTCCTACTTGATTGGTGAAATAAGTTGTCATTACATTTTAAATTAAAATGACCATATGGCCCACATATGGTACATTCTCAAAAATATATGGCAGCTACGTCACACTTGAGACCATGTAGCTCTTTTTAAAGAGGAATTTGACAATGTCAATGACAGTTGGCAGGGCATAAAACCAATGATCTGTTGATCTTTACAAATCAAGACGCGATAGTCTGACAATGGCATGCTAAAAATGCTAAAAAATAAAGTAAGAAAATCAAAATCAAACTGAGTCATGCAATTGGAGAATTGTAATGTGATGTGAACATGCACACATAAAGAAAAGTGATATTTCTATAGTCTTAATCAAAGCTTCTCTCCGTTTATTCCCTCCAATATCTGCCAAGTAAGTGTGTTTTTCATTTGTTTGGATGAATTTCCAAGCCACCTCAGGATGTTGATGTGCTGTATGTTGTTAACTAGGACTTTGCAGCCAGCTCTAGAAAAAGATTAAAATAAAAGCTCAATGCATGGTGCAAGAGTGTGTTGTAAGCAGGTGCATGCAGAAACAGCAATATTAAGTGTGATTCTTAATATATATATATATATCCTGTCCTCCATACATACATTATCCTATGAATTTAGAGTGCTTGTGCTGTAACATTTCTGCCACATTGTAACGCCCACTTTCCCACATTCAGCTATAAACACAGAAGAGGAAAAATCAAGGAAAAAGGGCAGGCTCATTTGCATATGGGGTCTTCATTAGATAAAGCTAAGGACGATGAAGAGTGCATCTTCACCCACAGTGATGAATAGCTCCTGCATCACAAAGTCGCCTCAAAGTACCCTCGTCATAACCCTCATTTGCATTCGTGCGTATTTTTTTTTATATATTTATTAACTCACTTAATGGTGGACACTTACCGTTATTCCTGTGTCCTCTTGAGAAACCTCTGCCAGTGTTCTGCAATTTAAATAGGGTACCTTTGATGACATTAGAGAGGCTGTGATTTAAGGGAAAAAAAAGGCAGTCAGTTGTGATGAGAATGACGATGGGGAACTTAAATGTGCAGAAAGGGTGTTAATTACATGATGTTTTAATAGAGAACCAGTGATGCATAAATTAAAAGCTTCATCTCATCACAAGAGACATTTCCTCTGAAAAGTTCCATGCGTACACACACCATCTTACACAAATAATAGTCTCAAATTTGCTGAATAGCACAATGGTTAAGTTAACTTGGATTGTCTGTGAGCAAATAACTATGAAGTTAGTTTACTTTGATTTATTGTGTCAAATGGTAGGTATACAAGTACTTGCACCCGTCCTTATGTAAGACCTCTGGGGTGATGACTTGAAAAATTGGCACCGCTACCTACCCAAACTACTTATGCCGAGCTTGGATTGAAGCAGCTAGGTATCCAGGTTAACCAGGGTGTTTATAATTCCAGACTGTATAATTTTCAGTATCATCAAAAATAGGGCTTTTTGGGTGGTTAAGATACGTTTTGGTGGTCCCCCGTAGTCAGTGCTTAGCTTCCGTGCCGGTGTTGTGTACTTTATTTTTCAGAGGAGGGGGGTGGCTGAGTTTTCTACTTAAAATAAATAGAAAATACTACCTTTTCATGTTGTATGTCCCTCATCTAAGTCACTCTACTGTTTTCAGCATCAGATGCCTCACTGAACACACACAGTCCTTGTTTGGTGGGACAGCAATACAGGCGCATGTTTAATAGGTAAATTAACTGTGTAATTATGCTTTTGTAGCCATATACTTTGGCCTAATCAAACAGGATTTTGAGCCATTCACTCTGTAGTTATCAAAGGAAGCTTCAGTTATCACCTTAAAATCCAACATCTGACTCTTTGATAGTAAAACTATTTTTTAGATCCGGAAAACTAGAAAATTAAACTTCATCATCAAGGCGAAAGTTATCAAATTCTGCCTTATAACAGGTGATGAGTGCTGAAGTCAAATTCCACAGGAATATAAAGTTTGTACGCCTGGGATTTCATATCTATTTTTTTCTTTAAAAATGAATCTGCTCTCCAAGAAAAAGCAAACAGTAAACATGCTAAATAAATCATATTTTTCTCTTTCCATTCCTCCCTGCTCTTTTTCACCCTCTCTCTATTTTTATTTATTTTTTTATAAACAGACCCATGGGCGGTTGCGTCTCCCAGGCCTCATGCCATGCTGTCTTTTGAACGCAAACCTGTGCGGATGGGCCTTGAACGGCTGTTTCATCTAGTCATCCAGGGCCTGACGAGATTTGACTGGTCCAGTCCCAAGTGAGTCCTGCATCTCAGCGGCTAGCCATCACCCTCCATAAACAAACTGAGCCCAAACAATGTCAGATGTTGGCTTGCATTTAAACGATGGTCGCTCTGGGAGGCGGGTGGGATGGGGAGGGAGAGATAAACAAAAAAATACAAAATCAAGAGATCATGAACTGAAGCTAAAAAAAAATCTCACAAGGATTGTTTCTGCCCTTTTAAAAATCAGATTACTCAATGATAGCTTGAGCTGAAATTGCTGACACACTGATGTAGCATCACTCTCTCTTTTTCTGTCTTTATTGGTGATGATATTTTAGCATTCCCCCCCCAAGATTTGTTGACTCTCTTCAAACTGGGAATCTGTTGCCCAGAAAGCTCTTCATTATTTAGCAGTAACACACAGACACACTAAAACTCACAATAATAGGTTGCCAAACATTTTGTCTCCTTCATAACATGAAAATGTTTCAAATTGTCAAATTTTCTTGTCTGTTCCTGGCTTCTAACTCAAAACAGTTGATTGTATTATCAATAATACACAATCTGCAAAGAGACACAGAGGGCCTGACATGTGTTTAAGGTCCCTATAGCTGGACTCAAAATTGGGACGTTGCAGTTGCATGATGTGTATTTTAAGCAAGCCGACACTTGGCTGTGATGGCTATTACTAGACACGCTGTAAAGATACTGAAGCACAGATTGTCTCATAACACGAGCATCCTTGGTTCTCTTCATTGTACCAGAACCCCAGGGTGAAGCTAAGCCAGCCTGCAGGACTGCAGTGCTCTAAATCTTAAGTACTGGTCTTTTTCAGAAGGAAGAAGATGGGGGAAAAAAGCTTGCCAAGAGCGTGCAGGCAGGACTTTAATTTCTAGTCCCAGGCGCTGATTTATTTGATTTTTGAGGAAGTTTTGCTAAGCGAGCTAATGAGAAGCACAGTGCTGTTGAATGATTTAGTAGGCAGATGGAGCACATACAGAGAGAAAGTCTAAAGACAAATCTCTATATTCCCTAATTGGTGAGAGGAAGAAGGAGGTAGTTTAACAATAAAAAATGACAATTAAAAGAGGGTTGCTTACTCTACTGGTGCTGTATGTTTCACAATTAGACAAAAAAAAGAAACTGCAACAGTGAATCATGTCATGTCTTTAAAATGGTTTTATGGGTAACTGTTTTTTTTCCTTAAGAAGTAAACAAACTGGTCCTCCATTTGGATTCAAGCCAACAAAGACCACCAAACTTACTAATAGATAAACGTTTGTGTAGAAGTCTGTCATATACAAAGCCTGTCAAATATAAACTTGGTTACTTTGTTAATTTTATGAAGCTCATGGATTGTTATTGTGTGGACTTTTCACCAGGGCATTTGACAAAGGTTATGTCTATTTTCCTCTAAAGCTTATAGGTTCTTCCTGCCATTAGGCTACACTGACCATAGTATCATCATATCACTCACTTACCTCTTATTCTTCTATACTCTGTAGATCAAAATAATGTGCTAATTGCTCTTGTTTGTGATCGCCATGGACTGTTATCTTGTACATAAGTATTCTAAGTTGCACCTCTGACCAGCCATGATTTGTCAGTGCTAACCAGCTTTCAAATCAAAAGTTAGTGCCTAAATATAGCAGCCTATGCACAGAAATAACTAAAGCAGTTCTGCTTGTGTTAATGTAAATAAACCTTTTCATCTCTTAAACATTAAAAAAAAATAATTGCACACATATTTTATGAATAACAGCACATTATACACATAATATAAATTACCTTTCTAGTTCTTGGTTTTGTAGTTTTAGTCCAATGAGAACATTACATCCTAAATATTACATGGACTGTAGTTATTTTTCTTTGGTTATTGCTTCTGGGGATGGATATTTTAATGTATTTCCGTTTTCAAATTCTTGCAGTGAATTATGAGAGAGCACTCAAGTAATTGCCAAAAAGAAAATCTAGTGTAAGAATAGAAGTGTAATTTGGTCAACATGGAAAACAAAAGCAATTTGAAATTAATTTATTGCACAATCAGGCTTCAATAAGCCTATTAAACCATAAAAGCAAAGTTGAAATGAGAAAAATCAGCAAACTTTTGGTTGCGGTCGTAACATAGTTTAGACGCAGGAGTGGCAGATAACATCCAACGGTGTCATGAGTTCCTTTTTTTCCCTCAGCAGCAGTTTGTGACGTTTGCGTCATGGGGTGGATAATTGATCGAATAACCCGGTCGGAGTTGATCAGATTGATGGAGAGAGAAGCAGCTGCTGCTGAAACTTTTTGGACCCAGTGCAATGAATGATTAAGTGTCTCTTTCGATGCATCTGGTGTTCTGCTGCTCTATTTGTGCGAGTACGCTCTGTGCTCCGAGAGTGTGGTGCAATCAATAACTGAATCAATAACTGAACGGTATACATATATTTCAGTAGCACTCCTCATGTGGTGTTCCTTGTTCCTTAAAGACAGGCTAGGCTTTAAAAAATAAATTGCCATGTCTAAACTTACTCACAGGCCTTGTGCTCTTCTTTAGATCGAGCATCAGTTCTGTTAGATAAAGCTTCACACTTTTCAGTCACAGTTCACATCAGTTCCACATCAAAACACCATAACACAAACCACATTAATCTGAAAACATTGCACAGCAGATATTAGTTGATTACTTAGTAAAAATCATGGGTGAACTGATGAGTCTCACAGTGTAAACAACTGCCCATTTGTTAGTTTTTGAGATGATGGTGCTATTTACATCACTTAACACCCTAACACTCCCCAGATCCTGACAAAGCCATTTTCTCCCCCAAATTTTTTTTAGTCGCACACAGAAGATGTAAAAAAACAAAAACAAAGAAACAAAACAAAACAGAGACTGTTTTAGAACAAACGATTATCTTGAGCCCAAAAGGAAAATTATCTTTGATGGAAAATATTTGATTTGCATTTTGACAAGAACTCTCAAAGATTAAAGCTATAAATGGACCAATTACTCTCTTTAGCCATTTGAAGTTGTACAGTACCATGCTAAAAGGCAATCCATTTGCTATTGCACATCATAGTTTCAGAGAAAAAATGGGCTGTATTGTTCTTTGAATTGTGTAGGTAGATAGCTAAAATCTAGAAATACTGATTAATGATGATAAAAATCTCTTCACACGCAATGTGAGATTTGGTAAATATGACATATAGAAGAAACTAAAGTCTTCTGTTAGGTAGTGTATGTAAGACTGGCGATTCTCAAAACAGGTTTTGATAGTAAGTGGATTTGCTGTTCTTGTAAATACGAACTTTGACCCCTTACAAGTGTAGCGGAAGGAGGATTAGGCTCATGTTTATTCAGCATGTGTAACAGCCCCTGGGACAAATCACACTCAAGAGTGGCTGTCGCCCCTGGAGACTAAGAGAACCACCTAAGGGTGTGGAGCTAAATATGGAAATTGCAAGACATGCTTCAATATGCATATTCACTACTGTGCAGTTCCTCAAAATAAAAACAGCTCCTCGTTCACATTATCCACCCCTCCGTCTGTTTTTTGCAAACCACAGTGTAAAAATGTAAAGCTGCCATTATTTGAGGCATGTTCTATTAATATATAAATAAACCCAAATCATGTTTTTTTCTTAAATTTCAGAGTGACTGAGAGATGTGTGTGTGTGTGTGTGTGTTTTTTTTTTTTTCTTTCCTGCCTACCACAACGCTCCGTTTGCTCAGGTCTGCTTAACTGCAGCTGAAGTTGTCACTGTTAATATGGGTTTGTATTCAATCATCCTGTCAGCTTCTGAGAGGCATGTGAGTGACAGATTTAAGAGGCAGTCGAACTGGGGGCTAAACTCAAGAAGGGCAATTTCTTTCCTGTGAACGTAAGATCTCCGACAGACGGGCGTTAGCTGCCGAAAGTTAGACAACACCGTCTGGTCCAGTAAACGCATTGACAGTGATCAACAAAGGAGTGTTGTCTTACCTTTTTTTTTTTTTTTTTTAAATTGTCTTCCTGCGGTCTCAAAGATCAACTGCTCAGTTTTTTTTCTGCATTCGTCAAATGTTCACTGTCTTTTTTGTGTGTAAAGCTGTTGAAGTAAATGAGATTTCCCAAAGAGCTGTGTTCGCAGAGAAGCACTCAAAGTGATATTGACATGTTGTCAAGCTGGTGCCTCTCTCTGAGGACGTCTTGGGTTGTTGACGGGCCCGGGCTGCGATCATGATTTTTTCCCCTTCTGCTGTTGAGTAATTTCAGCTTGTCTCCCAGAAATGATTTGTTGCTCCTATTTTTAGTCCAAACTCCAATCTTCTTCAGTCAAGTCAGTCAGAAGTTGTCTAGAAAACACCTGCTGTGAAGTTCCTTGGAGATCACCTGTCTAAAATCTGGTCAGTTGAGGGTTTCTTGATTGAGCTGAAAATGATGATTGTGACAGGAGATTAAGAGGGAAGTGAGGTGAGGTGAGGCTTCTTATTTGGATATTTGACTAAAGACTGGTGAAACATTTCTTGCTGTTCAATGGTCTTTAAGCAAAGCCCTTGTCTATCTGCTTTACGAAGATATTGAGAGTATCCTCTATGGGTCTGTCTGGGGGAGAAGCAAAGTATAGTGAAGGTGCCCGACAACACTTTCAAATGTTGAGCTCAGAAATTAGGTTATCACTCAAAACACAGGCAGCAGTTCCTCAAGGAAGAGATGCTCAGTTGTTCAATGTACCGTTGTTGTCCTGTTAAGTCAGTGGAAACATGCACACAACTCATGTCTAATGCCAGTTTTGACAACATTTCGAGGGATGCAACATCTTGATGCTGTGTAAATGTTGGCCGGAAAGGGATGCTTCAGTGAACGGTGAAGATTCTTAATTTCACCACAAACATGTACGCTTTCAAGTATTGACCTAGTCATTTAAAATTGAAGCCAACATTATATGATTTTTGGGCACATGGGCAACAGTGTAACAAATAGTAAACACAATACTGTTACATTTTCACTGTAGTTGTTCAACATGTTAACCTACGTCAGCTTGGGATGGGCATTCCCAGTACTCGCTTTTAATCATTATATAGTACTCGATTGTTTGGAAAAAAAAACCATGTAAACGTTAACAGGAAACAAATGCCATTTGAAATTAATTTATCAAACAACCAGGCTTCAATTAGTCTATTAAACCATAAATTCAAAGTTGACATATGTAAAATCGTCAAACTTTCTGTTGCTGCTGTTGCATAGGTTAGTCAGCTGGTCTCAGGACAGTTCAACGCTGACCTGTTAGCATGAACTAACACAGTAGCAGCAGCTGATATCCGTCACTGAGATGTGTAACTGCCCAAAAAATTCACACCGACAACAAATATGTGATGCTAACAGTTAGCTGTCAGTGTGTGTGTACAGTGAAATAAGATTTTACCAATTTTAAGTGGTTAAAAAAAAAAGCAAAAGTCATGGTCACATATGGAAGGTTGGGCGGCGATAACTCTATGTTGAACACATATTTCATATTCATCTCTAGAGCCAACATTAGCATTTTTATAGTTGGGATTGTGTTTTGAGCTATTTAGAGCATGCAATCCCAATATTTACTCTTTTTAGCTCTTGTTTTGGTCTCCACCAACTCCTGAGTGCTGATGCTGAGCAGGTGGTTTACAGTGGGTTTATTTATTTATTTTTCTCATTGTTGTGATCAAGAAAACCAACAAAATAGCCTGAAAGACACTTAAATGTGACTTCCTTCACCTGTTTTGAATGTTTGAACTATTGTTTGAACTGATAAATGCAGCTTCAATTAAAACAATCACAACATCTGCGATAGTTGGCTTGTTTCAATTTTATTCATATGTTACATCACCCACAAGTGAGTTAAGGAAAAAAAAATGCTCAAAAAGAAGGTATAATATTACCGCAGTTGCATGTTTTGATAAAATAACCTTGTGGAATATTTTTCAAAAACAGAAAAGTGGCTGCAATTACAAGATATGCCCAAGGCAGCTTGAATTGGTTTCTGACTTTGTCATGGACCTATATGGGAATCGTGATAACAAAGTAGGAATATTTCCCAGTATGAAAAAGATGTATTGCTTTCATGTTGCAACTACCCTCAGGATGAAAATGCGCAGTCAGAGCCCTGCAAGGTTGAATGGTCGAGGTCATCAGGCAGCTGTGTGACATATTGTCCTGATGTTTGGCGGTATGGGCACCTCGTGGGCCTTCACCCCCACATCTACTCAAACCCCTCTTGAAACACATGAGGCCAGACTAGCTCAGATGAGGAGCTCGTGGCTGTTGACCATAAAAAGAACATCAGGGCAATGAGCCACAAAAAAAGAAGGGAAAGTGAAAGAAGGGTGGTGAATAGTGAGGTGGGTGAAGATGGGGAGAAAAAGAGTGTGTTGAGAACAGGTCGGTGAACGACTAAGATAAAGGTGAGAGAAAGATAAGAGCAAAGGATAGAATAAAGAAAAGCAAGGCAAGAAATAAGGCAGAGAGAGATGGAGAAAGTGAAAGAGAGATTGTGCGCTTTGGGCCAAATGGGAGCTACACTGCTCCAGCTGTGACCATAAAACAGCAGGTGGATGCCATCATTAGGCCTGGCAGATAAAGCAGGAATCCCAGAGTCCCAGTTCTCGTGATGCATCTCTCTTGGCACCAGACACTCGTCCACACTAGGATCATGCATGGAAGCCATGACATAAAACATGACTTTGGAAAGAAAAGAAAACGCCATTAAATTTAAGAGTGACTCAACTTAAGTTTATTGCATTTAAAGGGACACTAACCCTAAAATCAAAAACACATATTTTTCACTTTACCCATAGTGCCAATCTTGATTATTTCCTTTTCCTCCAATATAATGGAATTAGATAACACTCAGCTTATGATGCTCAAAGCTCCCAAAAAGAGAAAAAGAAAATAAATTGAAAAATGGAAAAAAAAAATTGACATCAATGTCTCTTGAAAAATTATGACCGTGTTATTTAAGATAAAACACAAACCTAGTCGTGAGCAGTTTCTTACAATAAAATTTCACCTGCTAATTGTATCGCCCTGCAGAGGTTGGAGTGCATCTACTCATGACCGAGAGACTTATGCTTTATGTAAGCTTTAATGCATAATGTTGGCTAGCTCAGTTGTGCTAGGTGAGCTAGAGGTAGATGCACACCTCCCTCTGTGCAGTGATACAGTTGGCGGGTGTCATTTGGTAGAAAGAAAATAGTTCCTTTGTGAAACTGCTCACAACGAGGTCTGTGGATTCTTCTAAGTGACTGGGTCATGATTTCTGGAAAAGAAGCATTGTTTTTAAGTTTTTCAAATGTTTTTTTTTTTTCTGCACCTTTAGTACCACAGGCCAAGTGCCATTTAGTTCCATTATACTGCAGATAAGGCAGATATCTCTCGGGCCAATATCAACAGCACTCAGCAACTCACACCAAAACAAACTAGACTGATAAATAGCACTACAGGTAGGAGACAAAAATATGTCTTCTAGATTTTATGGTGAACTGTCCCTTTAATATGACCTAATTTTGCTTACATATCTCAGTATTTGTGTGAAATGGCTTAATGAGGTGCTGCTAGTGGACTTGTGTTTGGAGTTATTATCAGACATTGGTGGAAAACCTTTAGAAATTCAGTATACATTTGAAATTACTCTATAAACAGAACCTCAGCTCAACTTTTAAGTAACGTAATAAGGATTGCTGTAATGCACGATTACCTGAAATGCTTGCAATATTGTGCACCCCTCCCTTTAACTCTTCTCCTGTTTTTTTTTTTTTTTTTTTTTTTTTTTAGTTCGGTGTAAGCCGGTGCAAGAGTTTGGAATTTAGCTGGGAGTGTACCTAAGAGCTGTCATCTGGGATGATAGTTTGATGGCAGATGAGAGCTGCCATTGTAGCACCCTCCAGGTGCCCTCGGGGCTAAATGGATGGCTGCAACATGGCACTTTTAGAAGGTGTTTCTTCGCTCTGATTTGTCTTCACTAGCTGTGTTTTTCCTGCCATTAGCAGACATGTCTATTTGGGATGCATCAGTCTTAAACTTTCTCGGCCCCGACTTCTCACCAACCTTTCACTGTAAATCTTTTCCTATACAGGCAGAACCCCATAGGCTGAGAGTTGTTTGGAAAGAGTTCTTCATTTAAAGTAATGACTGACATGCTTGAAAACTCTTCGCTCCGTGCTTAATGAGAGATAATTTCCGCAGAACTTCTTTGTTTGCTCATGTTGTTTTTTTCTCTTTTATGAATACAATATATTCATTCAATTAAGTATTGTAGACAGGAGAAACTTGTTAAATTGAAATCCACTCAATCAGTGCTAACAACCACTCACTGAGAATCGCTGTGATGTGGATGATCTTCCTGATTCTGTTGTTTTGGCTTTGGCAGCTTGTGACGCATCTTTTGAGTTTTTGATTGGTCTTTCACTGGAGTTCAGTCTTTTTCCCTCTGTGGCCTCAGCGGGGAGCGAAGTGGTGTGTGGAAGCATGTCATCCCCTGATTTCCTTTTAAAAAGCCGACCCTGATGCTTTTAAATGCATCATCAAGGCAATGGGCTGTCCAAGTCGGTTACAAGTTAACCAAATAAACACTGACAATGAAATTAATAATGCATATTGTTTGTGAATGCCTCAGCTGGATGATTTGACTGATGTATGCAAGGATGGTAATTTATTGAAAGTAAATTCATGTAATTGTGCAGCGGAACTTGATGAAGCAAAAGAAGGTGTCAGCACGGCTTCCATCATCATCAGAAGAAAGAAATCATTAAAGAGCAAAAACAAATCCAACTTCAAAGGACGGTGCAGAACAAACACTTATTTTATGGATGTGTTTCATTTAGACCAAAGTTCAGAGCGGCTGTTATGGTAAATATGTCAGATTTGTTGTTGGTTGTTTGCGGATGTGATAGTTTTGGTTTATTTATTTTTCTCACAGTCCACAGGGATGTAAACACTCACTCTGCACATATCAAAGTAGTCAGTGTAAATTTAATTTGAAGATGAGGGTGAACAAGAGCTAAAATGTAGTTGTCATTGTCGAGACATATTTCCAGGATGAGGAGCTCAACCGACAAGACGATCCCAGCGCCCAACTTGGTAAAAATAGTTTACAACTAAACTGTCTCTCTAATGATTGTGATGTCAGCAAAGTGACAAGATGTGAAAATGATTCGTTTGACTCACTGGTTTCAAGGAGCAGTAGTGACAAACTAATTTTCAAGAAGTACTTTCAGTCAAAAACTCTGCAGTAGGCCCGCCTGAAGTGTATTATGGGAATTTGTGCAGTTAGGGAATTCATATTTACTTGGTATGTATTTCATCTTGCTTGAGCTTAAAAAGAATACAGTGGGCCTTTGCTGACCTTTGTGGTTCCTTACTCTCTTAGGAGAGTCTTTATCCCACGATATCCTTACTGTGTGCCTGATATAGACACACAGGCTCGGGCCTCCGCTCTGAATTCTGTCGAGTGTGTGTGCTTTGTTTTTGACCTGGAAATGGTTGTTTTATTGCATTTTGAAAAGAAAGGGAAAAAACTGTATTTTAGTTGTGTCTGGCATCTTTAATTCAGAGTATTCATTTGTTGAAACATAATCAGTGTGATGGGTGAGTTTTAACAAATAGAAGACTTCATATCTAGAAAATATGAAATAAATCTTTAAATGCCAGTCAGTGACTACAAACAACTTACCAACAACTTTGCTCATAACTGCACTAACATCAAAATGGCCCATTTCTGAAAGGGCCCTGTCAGACAGAATGTGACAATGGATGTTGAATATTAATAAAGTACACCATATGTTGCGGACAAAACATTATCCATGCATTATTAAATGTGATTTGCCGTGTCAGCCGTTAATTAACGCTTGTTAAAACATAATAAAAGAATGAGATGTTGGACATGATTAAAGAAATTTTGTTGTAAACACAGAAATCACATAAAGGATAATGAGATAAGAGAGAATAAATTATTGTCAGTGAACGTCTTTTACATTCTTTGTGGGCACTGGTAAGAGAGCTACTTCTGATTGATATGTAGTCTTTGTTGTAACTAATTTGAATCTTTGAATCGTTTGCATATTAAACATTTTGGTATTTAAAAGCTTATGATGGTGGTGTATGACTGCACGTCTGGCTATATCCATGTTGGAATTACACAGGCTAGTTGAGGGCAGCTCAAACATGCTGGACTGGTTCTTTGCCTTCCACTATTGGAGGAGGTCCCAAAGTTTACAACTCAATACTGCTACTTATTTGCCTGTGGTATGTGCTACATCTTATCCATAGGTTTTTTGTGTCTTTCTTGTTTCTAAGGCTGTATCCAATCTATATAGAGTTTGAGAGTTTGAATGGGGGTCGGCGGGACATTCAGGGTGACGGCAATATTTCCGTAAAATAATAAACAGGCTGAGTTAGCCCTCTGAGCTAATGTTAACCACAGTAACGACGGGTTGGAAAAGTGCAACAAAATTTTTGCAGACACTAGATATCACTGTACCTTCTTTTGAAAAATCATTCTGTGTCCCCTCATGTTTTTGCGGGTCCGTAAACGCAGAGCAGGCGAAATTCGTCACAAGTTCTTTTTTATTCTCTGCAGCAGTTTGAGGAGTGTGAGTCGCAGGATGGATAACTGACCTGTTGGTATGATAGGCGCTGATCAGATCGATGGATGAGAGGTGCAGCTGCTGCTAAAAGCAAACTTTTAGACCCAGCACAATAAACGTTTAAGTTTCACTTTATCCGTTTCTGGTGTTCTACTGCTCCATCTCTGCCCACAGTACGCTCTGCACTCTGAGAGTGTGGTGCAGTGAATAACTGCACAGTGTAAATGCTCCAATAGCGCTACTAATGAAAGGTCAAGCTTCAAAATATAAAATCAATATGTGACATCAGATGTTTGAAATGTTGTGGGCTGCCCCAAATAAATGAATGTGTGGGAAAACCTGAAGTCCTGCCACACAATGGAGTGTCTCTCCTGCGCGGCTCCTGTCAGCTCTGTCATCCTAAAAGGAAATCGCACAGGATGACAGTAGAGGTGGTCAAACCAGCATCTGGTTTAAAAGAAGTTTAGTGGGCATCACTGACATTTAGCATGTGAGCTAAGTTGCTCTGCTCTCTGTCTCCGTCACAACTAGTTCTGTATTTTGGTAATTTTGAGACAAGAATGTTTTCAAAAGCTTATTTCTTGTCATGTTGTTGTTCTGCATTGCTTTGTGTAGAATGATGCAACTAAAAATGAAAAAAAATTATTGTGTAGTGATTTGACTGACAAAAACTAGATTTGACCCAGCATCTGATGATTTGAATCATCGACGCTTGGGGGGGCAGCCCTAGTGTGTATGTATGTATGACTGAATGTATGGTCTTGTGCATGTTAAAGTGTTAAACCACTCATCTAAACCTGAGCTGATATATAGAGTATCTTTGAAGAATGGCTTATTGGGACAAAGTATAACGAAATGGTAATTAATAAACTGAGCTTGTGAACATGACAGCATGTATTATTTGACAATACAAGCGAGTTACGACTGAAGTGATTGGTTTCAAAATCCAAATCCAGATTTACCGTGTTCCTCTGTCAGACGAAGAATCAGAAGGGGGAGAGCAAAATCACCCATCAGTTTTTCTTCTCTGTCTTTTGGCGTGTTAATTTGATTTCAAACCGCCAAACATGGTGTCATGGTTTTCTGACAGGGCCTTGGGAGAGAGTTTATCTCATCATTAATTAAATATCATATTTCCCTACATGCTGCCTGTGCTTAATTAGGAAGAGGGGGTCATTTTGGAGGGCTTATTAACTGGAACAAATTTGTTAAAGGAAGGAGACCGAGACAGATAAAAGAGAGAGGGAGTGAGGGGAGAGGAGCGCCTCTGGGTTCACTCGTCCCTGACAAGGCTTGGCTTTCGTGATTGATAACTGCACCAGTCACGGCTCGAGTCAGATGGGAGAGATGAAGGAGTAACTGGGGAAGAGACAGAGGGGAAGAGAGGAAATCTGGGAGGAAGGAGAAGGCGAGGGGGTGGGGGCTGGGAGGAAATGATTGGAGACATATGCTAGCTCTCAAGCAAGATAGAGTTAGACAGAGAGGAGGGAGATGTAGGACGAAGAGGGAGGGACAGTGAGATATGAAAACAAAGAGAGAAACAGAGAGAAGGGCATACAGGGAGATGGTGGAGATTGATTGCAGCACTGGGCCACGTCACTGAGACTTTATCATATCCCAACGTCTCCACCGTTCACATAGTATTTTTAGAATGCTACATAGCTGAACAAAATATGTTAGTACGACCACTGTACAAAATTTTATTATCTTCCATCAGAATCCACTGAATATGCACTTCTGTGTGAATAAAGCCAATCAGGCATCGGTGTCAGATTCATGGGTGACACTGTTTCCCATTTCCCTAATTCACCATGACAGAATGGGTTTGGCCAGGCTGGTAAAACAACAGATGTTTTGCTCGAATGTGACACTTGGGTTGCCAAAAATTCCCAGTGGCAGTGCATGTGTTTGGAGCTGACCGAGCACAAGTTTTGGCAAACGGGGAACAGAAGGGGACAATATGACTTTCGGGCAGAGTAGACTTGCCATAAGAAGTGAAGAGACATCTAAAACTCATATTCTCTAAAAGACAAAAATTGATCCTCGGAGAAAAAGACACATCCTGTAGTTCAACATTTGTAGGATTTGGGGAAAAATATCAGCAGGACACTCATTTTTCAGTCCATATCTTAATCATTCTGCCTTCTTGTGGCTTAATTGTAAGAGTGGTGGTGGGAGGTCAGGCATTTTTAGGCATAGTCTAATATGAAAAGAGAATTGAAGTGCTGGGGGATGTATACATATTGTAGGGGGTATTCTTAAATCTTCTGACAAGTTTAATGGAAAAATGTGGTCTCCCTCAGAATAAATTGTGGAGGTATTTAAAACTTTTGGATCCTACCTATTTTGAATTTCCTAAGCATGTACAGGACATATTACTTTATCAGTTCGCCATTTCATGTTTTTACTAGAACACGTTTCCATGCTTAATGGTCAAAAAATGCTTTTTCGACCTCATACTGTCTGTCCTGGAACACCTGTGTTTGCTATCTGTCAGACGCACTGCAGTTAGCGCTTGTCTCTTTAAAGCCCCTTCCCGAAAAAGGCCAGTTCACTGTGATTGGTTAGTGTTTCTGAGTCCTCCATATCTCTGTGTCTCTGCACCATTGTTGTAGCCATGGAATGACTGTAATGGAGAATAGCAGCACCTTGTCTTCTAATATGGCTTCTACACACAACCGGACATGTTCCAGCAGGAGTATGATACGCAATTGTGTAGAAAATTAAAACATCAGCAAGGATTACATGTTTTCCTCATGTTAGCCTGTAGCTACGTGTAAATTGGCACTGACCTTACAGCCAGGAAAAATAACCAAAAAGCTTTTAAACTAGGGATACACAATAATATCAGCATGCCATTGGTATCTGCAGATATTGGCTTTAGAATCAATCGTCGGAATTGGCACACATGCTGATTTCTGATGATATGACAACAGATGAAGTGAACATGTGCAAAACATCAACACCAAATATTTTCGATATATCAGCATATCAGATATCGGCAAAAATGCAATTTCGTGCATCCCTCCTCTAAACCCAAATCACAGCTGGACATGTACAGGCAGGAATATGATCTAAAATTGGGGAGAAATTTACATCAGAAACCACAATTTCATGTTTCCCCAACCCTTAGCATGTAGCTTCATGTAGCAGTGTAGGCTACGTAATGTAAACACTTGCAGTAGCGTGCCTGAAGCAGATGAGCAAATAAACGAATAGGGAACACTATCATGCTGTAGCCAGAGTAGAAAAAAATGATCGAAACAGAGTGCTCTAAATGGTAGGAGGCCTGAGGTATTCTCACAGAAAATATTTTTATATACGTTGATCATTATTTGAAATTTTGGCCATTTCAATGTGATCATATTTCATTATAACACTATATGTATGGCACAACAGGCCCCTGTTCAATCTATATGTGGAAAAATGTCTTTTGAGCCCTGGTCAACAGCTCTATTATCCCAGTGTTAGACGTGGTGCCTGAGCATGTTTGGGATGCCACTTTCCTATCCCTGGAAAGAGGGGTGTGTATTTAGTGTTCTGTGAACCATCTACTGATGTGTCCTCTGTGCAAGGATGGAAAACAGCCACCCAGCAGGGGAATTGCTAGACACTTGAATCATGACAGAACAGTTTGGATGTAATTCGTTATTAGAAAGAAACAAGTTTTTTAACTACTTTTTGCCCCAAGTCCTGTAGGCTCTTCTACCCCGGTGTCTGGCTCTTGGCATATAGAACGCATGTATTGCTCAATGATTACTGTGTTCCATAAAAGACTGCCAAGTTTCCTCTTTAAAACTCATCCAGGCAGGTCTTGAGTAGTGTAACTTGTCATTAAGTCAGATTTTCCTGCATGGCTTTTTTTGTCCCTTTTTGAGACAAAAACAAAACATCAAAACAGTTGTGCTGATAACCAGCGTAACTATTGAATCTAGAGAACAACAAACTTTATTAGTCTGAGCAACATTAATACTTTGCTGCAGTGAAAACTTCTGAGAGCCATTAAATCTTGAGTGGACTGTCTTTGAAGGCACGGGCAAACACTGGCGCATTGATTGACAGGGTTGGCCTTGCCTTAATAGAACATAATTGGGCAATTTTGAAGGGTCTCTGAAAAATGACCAAATAATAACACATGACTTATCTTGAGACTTGTTTTCTCAGATAATTGTGCAAAAAAGCATCTGGCACACCATTAGTTCCATTTTCACATTAGAATAATAATCCTTTTGAACTAATAAACTCGCTCAAACGTCTGTGCTTGGGTGGTGGGGACCGTGAAGGGGGTAAATACTGTATGTTCCACCGAGAAAGTGCAGAGAAAAGGTAATTTGGGGGTAGGAGGAACAATAACAAAATGTAGACTTTCCTGAAATTCATCATGTCACATGAATTGAAAGTCTTGCCCCCCCCCAACATATTTCAAAGTCATATACTAGCTTCTCTAGCTGTGATGTTTTCAGTTGTTAAATGCTAGAATTCATTTCTTTCTGTTCACCTATCAATCCTACTGTTTTCTTCAAACCAATCAATGTTAGAATGTGTATCAGGGAAACACTTAAATTACCAATGCTTCATGTATTAAACAATAACACTGCTTGTCACTGTGACTCCTTTGTAAATGTCACAGTGTTATGAAAATCAGCGTTATGAGAGATTACTAAATTAAAATTAAGTGTCGACCTAAAACAATGCTGTTTCAGCTTGATGAATGAATCTTTTTTTTTTTTAATCAATTACAGATGTTAATTGAGCTGCAGACAAATTTCCCTGCAAGTACCAAAGTATGTTTATAAAAAAAAAAAAAAAACAGGTCTTGTACTTTGCCCTGCTTTCTTACCTTTAATGTGGAAAACAATAACGATGCCCAAGGGGACCATTATTGTTTGGGTCTTTCTTCCAATGAGAGATTGCACCAATATCACATCTCAAATTAAAGGATAATTAAAAAATGTTATTTCAAAGTTATTGCCGTCCATAAAACTTTGATTAGGCAAACATTAGCCACATTAGGGCTTAATGGCCATTGCCCCTGTGATTACAACAACAATTTTATGTACTACACAAAGCATATGAAGAAATGAATAATTAAGAATGCAGAAAAAAAGGGTTTTAAACAGCAATTATCTAGCTAACGTTGGGTTGTTTTCAAGAACAGCTTGTGGGAGGTGAAATGAGTATGTGTGACTCAAACTGCAATATTCTCAGAACCCACACTATGTTGGAGAATGACTGCAAAAGGACCAGGGGCGGAGCTAGACGTTGTAAACATTTTGGGCCCAGCCCAAACAGAAGGAAGTTCAGAGATTTCAGAGATTTTTTCCCCCATTTACAGCAAAAATACAAATATGCAAGATTTTTCAAGCCATTTAAGATAATAGAATAAAAATCTCTTTATCATCTTAGAAAAACATGATAGTTGCTAAGCAAAACAATTATCACCCTTGGAGATTTTGTTTAATTGTTCTCCAACTGTCTTCATCATTCTAAAACCATAAAACAGCAAATGTTGAGGATGACTAATTTTCACTCCTGTCATCTCAAAGGAGGCAAAATGAATGCTAATATTTGTTATTGGCAAGTCATAGGTTGGGTAGGAAAATTTGTGCTAAAACTAGGCGATAAGACTCATTTTCCATTGCCGCAGTGAACACTGCTTTGCAGCAGACAAGTATGCTTTTAAGATTTTTTGGGTTTGTATTTTCACTGGTGTATCACAACTATATCATGGGCAGCCTGAAGAACAGGTCAGCAAACAGTAGAAAGTACGGCAGCAGCATGGAGGCCAGTGAAAAACGTACAGTGGTTAGTTCTTTTTTATATCTCTTACTTATTCAGTCTCTCTTTCAAACTAGGTGTAAAAACTAATATGGAACCATGTTTGAGCACTGCTCAGACAATATTTTCTGGCAGCCTGTCAGTGGATTGCACTGTTAAAGGGGCTAGAATTAGGATGTCCAACTGGGTGTTGTATATCCATCACTTCTGATGGAAGCTGGAGCCGATAAATACCGTGATTACTGCAGAGTTATTGGACCAGTGAGGGAATGTCGATTGTAACCTTTCCTATAAAATGAAAAAGCCAGATACTTGGGGGTGTTATTAGTTTCTTTGTGCAATGGTAAAGGGGCTGTAGTTATACTTTGCTAGAGTTCACATAATGCATTTTTATGTGATAAATCTGCTACATTTGAATCCATGCCATAATAATCAGGTCTGCTCTTATTATAAAATTTAGAAATTACAGTGCCAAGTAAATGCAGTCTTTAATACTGTGGATTTAATATAAGGTCAACAGAACAGTTACTTAATTTTGTTAGATTTCTGTAGAGGGGAATAGTATAGATTTGGGGGTAGAGCCCCAGAAGCCACCCCTAGCTCTACCCATAAAAAAAAGAACTAAGGGATGGAAATGGTGTTCACTGAAATAGGATACAAGGCCTTAAACTCACTAAATAAAATAAGTGGCACATGTATGTTAGTATTGCATTAAGATTTTTCATCTGATGTCATAAGAAAATCAAATATTAGCAGAAAGGAGTGAAAATATATTTCATGTCACAAAACAAAAACATCACTGTAGCATCTTTAACAACTTATTTTCACAGCAACAGTGATAATCAAGCTGTGTTTGTCATTTTGCTCTGAGAGATTTATAAGCAAGCTTTGGTAAAATGAGATGAGTCGTTAGCGCCTAAGGTACTGTTAAATTCAATAAACATTCCAGCCATTTTCATAAAACCGGTTTATGGCAGCCTTACACCATATGCTTCCTTCCCCTCCCTCTGTCTCTGCCAAAGGTTCAGCATGCAAACGAGGCTGAGGCTTCAGTCATCTTGTGCTCCGCTGTTTATGTTTCTGATAGTATTTATGAGCTGTGTCAGAGCAACGTAAAGTTGTGGATTAACATTTATTACTGTGACGATATTGCCAATCCATCTCAGAGCATGCCTCAAATGGGAATGAATGTTTTTTATTAGATAAGCAGGGATGAGCTCTTTAACAGGGTGGGAAAAATAATTGCAGATTAGTTGGAGTTAGTGTTTATGATTTTGCAAGGTCTTTCATATGGAATAGATTTGTATTTTGTTTGACTTTTTATGGATTTTGGCTTCATGAAATATTGTTTATAATATTTTGCAGATATCTCGAGGCAGCTCCATTCACCAAAGAAGACCATGAGATCCAGCTGAAAGGTCAGGAAAAACTAGTAAATGAAGACTTTGATCTTATGTTATTTTCTAACATAGGCTTTTTGTCAAGGTCACAAATGGTCATACATGATTGAATAATATAATATTGATTTTGACAGAAAAATAAAAACAATATATAGGTCTGTGAAGAAAATACATACGTGATACATTGTTTTATTACAGGAACAATGTATGCACAGTCATTGCGATACACAATATTATTGTCATTTTGAGATCATTTTATACCACTAATAATATGATTGTATAATCATGCACATATCCCCCATACAGCTTTTTGTCTGATGTCCTATGAAAATACACACAACAGAACAATGATTTCCTGTGAATTAGCGTCCCATGAATGACATTACGTCCTTACAGTTATGTAATTAATGTAAACTTGGTGTAGGTATGTGAAGTTTAGATTTAGGAAAAGAAATATGGTGATTATGTACTTTAAAATGACTCAAATTCACACAGTAGCGAATACGCGTCTCCGGGGGAAAGTCCTGAGGGAAAGTGCTGATTTTTGTGACACATCCACAACCCCAACCTGTGTCTATACAAGACTGTATGAATTTGGGTGCATTACTTTTTGGCGGCAAATGTTTTGAGAACAGCCTGAATAATGCAAGTGCACCCTTTCAAAGAGCACTGCAATTTTAATTCAGAAAATTCAGACATTGGAATTGGAATAAATTGGAAAAAAAAAAATTAACGGATTCTTTAAGATAACATCTGTAAATATATACAAGAAGGTATATATGACATTTTAGTAGACTATCTACATATGAGTAGCCCAAAATTACTCAGTTTGAGACTAAGAGACAAGCTTAGCAATGCTCCGGGAACACTGGTGTTGACTAAAATATGGGTGACTTATTTATACAAACAAACATGCATGTAAATATAACCAGCAATATCAAGGTCAGCAAAATGATTGATGTCCATATATGTTGTCATGCTTTTCAACAATAGCATGATCATTGAGACAGGGCTAACAGCTAACCTTAAATCTAAAACTTTAAAAGCTTTGTCATTTTTGTTGATTTCCAAATGTAAAATGATGTAGGCACTCTAAGTTCTTTGACAGTGTTCAAAATATGGCATTTTGATACCGTGCTTTGGAAACACTCCAGACCTTATCATGGATATTGACTTTGTAATCTTGTGATCCATCTGGATCACCAAAGTCAAATGTGTTTAACCTTAACAATTTAAAGCAGATGTTATTTCTTTAAATAGTTGAACATGGAGGATTTCCAGCGTTGGCCTTATGGAGGGAAAAACCTGGCAAAGACTAAACATGAAAAACGTTTTGTCGGGCTGCATCTGTCCAAGTAAAGCTTTACTACAATGCTCAGTTTTCCACACTGTAATCTGCAAGAGAGAGAAATAATAATTTCCTTTGTGCCGATCTTGGAATGCATTATTAATTGTGCTTTCATGTTTCTTCATGATGCTAATAAAGCAACAATGCTCTTCCAAATCACCTGAAAAATGAGTCCAAGGACAACGGGCATCGCACAGGAAAGGCGTGGCTGTCCACTTTGAGAAACGATGGGACTCAACAACCAAGATTAATGGAACTCAGATGGCTTTTAATTAGTGCAGCTGTGCTCATTAATTATCTGCCCACAACACAAATGTTTTTATATTTGGGGAAAGTGTTGATTTATTTGATTTTGTTTGCCAGCGGATCTAGATGAATGGTTGTTCATTTTGAATTTTGCCAGCACTAAAAGGGAAGGAGAGCAGAGGAAGTCTTCTCCAGTTAGCCAGTCTGTTGCAGACATAGTGTTATGGATGATGGTGTGTCATATGACAGCAGTCATTAACATTGAGAGCAATCGTCTGAAATGTTGTGAATGAATTGGAGGTCTGTTGATAGATTTTTAAAGATGTTTCCAGAAAGCACTGCATGATTACAGTATAAATCTTGTTTTTTTTCTGGGTAGTTTCTTGGTAGCATATGTTTTTAACTTTTTGTATAAATACGGGTTTGCTGTGATTGTGTTGCCTCTGTAGTGCTGCATCAGGCCTTTTATAAGGAGCTGATTTGTAACCCATTCTACTCTTTTCACGGTAGAATGTGAAGTATTTGGTGGCCCAAGGACATATGCAGTACAACGGCCCGAAATCTTTTACAATATTATAAAAGATTAACACAGCAAGTGCTCATGGACTCTCCCTGTTCGAAAAGTTCACACTACAAATAACAGGAACAGCATGCCCTGCTACATTATCGCTGATTCGCTGTTGAAGTGTGCGTCAATGACTTTTGTCTGTCTGCGCCTTGCCACAAAACACCTTGACTGCACAAATTTGTATTAGATCATAAAAATTACTATGATCAACGTCCAAGCCCCATTTTAACATCTCATTTCGCCGCCCCATTGCGTCCCTGTGTGACCTGCAGCTTACATAAAGCTAGCCTACTTACAGCTAACTAGTCTAAATAACAAAGTGCCACAGCTAAAACCAAACCATTTGGCTGGTTGACGCATCACAGCATCATTTGAGCGCTGAAAAAAAGTTGAAGCCAGCTAGACGTCTGTTTGTAACCTGTCACACCCATCAGCAGTGATAAGTGTCAGGCGTCAGTTTGTAGCTCTGTGTCACTGGCTTCTGTTGAAAATGAATTGTAGCTTGTTGATTTGTCTCTTAAAGTGTAAATGTAGCATTAGACTTCCAACATATGAATAAGGCCAGTAATGTTATTTCTCCATTCCATGTAGAAACCCAGGTTATGGTTGTTTTCAGCATGGCACAGAGAATGTCTCCAGCCTGATAGAAATCTGCCAGACTATTTTGAGGTTGTCAGTGACTGATTCAAATGGTTTTCAGTTGATGTCTCATCATAAACATCCTAATATGATTAAAATAGAATGTGAGCTGCTTTTTTGCAATTTTGTGCAAATATTGTTTTAGGAGATATCTATGATCCAGACAGAAAAGGACTATTTTGAGGTAATGACATAAATTGAGAAACACTGTCATAAGTGTAACAGTTGGTCAAGCAAAAATGTGTTTTTTAAGCGGGTGGTTAAACTGGTGTTGACTTTTTGGCCTTTTCTGGTCGGACAGTTCGTTGTTGAGTTGAGGGAAGGACATGTTTCTGTCCATAGATTTCCTATGCAAAATCACTCTAAAGTAAACAAGTATGTTTACGTGTTCACATCACTTTTCAATCATTCAGGGGAAAGTATGTGTAGATTAGATTGATTTGCTTTGCTTTTGTAAGCTCATTCAAAACCTTTCAACCAATTAGCTGTCATTCTGCACAAATATTCCATCTTCTGTGTTTTCTGTCCTCTCTAACACCCCCCCCCCCCCCACACACCCACCCACACCCCCCCCCACCAACCAACAAACCAGGTTCACATTTTTCCCCCACACACACACACACACACACACACACACACACACAGCCTAGTTTCATTTTTTTCCTCCAGCCGCAGTAAATTTCTTTGAAACATTCATCTGAACATG
Source organism: Plectropomus leopardus (assembly GCF_008729295.1). Lineage (NCBI taxonomy): Eukaryota > Metazoa > Chordata > Actinopteri > Perciformes > Serranidae > Plectropomus > Plectropomus leopardus. The sequence continues at coordinate 22,075,395 of NC_056480.1, read as the reverse complement.
AATGAGGAAAACGCAATGGCAAGAGCAGAAATTAAAATTTCATTATTTACTGCGCCAGAGTTTGGGAACGCAATTAGTATCTGCACTGTGTGGCCCAGGGATATTTACTGCTTTGGCCTCTCCTTTCTTTATTGTGGTGTTTCTTTCATCCCATCTAGCAGATTGTGATGCTATCACTTGCTCATTACCTCTAGCAGCCTGAGACACAGCCGACAATTACACTATTTCCGAGGGTCTAACATGTGAACTTGAGGAATGGACAGAAAGATGATGCATCATGCAATGATTGCATTTCAGGACACTGGCAGAGAAAAATGCAATCATTTACACCCCAATGAGAGTGATTTATAGAACAAGTACACACAGATTTTTAGAGGAAAGCTTCATTTTCTCAAAAAGTTGATATGTTTACTTTTTTTTTTGAATGCTCAAACGCTAACGTTGATTCTTGAAAGACAGTCTCTGAAACCATTTAATGAATGTGCATGAACCAATGTTGTTAGAAGATGATACTTGAATTTAGATAGTAATGCAGATGACCAAAATTCAGTCAAGACAAAGTCTGATGCCAATGTCAATCTGATGTAGAATATTGATGACAGAAGACTGATATTTTGCTGTTTTTTAGTTGTGTTCATGAGTAACCAAAATCCAGCATCTTCCGAACGTCTGTACAGAGACTACATTTAGTGTTAAGGTGTGGAAAATAAAACCCAAAATCTGCAAAAAGGCAAAATCTTAAGGTACATACAATGTGAAATTAAACATTTAAATGATCGTGAATATGATTTTAATTCCAACAAATTTTAGTCTGTTCAACATATGAGTCCAATGTCTTTCTGACGTCATAATGATGTCCAGAACCAACAGGGAAATGACGAGAATTAAACAAAAAAGAAAGGTTATACTTTTTATTGAAAACATAAAAAATTCAACAGTATGATTCCATTCTACAACTAAGATTGAGCATGTTAAAATTAAAATTACAACAGCAAAGATGAAGAAAAGGGAAACTTCCTTTTTCAGTTCGGTCCTGCTGTTTGTCAAGTCAGTGCAAGTAATTAAGGTTCACTCAGTCATTGATCCTTGGTTTATGTATTGTATTTTTTTACATATATAAAGCATTGACATTGTTAAGGTCTTAATGTGGCTATTACATGTTGTTTACTCAATATTACTCAATAAGGGACATTACTGTTTTTTATGATAAAACACCAGAAGGGAACAAAACAAAATGAAATCCTATTTACATACAACATTCCCTAAGCCACTGCTTTTCTCATATGTGCAATTAAGGACCAAGCTGCAAGTGTTAATTTGCTTGATGTGCACTTCTCATAAGCAGCAGTGCCAGCTAAAACAAAACACCACCAACAACAGCAGTAAGAACTGCAAGTTTTTATATTAATTCTGGTTAACAAACACTTCCTCGGAACAGGGACAATGTTGTTTTCCCTCTCACATATTTTTCTTCCTGTTCCTAGACATAATATGCATATGAACACTGGAGCCTGTCGGATATAGGAGATCAGAGGAATCGCGGCGGGGGATCAAAGGGAGCTATCTGATCTCGTAAAATCATATTAAAGCCCGTTGCCTCATTCCAAGACACCACGTATTGATCACAGTGGAGACAAGTAGGAGTGTTTGGTACTAAATAAAAACTGGGGGCTGACGAGAATCAGGAAATCTGCGCATGCTGGGGGTCATTAAAATTGCATGGCACTCTATGTATTCCACAAACAATTGTCTGGTTAACTCGAGGGCAGAGAGGGGAAAACAAGAGGAGTGTATGTTCATAATAGTTTCTCTCATCCCTCCCCCCAAAAACCCTATCCTTTCTACCTCATTCACTCTTCATAGGATTTATTTCCATTCGTTGATGGCGCCATTTTCAATAAGTGTGGAAGACAATAGGCAGGCAAAGTATCAGTAAAAATAACCCTCCTGTCAAGGTTGCAGGGCTGGTTGCTTCACTGTATTGCAACTAGGTATATAGAGTGATTTGATTATACCGTGCGGGCGGCGACGTTGTTACCCAGTTTGACTAATAAGTACTTTTCAAACCTGCCCCTCTCCTTCCCATTCAGCAGGAGTGCTCCGGTTTCTCTCGGAGTTAACCTTCACACACTATCATTACTGTCATTCTCCGCTGAAACTTCACAGAGCAGCTCACTTTCTGCTGAGTTTGTGTGTGCGTGCACGAGAGTCAGGACTCACTGTTTGTCTTTAATTCCTCTCAATTACAGGTTCCCGTGATGTTGAAACTGACTGTTTCAGTGAACTGTTTCTAACATTTATCTTATAAAAGTGAAAGCAGCCTTTTAGATTTAGAACTTTTAGCATTCCAATTTTTATTTTGGCTCTTAAACTGTGCCGATGGGTCCATCTGCAGAATTCATGGTGTGCAGCCAAGCTTTGTTCAAACCCTCAGAAACATATCCGAAGATCCCAAAGTTACCAGAGATTCTTGAAACGCAAGGCTGAAGTTTGAAGAAAGCTGTATTTAAAATGATGCACAAGACATCTTGAATATTTCTTGTTGATACTTCTAGACCTCTTGATTCTTGAACATATACTGTTGATTCAGTTATATTTTTGAAAAAAAAAGTCATTACAGTATGGGAGAAAGTTTTTATGCCTCTGCACAGGGGATAGCCTTAGCCAAAGGCATTATGTTTTCAGGTTGTCCATCCATATACACTTCCCATCCTTGCGAACTCTACATCTTAAGAACACCATGAGGACATTATTTTACATTTGGTGCAAATGTACACATGGAGTCAAAGATGAACCAATTAGATTTTGGTGGTCAAAGGTCAAGGTTGCTGTGACCTTGTCTGTCTTGCTCTTGGTAATACAGTATCTCAAATACACTGTGATTTTTTTTCCTTCAAATTTGGCACAAACATTCACTTTCAGCCAAAGATAAACTGATTAGATTTAAATGGTCAAAGGTCAAGGACGTCATGACCTAGCATTCGTCTCATTCTCGTCAATGAGATCTCTCAAGAACACCTTGAGGGAATTCGCTCAAATTTGGCACAAACCAGACTCAACAATTACAATGAACTGATTGGTATTTGGTGTTCAAAGGTCAAGGTCACTGTAACCAGCTTGCATTGGTCTCATTCTCGTGAACACGATATCTCAATAAGGCATTGAGAGCATTTCCTCAAAGGTCCTCTTGAAATCAACTGATTAGAATATGATGGTGAAAGGTTAAGGTTACTGTGACCTCACAAAACATTTGTTTTTGGCCATTACTCAAGAATTCATACGCTAATTTTAACAAAAGTTCACATGCATTTCTAATATGATAAAATGATGAAGAGATGACATTTTATGTCCACCCACTGTGGCTTTATTTTGTTCTGCAAAAGGAATTCCCTGGCCATTATTCAGCGTCATAACTCAGGAGCAGAAGGGGAGATATTTGGTCAGATATTGAACTGGTGAAACTAATCTTCAGTGTCCACCTTGAAACTGTGCTGTTTGTATAGATCATCTGTGCTGCTGAGGGCATGATGTGTGTGAACCATCCATGTTTTCACAGATATGTAAGCTGTAACTGAATCTCGAGGCGGTTATTCTAGTTCTAAATGAAAAATTTGCATTGTACTGTAGTACAATTTCTTTCTCACTGTGTTAATCCTGTAGACTTGCATCATGTGTATGTTCAAGTACAGTTCCTTTACTTTATTGAGATAACTCGAATAAATCTGGCGCAGCAGTTGAGAGAAGAGAGGGTACTGTTTACAATGCTGTCCAATATCAGAACAGGTTGATCGGTGGGACAATGCTGAAGGGAGAGAGTTACACCAAAATCAATTCAGCCTTGTCAATAGCACCTTAACAAGCTTTAATCCTAAATGAAAATATACGGCTTTGCAACCTGCAAATATGAGTAAAAGGCCAATAATGTTACAGATGCTCTGTCATAAAAAACAGTATATGTGCATTCTTGGGTTTATTCAACATCTGCAGTTACAAAAATGATGCTTTCTCGATCTCTCCTTTTCTGCCAGCAGTAGATGAATACACAGTATTTCTCTTATGTCGGTCTCTGAGGGCTCTGCACTATATGAAAAGTTTGCACCATAATTCCCCAATGCACCATATGTTGCGAAAAGCAGAACACATACAATAAATGCAGGTGTCCCAGCTTGTATAAGTTGGACTCTGAGCAAGTGTACACTGAAATGTATGTCCTGGTTCAACTTTGTTTATTTATTTATTTATTTTTTTGAGAATCTAGAGGCTTAGCCTGTTGTACTTTGGTATTGTGTGGAATAAGTTTCTAAAATATGCACCCTAACCCATCTAGGATTTTTCCAATTTGAACCTGATTGGATATGTAGCTCCACACAGCTGAGGTATAAAAAAGCTCTTGGAAATTTCTTTATTTGATTGTGTCTATAGTGGCTTCTCTGATATCCCTCCCAACACATTATACTTGTATAACTAAGCTACTTGTATGACATGGCTTCATGGCACATATTAGTTTTAATGATCATCCCGTGTTGTCAGCACAAGCTTTTATAATTGGTAGCTCTAAGGATAATGCAGAGGAAAGTATTTAAGGGGAACTCCACTGAGTACTTTGGCAAATATGCATAAAATTGTGATAAAAACCTTTTGTGGCTCTGAAGGGAGATGGGAAAGTCTGATTCATTTAATCAAATGATGTCACTTGAGTCAGCATTGGGTGGGGAAGACTACAAATTTGAAAATGCTCACTAAGCCTCATGCAGCCCACTGCTCAGCTATGCTTGAGGCCAGCAACTTGAGGCTACATTACCTAACACTATTAACATGCCAGAATCTCCAAGCGAAATGTTGTAAGTCAAGCTGCATTGTAGGTAATGTAGGCGCCAGTTTTTTGGGGTTTTTTTAGGATTTTTTTGGGGCATTTTCCCTTTATTGATAGGATAGTCTGACATTGACAGGAAAGATGGGAAAGAGAAGAATTAATATAGTGTTTAATGTGAGGGATATTTTAACTAAGAGCTTACTGTCAAATGCTTTGATTTGTCAAATGTAATGGGTAAGCCCTAATGGATAGAGTGTAAAACTCAAGTTCTTTTTGGGCAAGTAAGAGTTGGCATAATTCTACTTGTTTGTTCCTACTGAGTTGTTTGTTCATACCTTACAAAGATAATTCCAGTCCAGACATTTTGTGACAAAGTGTGTCCTTGTTTAAACAAGTTAACTACACTAACGATGGAGTTACAATGTGCAATTTTTTTGCCAACACTAAATATCAAACAAAAGCCAGAAACTGCATCATATTAAGTTGTGAGCTGTAAATACACCACTTCTAAGCAGAATAGCATGTTATCGCGGAGCCTTATGGTGCCAAGTCCTACCTCCTCTGTGCTGCTGCCTGCATGTCCACAACTCTCTGTATCAAGAAGTAGTGAGAAAGTGAAGAGCACTCACTCCGCAGCAAAGTCTGGGGACCAAAACATCCCCAGAAGTACACTGCACAGCACACTGACTAGCAAAAAACTAAAATGACTGCTTGACTTGAAAAAGTCTTATTCAACTGAGCGGTCTCTGACTGATGATTCAAATCTCTGACTTTCAGGGAGCAGTCCTACTGATGTCACACCACATATTTGACCAGTTATATGTTGAAGGCAAAGACCAAACAAGTCATCCAGATAAATGTGCCATGTTTAATGTTTTCTCACTGATGTGTTGAGAAATTCAAACTGACATATGTTTGGATGGACATTGCTTTGCTTTGTAGGTTTTTTCTTGTCTTTTCTTTTGCTCTTTTCTTTCTTTCTTTGTCTTTTTTTCTTCTGTTCATTCATTTTAGTCAGTGTTTCGAACACCTCCGATCTCTCTCTCTCTCTGTCTTCCGCAGTATCAATCATTTCCCCCTTCCCTCTTATTCCTTCTTTCTGTGTCTCTCATTCTCCCTCTCTTTCCACAGTATGTGTCATTATCCATCCAGTGTGACTTCACCCATCTTGCCCTCTGGTGACACAGCCTGCCCTTGTTAAGTGGCTCCAGTCCCTCACCTCGTTTACAGGTGAAATCTATTCTCACACACAGGCCTCAAGGGCCCAACTGGACTGTAACAGAATTTCTCCAGCCCCGCTGGGCCCCAACCACAAAGCTGAGAATAAATGGCTGAGGTGCCAGGGCTGGACAGGAAAATCAATGCCTGTTTATACAGACATGACAGTCCCGGCGCCCAAGCAATTCTCCTGCTTGCTTCTCTAGACGCTGTGTTATACTGTTTTTTTTTTTCTCTCTTCCTCTCTCTCCTGTGTCATGCTCTCACCTCTGCTGAGGATAAAATGTGTGCCCTCTTGAGAGGATAGAACAGTAGGTGATGCGCTGTGGCCATTTTGTCCTCAATTTGTTCTCACCATGCATTGAAGTATCGCATGGGGGTCAACTGAATGCTTTTGATAGACCGACTGTCACGCAAACTGTTTCGTCTATGCTGAGCAGATGTAATGCAGACAGCGAGGGTCATGTGTTTAGAGTAGGATGTGGCTTCTCAACTGCTGGGTCACAAGTGTTCAGCAGGCATGTGCTGACAGGGTCACACAGTATACATGTTGCTATTGAAATTGTTCAGCTAGGTTTTCATTTTCTGGAGAAGACAATAAACTAAAACGGTTCAACTGCTGTTCTCAGGAGCTTAATGACCCACAGGTTTTACGACCTTCAGTCATCCCACCTGAGAGAGTCCAGTTGTTGTTAACACATTTCTTTTCTTGACATCCGAGCGATGAGAGAATAGTTTCTGTCCCAGACTGACTTTTCTTTTTTCTTTTTTTCCTTTTCTTAGGCATTTTTTCCTCTTTTTTTGGCAGTACAAACTCTACATGCAGCACCCAAGTTTGCTAGGACACAACGACAGAAGGTATACACTTAAACCACCAGACCGTCATAAGATTTTTATATTTTTTAAATTTTTTTAAATTAAATAAATGACTATAATATTAATGAAAAATTTACTGTAGCCACTTGTTTACACATCTAAGTACAAGCTGAAACGTGTAGTTTATTAGTCACTGTTCAACAAAGATCCAAAATTTTTTCTGGTTTTAGCTTCTCAGACTTGAGCTTTTTTTGGCTCTCATATGTCTTGTGTGATGAATAACTAAATATCTTTGGGTTTTGCATTCTTTTTTACCGTTTTTCACAGATTGTGAAAAGAAGTTGACTTAGCCACCATCAAATCACCCATTGGTTTTCCATTTTGGCCATTGCCATCTTGGTTTTTGGAGCCAGAAGTGACCATATTTGGAAGAGAAGGTGGAGCTGTGGAGAAGCAATGGTTCGATCTAACTGAGATCGCGAGGACGCCACTGCGGTAGTGGCTTGTCAATCACAAGGTAGGCACATCCTGAAGTCTACTCTGCTTTATTGTGTATTTTACTGGAAATGCGACCATAATTTACAAAGTGACGCTCATGCTGTATTGAAGAAGACTTGAAACTAATGAACCAAGACCTTAAATCTCATCAGGAAAATGTTAACTGAGATAATAAATCACGTGAGAAGTTGGGTAATATACTGATAGACTTTTATACAATCAGAATTTTTTTTGCAACGGGTGGAGTTGCCCCCTGCCGGCCATTAGAAAGAATGCAGGTGCACCTTGACATTGGCAACACCTTTCAGACCTGGAGATACTCCTTGCCATTTTCTGGCAATTTATAGACCAAACGATTGATTGTTTGTTTGAGGTGAACTCACCCTGATTTCTGTTTTTATAACACATTACCAAAAATGCATCTTTCATTCCTCAATAGTACCTGTTTTTACTTCAGTTGATCCAGTCAGTAGTCTTTCCCTTATTCTTTTCTTATTGATTTTTGTGGATGTCTGATGATATCTTTGTTCACACTTTTGTGTGTCCATGCATGTGTGTATTTGTGTGTGCTGCGTGTGCTTTATGCAGGCGCTTGTGTGACTCTCAAGGGGAGGTAGGGCCACACTTGTAACTCATTCTGATTTATGCCCCCTGTCTAAATAAAAACATAAATCACAGCACCTGCCACAGAAGTCACTCTCACAGTGGTCTAGCTTGTCCGGCTCTGTTCTGGGTTGCGCTGTTGTACCCCAATGACAGAAACACAATTGATTCCCTCATTGCATCAATTTGTCGCCTAATCTGGTGATATGTTGATAAATTTTACTGCTTTGTCAATTAATTTTCCTGAAAAATGGGCCTGGCCACGGTGGACACATCAATACTAAGGCAGTGGAAATATCGGTGACAAAATTAAGTGATAAAATTAATTGCCCCCTTTCCCGTCTTGTGAAAACATAACTAATGAGGAAGGCAATTATAGTTGCATGTGGTCTCCTTCGGGAAAGATGGAGGAGGTGTTTGAAAAAAGACTTCTATGGTAATTAGACAAGTGGGAGAAGAAGGATCTTGGGAAAATGGTCATCTGAAATAGAGGGGTGACTTCAGAAATATAGCGCAGTGGATAGATGTTTGTTTCGGCTCTCAGTCACCGATGTAAAGGACAAACAAATGGAAGACACCTTTCAAACTAGAACATAAGTCAAACCAAATTATAGTAGTTCCTCCTGCACTGTGACAAATGTCTGTGAGACGTGTTAGCTTCTTATGCTCGCACACATTGAAGTACAGACAAATATTATTGTTAGTGCTTTTGTTAAACACTGGTGTCATTGTTTCGAAGAATGACATGGATATTGTGCTTTATTTTTGCATCAGTAGCGTGCCTGTTATCAGCAATAGAATTTGTATATCACTGAGCTAGTCATTTGTCTGACATGCAGTACTGGATGTCATACATTTCTTGAATCAGGACAGAGACCGGTTCTTTGGTTCACGTTTAAACAGTTTGTTGTAGATTTAATTTAGTCCGTTGTCCCAATGGGAATGCAAATCACAGTCTTGCACGCTCGTCGGTCAGTGATCAAGGTGTTTAAATCATGCAGACGATAAATAATGATGTTACTGCAAACATCATAAGCCAAAGAATTTTGTACTCTGATGATAACTGTTTCCATATATGACAACCTTTCCATAGACTTTATGTTAAAGAAAGCAGGACGCAGCATGTGTTGGATACTTTGACTAAATCATACCACATTTTATGTTCATTTTTAAGTAAATCTACATCTCAATTTGTTTATTTTTAGAATAATTTGCTAGATGTGTAGTATCAGTTTTAGATGACAAGGTTCCCAAACATCTTTAAAATATGTTGAAAGGCATTTAAGTCATAAATAATAATGGGTATTAATTTGTCTTAAATCCATCTTTTAAAAGTCTTAAAAATACTAAGACGTGTTAAGTAGGATTTTATGATTCATTCTAAAACCTAAAAAGCCTATCTGTGTCTGTCTGTCTGTCCGTCCATCCGTCTGTCCGTCCGTCCAAAAGTACAACATATATGGTGATATTTTCTCAGTATTTTCCCAGTCCTCACAATGAATAATTTGGCAAAATTGTCCCTCACTTGCCTTAAGCTGTAGGAACCTTGGATGAATGCAGTTTTGAGTATGTATTTCAGACATTTGACACTAGATATTTGATAACTAAATATTTTAAACAGTTGGATCATATTAAGTCAGACAGCCCATATTAACCAGTCATCCTTTGACTTCGAAACTAACCCCAAAATGTCATTCTTTGTGTGGAATTTCTGGTACATTACTTCTAGCAATTTTAGAGGTTTTAAAGCTAGTATCACAGCACACTGGGGGAGCATTAAAAGAAAGTGCGTTAGAAAGGAGAGTTCATTTAAAAAGACTCTAGTGCCCACAAACAACCTGGAAAGTGACTCTCAAGAGCAGAAACATCATTAATACATTCATTAGGAATGGGTTAAGCTATTGAAAAGCTTTTTGAATGCCCAGGATCGGCAACATGGGAGGCGTATTAACGTTGTATAATCACTATCTCTGGGCTGCTGTTGTTTGCATCCTTTGTCCAGGGTAATGAGATCCCTCCATCAAACCAATTCTCTGTGCAGAGGCAACATTTCTCAAAGGGGCTCTCCTGAAGGGTGAGAGGCGGTGATCTCCTAAACATATGCACTTTTGTAACCTCACGTGTTAAAATGTCACAGTCTTGAAGATTCTTCTAACCCCAGAATACAGCATTTTCTATCTATAAAACATACAAAAAACATGGCAGGTGTGTTACGTTATTTAATTTATATGCATTTTGAGATGTGTTCATACTCCAGAGGAGATAAAGCAAATGACTCTCATGATTGATTTACAAAACCAGGAAGCTCTAATTCTGTCATTTATTCTGTGCCTGTAGAAAGTGTGTGGTAGTGTGTGGTGCTGTACTGTGTGCTGTAATAAAATATTTTACATGGAAGACAAATAGCAGAGAGAGGGCAAATCTAGCCAGATCAAGAGGATAACAATAGGTAATGCTGTGTGAGGATATTTGTCTTTATTTCAGATACTAAGATGAGGTTAACTTTGCTGATCCCATGAAGACAACTGTCTTGCAACTTTATCTTGTGTGCTGAGATTTTAACCATAAAACTCACATTTCTGAAAATATCCCCTGATAACTATCCAAAGAGCAAATTATGGGGAGTGTGATGATGGTGTCACTTAGCATAACAACATCTCCAGAACAGCCAAAAGGGATTTTATAGTTTAAAAACCAGAATACAGTTAGCTGCTTAACATTTCAAGGGTTGATGGATTTTACAGAGGAGAAGTGAGATAAAGCATTAAACCTAATGATGCATATGAGGGTTTTACTCCGCAGTGTTTACATTCTCATTCATTTCTCTAGATTTTGATTGAAATATTGCCCTCTTTTATAGGGATACTCTGCTGATTTTCAACCAGCTTTGTATCATAACAATGTGAGTATTATGCATAAATGAAGTATGGCAAACTTCCCTCTATATTATCAGTGTCTAGATCTAGGCTGTTGCTTAACCCTTTGAAATTAGAGCAAATTAGCTGGAGTTCATTCAAAATTAGAAAAAGGCAATGAGCAACTTAACAAGAAATGACCCCCAAATCAGAGAAAATTTAGTAAAAAGTTACAAGAAAAGTACCTGTAAAATAAAGCAAAAATATAAAGAAAAAAGCTGGAAAAAACAAACAGAAAAAATGAGGAAAAGTGCAAAAAAATAAAATAGATAATGATAGAATTCCATATTTCCTTCTGTAACTTCATTTTAAATCTATAAATTTGAAAATTAGGTCTATTTAGAGCCAATTACTTTTGTACTCTGTGATGCCATCTCTTTTTTTCAACTTTTACAAATTTATTGCATTTTGCATAACATTTCTTGCCTAATTGCTGATTGCCTTGTCCCCCATGTCTACACCAATTTGTTAAAAAAGTTTAAATGCTTGTGAGGGACCTGTGAATGTAGCACCAGAAAAAAATTGATTAGGTTTCAAAGAGTTACACTATAGATTGTATGTCCAGGAGTATAAAAGTGGTTTGAGATAGCAGGTTGCCTCTCTCTCTCTCTCTCTCTCTCTCTCTCTCTCTCTCTCTCAATTGCAGATCAAATGGTCAAACTTGGCAGCACCTAGAAATGGAAACCAAGATTTTGTTACTGAAGTCCCAATTTCTTGCCTAAAATGTCTTCAGAGACATATTTTAATGTTTTGCTCTAATACAAGAATTTGTGAACAGGAAGTTGGCTCCATACCTTTTCCTGTGTTGTAAAAAGGGACACTGAGACCAAAGATTCTGTTGATTTCGCCCATTTCTTACTTTAAATGTTTCCAGAAACATATTATAGCTTACTGTTTAACTGTAATATGAGATAGTTTACTAGCTGGCTGCTATGTTTTCAAAATGTCCAAGCGCACATTATGTCATCCACCAGCAGGAACGTGTGGCACAGTGCACTCTGGTAGTTGTAGTTTTTCTACCTCTTAAACAAAAGAAAACACCACAGCCCTTTCTCTGTATTTTCTCTGGTCTTATAGCACCAATTTCAAAAGTCTTTTTGGATCTTTCTGCTGCATAGATAGCCCAGATTTATGAAAAGACTGTCTTGCCAGCAGTGAAATACTTATCTAATAAGGCAGAACCTACAACATGTTAAATGTAATGGATTGGGAAGTTGTATTTAAGAGGCTCACATTGCAGTATTTCACTCAAATTAAGCTTGGGCCGACTAAGGGTTTTCTTGAAAAGGAGAGAAAGAAATGTACATGTCAAGCGGGAGACGGCATCACAGCAAGTCAACTCTCGGAAAGGATTAAGCAGGCGCTGCCGTTAAGAATAGGTGTCTGTTTTAAATATGAATCAACCCCTTCCAGTTCAAGTTGTTAACTAAATAATTCAGTAACAGGGATGCATTATCGACTTGATGTAAATGTGATATGAGTGGAAATCAGGATGTGTGACTGAGATGATAATTGATATGATAATGGGGTGAGGAATGGATGGAACAATTGCAACAACTAATAATAAAAAGCTAAATAAAAGATGGGGGTAAAACTGTTAGTGCAGCGGACTGACACGCTAGAGCAGCTTCACCGAGGCAGCAGTGGGGGTAGAGGGCCAGACGAGAAGCGAAATGCAGCAGATACAAGCCGCCTGAGATACTTAGACTACTTGCGCAGTTGCTCGCATGTCGTACAATGGTGAGCAAATGAGAGAGTATGTTGAAATATCCTCTAAAAGGGAATGAAATAGCTGCCCTTTTACCCTCAGCATCTTTAACATCACCAACTTTTTGATTTGCGTGCGATTAGGTTCACAACGGAGGCCAGTATCATTAATGAGATCAAAAACTTCTGCTATCAGACACAGCTGATGTGGCCCTCAACTCTGCCACAGATATCAGCTCTTCTTTCACTCCTTTTTTTCTTCCCCTCAGCATGGGAATAAAAGGATGAAAAAGACGATGGTGTGTGTGTGTGTGTTTGGGGAGGGGGGGGTGCTGCATAAAAACTGCTCAAGTGCAGAGAGCAGCCCCATCTGGAAGACATCGGACCTAAATGAAGTTGTACAAAACCATTCCATTGATAATAAAGCTAATTTTTATGGCTCTGACAAGTATGTAATTATGTGCAGTGGTGCTTTTCAGATTTTATCACAGTCAATAAACTACCACGCTAATTTCATTCCTGTTTTGACATATTTACATGGAAATATTCGATTTGGGGGGAATTAGAGGCCTTGAAAGCCGCTGATAGATGGCTTTTAATGATCTGTGACCCCCGGCCTGTGGGCTCATCTGTTTGTCGGCCCATCGATCTCGCGGGAGATGTGCTTGGTGTTCTGATCTCTTTAGACGGAGTGCCATCCAGACAGTGCCGACCAATAAGCCCCGAACACTGGCCCTTTTTCTTGTTGGCTGATTTGTCAAGCCCGCTGATCTGGAAAGATTAAGAGGGAATAGATGTTTCACTGCTCCTTTTTATCTGTTATTTATACATTATAGATACCATCGATGCATGTTTCAACTGACCAGCCTGATAGTTTAGGACACTTTGATATTCAGTACATGTAGAACTCTACTGTTGTGTTTTTTGAAACTTAGCCCTCACACCCAAATACACACGCACAAAGAGGTCATGGTCCAGACGACCCATCTTCAGCCTAGTGGTGCAGATAAAGTACAGCTGGCCTCACCGGCCAGACTCATTCTGTTGAGAGAAAGCCACAGGGGTCACCAGTGATGACAAGGTCCACTTATGGGAGGTGGGAATTGGTGTCAAAAGTGGGAACTGCTGCCCTGTCCTCCTGCAGCAGAGCACGTACAGCGTCTCGCAGGAGGGGAGCTGGTGTCATAAAAAGTCCATCAAAAGCACCAGTAATTACCCAGGAAATTGACAGTGAAATTGAAAAAGTTTGTGGCCACGAAGACAGCTCATCCCCCACCCCCTCCACCCCGAGATTCCTGTTGTGTGACAGCAGCACTTTTGCTGTGGTGATGAAAGTGCTGTCCCAGACACCTGAGTGAACACATAATGTGCTTATGACATTGTTTGCTGGAATAACTTTCATTGGGACACTTTATGTCTGTAAGTTCACTTCAATTGCTGCCCTGCTGTGTATCCAGCTGTTTGTGGAATCCAACAGTGACTTGGTGGTTGTTTTTGCCAGTTCGCATCACCCATAACATGGTGATCTTTCAAGAGTCACATTAACATTTATGTTTTTTCCCCTGAAATAAGAAAAAGAAAATCCCCCTCGATTTGGAATGACCTGTAGATAATTAAAGTGGGAGGCTCCACTGGTTTTTGGAAGTATTTTTAGCAGCTCTGAATTCCCATTTGGATTTTTTGTGTCCAGTTTCCAACCGACAGTCAACGTTGGGGTTTTTTTATTTGTTTTTTTCTTGCATGACCACAATCACCATGGTGACAAACCACCCATAACTTTAACCAAGTAGTCATTTTAACCTGAGCTTTGATCTCTCCCTAAACCAAACCTAAGTTAATTTGTGTCAAACAAACTCATACCAAAGCGCTGCCACATGAACCTTTTTCAACAGTTATTTATAACAGTTTTGAAAGGCATAGATAAACTAAATGGAGCTGCCAGTTGGAGTGTCAGATTTCTGTGTAGTTCTACAGGGCATTGTTATGTTTCTTTGTTTTTGCATGACCACGATCATCCCCATATGAAAACCCCCACTAACCTTAGAGAAGTAGTCATTTTAACCTCCACTTTGACCTTTCTTGGATCATTGCGGAAAAAAACGCTCTGTGGTAAACAAACGTTACTGATACTTACACATTTTGTTCACTAATATAATCTTCACAAGTGAACGCCACATTCAGGATTTTTGAAGCATAAATGTAATCACCAGAAGTAAAAAGCTAATGTAGGGCTATAAACGAACTGCACTACGTCATGTCACCACTGCAACCAGGCTGTAAAGCCGTATTCGGTGACATTGTGTTTCATTTAGTCACTTGTTAGCAAACGCCTTTTTTAAGACACATTTTTGTAAGAAAAATTTTATGTCATACAACAAAACTTCAGAGTCTCTGAAGCTTGTGTTACCACAGACCTTATTTCAGACATCTAACAAAAAAACATTTGAAAAAACCCATTGCCTTTGAGATGAGGAAACTATAGGTGCTGAAGTGCCAATTCATTTCCAGGTTTTCAGACTCATTTTTGGGGTTGTTTATACAGCATGTTTTGAATTCTGTTATTGGAAGGAGAAGCCAATCAGAGCTGTGGCACAATTAACACAATTCACCATGCTTCATGGTTACAGTTATGGACACAAAATGACACCATAGTTGCTGATTCATCACTGCTGCAGTTATTTTGGGACAAATATCATGGGACATTTAAGCAGCAAATTAAAAACTTGACAGTTAACAGAACTAAACTTTTAGCTTCTGAAATAATCAATGAGTCTGCTGTGGAGCAGCAGTGTACAGGAACTCTGCTCTCTGTTATGTTCACATTTTAGAGAATGTAATTAACTTTTTCTTCATTAATGATGTATTATTTCACCATCCGCACATCCCTGTGTGCGTAACAAGCAAAGTGTAAGTGTGTTGTGAAATCGCCTCTGTTGGCGTGTGGCCTACAATCTGAATAATGCGTGTTTTGTATAGCAGGAAAACCAGATTTTTGTTGGCAATGGCACAGTTGCTTTCTGCTGCATGAAAATATAATTCTGCCACCAATGTACCGGGCTACTCCTCATTTTAAAACCTACAGAGGGGCGCAAGTACATTTGCTACCTACAGAACATGAGCGCTGGCCTCTACAATGGCAACTGCACCCGACTAAACCTAGCAATGACAAATGCTCTGCATTGTGTGCAGTGTTGTGTGCAGCGTTGCGTCCGGTCTTGGATAGCGCCTTATGTGTTTACTAACACCTTTGACCTATGGTGGGTGTAAAGTGCTATATACAGTAGCTTACAGCTAATTTTCCTACATTATTCTGCTAACCAAGTAAAGGAATATTAGTATTTGCCATAACAGAGATGATAGGAGCTGACCAACCGAGAACCCAGAGTAAAATCAAAATTGTAATTATTTGATTCAGATCTTTTTAGTCATAAACTTTAATCTCTTTAATGGTATGAGGGGAATATAGGATTTAGTATTTTTGCTTATTGCATTACGTTGTTTCTATTGTTTTTATGTTTTTTTTTTAAGACACTGAAGATTTCACAGCATTCAAAATAAGGGGGATTTTCCGGACAGCTCACGGTGCTTCAAGCACTCTACTCTGACTCGATAAAGACGAGGAGGACACATAAGTACATTATAATGCAGCTTGTCAATAGTAATGATATTGTGACATGTTCAGGAACAGCCATGCGCGAGGAGCCTGTATTGTTCTTCTGATTTTAATGCCAATCTCCATAATCAAGATGAAACCACACACTGCCAAATCTGGCATAATACAGGCGCTCGCTGATGAGTGATTGATTGAATATGAAATAATGAGGGTTTTTGGTGCTCTGCTGGTCATCTAAAATTCAGAATACAAATCAAATGGAAATTTTATGCAATGAGATGTATTAATGGGGTTCCAGCAACATTTTAAGGTCTTAATGTACAGCAATAAGCAACATAGGTTGTCTCAGGGAGATGAACAGTTGTTGCTGTTGATAGGCCATTTTAGTGCATTACTGTCAAAATAATGCATGTCTGTCTGCATATATTCCAAGGCTCTAGTGAACTTTGGACAATTACAAGACGGCCAGTTTTTCTATGCATGGGTTTCCCTTTAAACTAATAAATAATGATTATTTATTACGCCATTAATGCCACTAAAGAAATTGTAAAAAGTTGTGCCTTTTTCCAATGTTCCAATGATTTGATTTAGGATTTAGTCAGTCCATGGCACTAATGCACAAATCATTTGCATCTTTAGTGCATTCTGAGTATTTTTTCCTCATTATGTTGTCTTTAATCTCTCATATAATATGTGTACAGCTGTTTTTCTATGTTTTTATACATTTAAATGCATTTTTTTTGAGTAATAATAACATCTGAGGTTGATGTTTAGCTCTTTTTTCATTGTAACTGAGATAAACTAGTATGCTACGGCATTATACTACTGCATCTGCATTCTTTAAAACTGACAGGGAAAATGCAGGCTGTGTTTTTTTCCCATTTATTTCTCATAGTCAGTGACCACAAGGAGTAACCGCTGTTATTAGTTTGAAGGGAAACAGAGGCAGAGAGGTTTGGACGTCTGCTTGTTTTATTCCGTTGATGTTAAGTGATATTTACAGATTGTGGCCAGCAAAATTGCATATTAGAAGCCCAATTAACATTTCCTTTGCCCAGGGCATTGTGTAGTAGATCGCAGCTGGTAGGGGAGGCGACTGTCAGCTTCCCATGTTGTAGTTGCGTCGTGTGCTACCCATGCAGCAAGAGAAATGTAACATGGATGGAGAGGACAAACCCCCTCATCATGTGATTAGCGTCCTCGTTAATCTGTCTGCATTCATTTGAATCTCATTTCCATGTCCGAGCAATTAGATTGACTAAAGTGGAATAATACTGTTGTGATTTCAAAATGGATTGTCATCTGTACCCGCTCCGGTCTTTAAGAGGCGTGGTCACTGTGCAGTATATAACCACAGGATCAAAATAGAGGACATGACACAGTGTTAATAAAGAATACTTGTCATTGCAAAGAGATGAGTAACACCAACACAGCCAGAAATGAGTTTTTACTTATAGCCACTGGGTGCATCAGTGTTCATATTGTATAAAAATAAGTAATAAATCATTTATTTTATAGATAATAAAACAAACCTTGCAATTATAAGATGCAGTGCTACAGTGTGTAATTTGGTAGCACAAGACCAAATGCAAGTTATTAAACATTGCAATACTTTCCTCGCAGTGCTTCACTATACATTCTTGTTTGTTTTTTTTTGAAAATCATTTGTTGAGCTGTTAAATTTTTAACGTAAATACATGGATATGAATTATGCATCAAGGGTCGAATGCTGCTCCCCTATTATGCCCTTTTGTGCAACATACAGATTGTGTACATTAAACAGGCAGACCAAATAAACAGGCAGTTACTTCTATGACGGATGAATCGTAACAAAAAAGTTTTCTCTACTTGTATTCCGTGTATGAAGCTATTTTTAATAGCAACTGAATCTTTATGGATATCAGTATTGTTGTGTATTGTAGATCAGGGTTAACTACACGATTATCTTGGCCAAAAGAGGTCACAATATGATATTATTGCCGTCTCTATAGAAAATTGGAAGTAGAAAAGATAATAATAATGCTGTGTTAAATCTATTGCAAACTTATTTTTTTGTGTGTTTTCTTTTTGGCTAGTAAATTTCACTCAAAATACAAGTGAAGGGAGGTAGAGAAAGAGGCTGTTACCATAACTGTACAAAATTGTTCAAAAAGAGCCATTGTACTTAAAATGGATAGTGAAAAAGTCAACTGAAAGGGTGGGGTTAGAATGAGGACAAAAAGAAACAGGATTTTAAGAGGTTCTGGATTACTCACACTATATTTTCTTATGTTTATTATGAACATGATATCAATATTTCATTTTTAGACAAAGTTAGTGCTAAAACCAGGAGCTCACGTTGGCTCTATTGTAGACAATATACAATTTCTTGTGTGCAGTGTTAAAGGGACATCCCATACAGTGTCTTTCTTGAAAATTCTTTTACTTACAATTGTAAATCATTAAAAATCCACTGTGATGCTGCTTTTACCATTTTTTTCCACTGGGGTTTCCCATGCATTGATTTATTTATGGCGCCCTGCCACAATATCAGCGTTGACCCATTGACTGCTATTTTTTAAATATTTAAAATGGGTTAAATTTTGCTTAATTTTAATTTTCACAGTTAGCCCTGCAATGCCCCCCTCTTGCCCTTTGCACCAAAGTCCCAATTCTCCCAAAATACTTACTCCCTGCAGTTAGACATTCAAATTGCCGGAAGTAATGTCCGCATGGTGCGTTTATATAAACCACAGATACATTACATTTGTCAACAACACTGGGGCAAATGTGTGGTTAAGTTCGGGCATAAAAGCCACTTTGGTTGTGGTCAACAAAATATCTTTTTTTTGGCTTAAAACACCCACGTTTAGTAACACGAAAGTTGCTGGAGAAGCAGGGACAGATTGGCATAAAGACTTAAAACTTGTTGCTGTGAGTGTGTACTTTTGGAGAAGCAGGACTTTGTAGCATTGGCCATTTGTTTTTGGGATAACAGGCTGTTGTATAAATGGGCTTTGGGTCCATTGGGGCATTCTTTGGAATAATGGAGCTTTTGAATTTGGGGCTGTGGGAATCTGCATGGCACCTGGGAGACTACATTTTCCAGGAAGAGAGCGGACAGCAGCTCTGCAGCTATTGCAACTTGAATTCATCCCATGCAAAAAAATAGCACCTCGGTCACAGCAGGCTAGGTTTAAATAGGTTCAAATCTGGAAGGGAGTCGACCCAGGTGGACCCCTAAGGGTAAAGTTTGCAATGGCTAAATTTGAGTTGCTATGACTATTTGAAGGTTCATGTCCTTACCACACACCTCGGTCAACTGGCACCACAATTAGAATCCAGTTCTGCAAAACAATAGTTCGCACATTATGAAAGCTCTTTCAAAAAGCCACAACAACAGCACCTTCAAAAAATAAAATAAAAATGAGAGATAGATATAGATTTAAGTTAAAAAATAAACAAAAAGAGGGCTTGGTTCTGTCTGATTTTCCATTTTACTTGTTAATAACAATATAACTTTGGAAAACAAAAGAATCCAGTTCTACGGGAAATACGTTTTTTTTTTTCAAATATAGGATTTAGTGTAAATTGCACAAACATGACAGATAAAGGAGAAGAACAGTCTGAGTGAATATCCACTGATATTAACTGATTCATTTCAAACAGCCTCATGTACATCATTTCCAAAATATGATATAAATTTAATCCAAAATTGCATTGTTTTTTAGTACATGATTTACTTGAACTGTGTGTGCTCTAATGCACCAATCCAAACTTGTTTTAAGCTATAACATAATTTAACCATGTGCAGATTTTTTGTATCAATGTTTTGGTTTTACAGTCGTTCTTTTTCCGAAAGGTTCCTCATCCTCCTCTTGGTTATAGATGCAGTGCACTCACTTGGCCTCGATCATATTTCTTAGTGCATCCGCTCTTTATGATACTGACGTAGACTGACTCTTAAATACTCTTTTCTGCATGTTTTATGAGGGTGGCGATTACAGCAATTCCACTTCTGAGCCAGTTGTGTGCCAGTGATCTCAAAGGATGTATACTCTTCCCAGACTTTACCTCAGCGTGACACTGAGGGAGAATCAAACATTTAAAAACAGACTGATTTCTTTTTTCCCCCCTTTTCCTTCCATCTGAACATGTAGACTAAGAGCAGGAAGAGGTTTCATTTTACATCAGAAATCTAGAGGTCACCCGTTTGAGTTTCAATTTATAGAGATGATTTCACTGCATAAATTCTAATTATTGGAGATCATCATATATTATTTTTTTTGGTGTCTTATACATTACTTTATTATAATAATAAGAAGGAAAATACATAGTACATTACAAAAAAAAGTCAACAGTCTCCTTTGCCGCAAAGTTCAATTACAAATACTCAGTCAAAACTAGGCATGTGACAATATCAGACATATAATAACCATTAGTACATTCACTTAAACATACATACATACTCAAAAAAAAAAAAAAAAAAAAGCTGGCTTACGGAAAAAAAACAAAATGTTTATTTTCAGTGAATTGAGACAGCTTTTGCTGCAGCTGCACTTGCGCCATCTTCCATGTGCTGTTGGTTCTGTTCTGCGCTGATCGGTGTTCTTCTTCTTCCTTTGGCATTTAATTGGCAGACTATAACACTTGTAGGTGAAAATACTGGCCCTTCAAGGCTGGAAGAATGACATCCCTGGTACCCATGGTACTGGAGAAAAATGAGTGCCTTTATGTTTTTGTAAATTTGGCATTGACTTGGCACCAAAGTATCAGTTCACATGACATCCCCAATCGAGACTACAGTTTGAGCCATAACATCTAAAATACTCTTCCAGTAAACAAGCTCACAACAGTTTAGAGGGGATCTTTTTTAAAGTCGAACTCAGTGGGAACTTGACCATAGAACTAATCAAATTGCAAGACAGCTGACCATGCTGAAATCAGGGGTTAAATTTCACTTTATCCGTACAGTGTCTGTTCGATGTGAGGCTAATTAGTTGTATCCAACTAACTGTGTTTTGGAGGTTAATCGTGCACACACTAAAATAATGACTCCTGCTCTTGTTAAAAGCTTCAATGGTTGTCACGCATCCATTACTTACTTATACCTAAATCTTCTAGTTTGATCATCATAATGTGTCTTGCATTTTGGAGTAACAGAGTGCATGTTTTGTTCATGTTTCCAGACTATAAATAGGCATTTGACTCCCATTAGGTAGTGAACAGACTAAGCACTCAACTTTCCGCTTTTGAGTGCAAACTGGAAGTTATTTAACAAGTTTTGACTGAATAAAAGAATCAAATATAAAATCGAAATGAGTTGTAACAGTAAAAAGATTAACAGGATAGATACTGCATTAACCCATGTATGATTGTGTGCTGTCAAGATAGCACTTGAATGTCCCAGTGAGAAGCAAATGATTTCTGATGGCCATCCAGGCTTTTTTTTTTCGTCTTTGAAAAGCCCAGATCAAATAGGCTCACTCTTGTCAGCGCCTAAGCGGGAGAGCTTCCCATACGAACAAGCAATTGATTGACAGGTAGACATCGGCTGGCTTTTTAATTTCCGTGCCTCGCTTCAAATTAAACCTCCACCTGGGATAAAAGCATAGGCTATCCTGCATCGAGAACTCCCAAATGATAGGGAATGGAAATTTTGATTAGTAAAAGGACGAGGGATTTTCAGTCTGCTGGATCTCTCAATAGTGCTGACGGTTGACATTTTTTTTCAAGCAGATAAAATAGTGATGACAATTGTCTTTTTAGGGATTTTGTCAGTATTAGTGGAACTGATAAAACACCTATGGTTTGGAATGAAGTAGTGCCAATTTGTACAGCTGTGATCCTACAAATATGTATCAAAGTGTACATATTAAAGCACACAGAAAAAAAATAATGTGATGTTAGAAAATCTGAAACCTTATTTAATTACGGTATTTTCCCAAGATAATAAAAGATTATTTTTGTCATTAGATGATGTTATTTTTTCTACAGTAATCTTCCCAAGCACACAAAAACATACATGTACGTAAACACAACTTTTAAATCAGTCAGATGCAGCAGAGAATGAATTGTAGGCATCACCACTCTTTTCTAAAACATACACTGCCTTAAACAGCTGTTTGTAGTGTCGGCCCCTGCACGTGTGACAAGACTGAATAGCCACCAGAGAGTAATAGTAAATGTGCAGCTGCTTTTATTGTGTGTTTTTTATGAGACAACATACATTAAACCCGCTGTAGCTGCAGTAAATAAAGCATGCTGTAAAACTGTGTTCGTGAGAGAGCTTGTAAACATAAACAGCCGCAATGAGGTCAACATCCAAGTAATTGTAATGCTGTATGAGCAATGAAATACAACTTAATGCTTCAGGACAAAATAGCTTTGCAGGGCACCTGAAGAGGCCGCAACCACTGTCCTCAGCAATGAAAGAAATATGGGAGGGCTGTGAAACGACGTCAAATGCTGGATGTGTGTGGGAGGGTTACACACACTACTAAACCCTAACTGGCCTTTGCTATTCTATTCTTAACCTGACTTAGAGCTCCATCCAGATTTAAGATTGTTGTGGTTGGCTTTATGCTGTTTTCACTAGGGATGTCCTGATCACATTTTTTTTTGCCCTCGATCAGATCCAAGCAATACCGAGTCCCAATCTGATACTCCTATTTTTCTATTTAATACAGCTGCACAGTGCACACTTTAAGTAGTCTTCTTTTAAGTTATTAAAATCAATCAAATGTATAGCCTATGCTTGACAATATAAAGAAATGAATAGCTCTGCAATTAATTAGCCCATTGTTATCAATTTTATTATTTATTAATTTTTCAAAATAAAGTATGAAATGACAGACCCTCACTTTAATACTTTTGGCCTGTCTCTGTGAAGTGTCTATCCCTTTAATTAAGTAGGTTCTCCAGTGTTTGTTGCTGTGGTGCAGCCTGAGTTACCTAAATGAACTGTTTTCTGTTGAGCGTCCATCTTTGTCGTCCCCACATCTTTTGGGCAGATTATGCTTCATTAATACATACACCATGTTGTCTTTTGCAGTGGCGAGTAGTGAGTGAGGTTGTAGTAGACTCAGCACTGCTGTCTGACGGTGGATGGTGGAGCTGCTGAATGGATTTGTTGAGTTTGTTGGTTGCAGCAATGGCTTTTATTAGCCCTGTTACCTGTTAAACTGCAGCAGAGCAAGCCGCTGCTAGACCCTGCAGTCAGATCCAAACCGTCCTAAGAAGGTTTCTGGTTTGATTGCTATTAAACAGGTTACCTGTGAGTGTAGCTGTGCTGTGAATATGGAGTGCAGTTTTAATGACCGTCTCTGTGAGAGGACAGAAGTTGAAACCTCCAGAATAAAATGCTGTAGATTTAGAAAAAATGCAGGCTGAAAAAAGTTATTTTTCTGTTTTGTAACAGTCAGATCAATAAGTCAGAGTTTACAGGGAACCTTGGTACAAATTCTAGTTGTCTTACCTCAAAGTAGTTTTTTTTTTTTTTGGTCTCAAAGTTTGTGTTTCTGAGTTTTTAAATAATAAACAGGAAGCGTGTGCTTGTAAATTGTTCTTTAAACTTGTCAGAATTTATAATCATAATCATCATTTTTTAAAATGATGTCTAAATTACATTTCAACGCTTGATACAACTTGCTTCCTTGATTTTCATTTTCCCGTGTTAGCCTAATTAAATTAGTTTAGAGGCAAAAAACATTTTGACCAGAAGTAATGATTAAAAGTTGATTAACTAGACTAAATTAGACTAAAATTTTGAAGGAAAAAAAAACTAAAAAAAAAAAAGCCCAACTAAATTTTGACTAAAACTAATAAGGATTTATGTCTGAAGACTATAAATAAATAAATGTGGAATAGCTGCCAAAATGAACACTGCTGGCGGTTAGCACTAGCAATGACAGTGAGAATGTATTAAAATGTCCTCGTGGAATAGTTTTAGGTACTTACATTTCTCCATAAATGACCAGAACACCTCTTCTTTAAGGATTAACTTGATGCAAAGCATGTGGATGCAAATGCAACCACAGTTTTAAGGAGCAAAACATTTTCTTCTTATTTATGAGGATGTTCCCAAAAGCCAGCGCTCTGCAACAGAACTCATATTGTAATGTACAGCTGATGCTAATTGAAGTTTATTGATTAATGATTTAAAGCTAGAATCCACTTAGCTGTTTGAAACGAGCCTCAGAAAAAGTTACACTTTTGCAATGAGATCAAGGAATTCAAGTATTTGATTTGCAGCAACTTACTTAAATGTATTCACTGAGACAGAAATGACAGCCAGCTTTGAGATTCCTTTTACTGATCACGTTTCATTATGTTTGGCAAAAGGGCCTGCGCCATTACCATGAGTAATATCATAAGTTATGAATGAGGCAAACGGCAAATGGCATAACACATCAACACTGAGGGCATCAGCCCTCATTTAGAGCTGTTTGAGTGTCACTGCGCACTACATTGGCCCAGACAGCACTAGACAGAGAGCAAAATGAGCTTGACATACACTTCTCTCCCTTCAACATGACTTCATTTTATAATGTGACGCCGGCCCTCGCTGCAACCCAACTCATGTCAAGCTGTTACGGACCATCCAACTTCACCCGTCCACACACAAACACATACACACTTACTCGGATAATCAGTGGAAAAGTTGACTCGGCCCCATCAGCATCAGATGTTTTGTTTCTCTCAAGCATGTTTTAAGGATTAACACATAAAAGCAACTGAAGGCCGTGGTCTGTCATGAGCACTGTAGAGGGATTTGTGGATCATTATATGAGCTGCTTGCTAACATGAGGCTTTAGAGAGAAAACTGGGGCCCCCCTGCCAGGGAACTTAGTCAGGGGGCTGAAGAAGTTTTGTCATTTGATGTTGTACATTTTGTCATTAGCAGCCGTCTTTTATGATTAACAGCGTGGCCCTTTGGTTCACCCCTTTCAGCGTGCTTCATTAAACGTTTTCACCCATCTTATATCGGGGCATATCACTTAAGAGTTCCTATAGCCTCAGTCAATATTAACAAATATGAGAAACTTTCTCCCAAAGAAATGACAAAATATCCATCCTGTCACAGCAGACTGTTATGTTGTGAAGTAGTGGTGTGTCTTATGTAGCGAATTTAAGAGCAAGTGGGGTAGAATGGGACTGCACAGTGCTGTCACAGCAAATTTTAATATTTGACTTTTGAACAAATATAAAAAAGACAAGTTGTTTACCAAACTGCTCATCGGATCATTTATTGATTAGAGCTGAAGCCTTAGCAGTGCCTAACACGATGAAAGGAAACATCCAGCCTGATGACGGGATGACTAGTCTTCCACATCTAAAAGGAAAATTTAGAAGATATTTCATTCTTCACAGTAAAAATACAGAAAAAGCAGGTTTTTTTAATCTGTTGACTTGTGCAGGAAGTAACTTAAGTTTAGGGAGATTTTTCTTTTCACATGTAGTGCAATATTTTAGAAATGATTTCTTATTGTGTAACGTAAAATCATGTCGGAATCAACCCATCTCTCACAAACAGACATGCATGCACACAAACCACATGCACAAATATACCTGTTGTATTCAGCCGACTGTTTTAGGTAAATACAGGTATTTTATAGCTATGCAGAACGGGGCTGGGAACAAGCACTAAATCCTTTGAACCTGGATCAACATCAGTTTTCTTGTGCTGCGTTCAGATGCCTTTCACGCATAAAAGAATTTAAACATTTAAACCCGGAGCACACCGGTTTGATTTCTTCGATAACGTGGTGAAAAAAGACAAGAAATGTCCTGCAAATTTCAAGAAATTAGTTGATTTAGAATATTGAAAGCAAGGGGAAAATGTCCATAAAACAATGTTTATTATTATAATTTTTATATTATAAATATTATTATTGTTTATTTATTTATTTATTTTAATTTATTTTAACCTTTTTTTTAAAAGACATTTCTCTTTTTGATTTCTTTTTTTTTGTCTTACCTTCCTTTATCATTGTGTACTTTAAATGATCAAATTTCTTGCTATTTTTGGGTAATTTATATTCAAGTTCCCCATTGCCTTATTCTGATGTTTTTGGAAGTAATAAAACCAACTTGCTTAGGTTTCAAAGGGTTAAAAGGAACTTTAATGTAAGACTATTCACACTGAATTGCAAGTATTCAATATTCAAAAAAGTATTCAAAAAATTATGCAACAACAAGGCTCTAAATAGCTATTAAACCATCAATTAAAAGTTAACATAAAAAAAATCAGCAAATTTTCTGTTGCCACTGTTGCTGTCCATTACATAGTTTAGACACAGCATTCAAGGACTGTCTTTGGATTCTAGAGCAGCTCCCCACATAGTCAGTTTAACGTCTGCCCAGACAGCATGAGCTAAGAGCGGTGGCTAACAACTGACCCAGAGCTTTTAAATGGCCCCAACAAACTCAAACTGACACCAAAACAGCTCGACCCCGTTGTTATACCCATTAATAACAGTTAGGTGTGGTTAGCTGGGTAATGCTAACATTTAGGTTTATGCTCTTCTCCAATCTGAATAAAAGCATTAGCTCGAAAATGTCACTTGTGGATGTGCTAATAACTTGCACGTAAGGGAGCTACAGTGTGTGGACCATTTTGATGTTGTTTATTTATCTTTTTTTGTCCCGCTTCTGCCTTAAAAGTTTTTTTGGATGTGTGATATGTTTCTCATGATGAGGTTTGCCGTCCATAGCGAGTACTGGAGCTCTCATGCCCATATACAGGACAGAACAGGAAAAACAAAAATGAATGCAGGAAGATACAAATGGTCAAAAGGCAAAAGTGCTATGTTTGTATGTGGATTTTAGGGAAAATTTTCACATTTAACTCTTCATGACCCAATTAGTAGTGTAAGAAAGCGGCTTAGTTGAAATTACACTGTAAGGAATCTTATTTATCTGACAAAAAGTATAACATGGGTTTCGTTTGTTTGAAGAAGATGAAATATTAACTGCATTCACAACAGTAAATAAGCACATTTCTTAATTTTAGACCCCCTGACTAATGACTAGAGGAGACTTCCTAGGTTGATATGACAGTATGTCTACCACTATGTCTTAAGCATTGCTTTCGATGAGTCATTAAGTAAAAATTAAAAGTGAAAAATATTTTAAATTAGTGTTAATAGCATTTCTTTCCCAGGAATTATGATCTAAAGCACACATTTCTCTCTCTTACTTGGCATGTATTCACCTGCATAGCTTGCCAATCACTCTGACTGGCAGTTCTCAAGTTGGAGAGTCTAATTTCTGTCTGTTTTTGATTGGTTTGTCAGCTTTCATCTGGGGACCCTATTTGGTGCGTTTTCTTACCCTGAAAGGACATGTCTGTCAAGATGACTGACAGGCCTCAGGCCCTGTGTGGAAAAGCAATGATTCCCAGAAGCTCACTCTGCAACTGTCCTCTGGAATAGTGTAAATCAAACCCAGTAATCCACAATATGATGCACAGTTGATTGTTTAAAGGCCATAGGTGAATCTTGGAGAAGTTTGAGCTTTCAGTCATTCAGGCGTCTAAGTAAACAGCTCCATTTCTCAGAACCCCACCATAAATAACCCAACATGTGTGGTTTTATATTTGAAAATGCAGATTCATCCACCACTTAGCCACCTCTTTTCTTTCAGTTGACAGATTGAGTAGAATATACACTTGTATGAATGGGAAAGCAATCACAAATGGGATAAACTAGTTAAAATTGCTTGTTCTTCAAACTCATCTCAAGAGAACTACTGAATGTCACACTTGAGAACTGAAGAAAAGGTGTTTAAAAGGTGTTTAAAAAAAGTTGCATTTGTGTCCCAACAGTTTATTCTCTATGAGGTGGTCTGTTAATCCAGCAAACCAAAGCAGTACTTTTCTGTGATGGAGAAATCCTAAACTACTTTGAACTAAATGTTAATGTCAGCATGCTAACATACTAACAGTGACAATGCTGTTGCAAATTATGTGACTGTGATAACTTTACAGCGTTAAGTGTTGAAATATGTCCTTTCTGATGTGAAAGGCCTTGTTTTCAGTCATTACAAAAACTGATTCTTTTTTGCTGAGGTTGCTTATGGCTTTAATTGTTATTACACCAATTAATTGGTAACTAAGTGGTTATTTTGAACAAAAAAAAGAAAGAAAAAGAAACACAGAATGATGCAAAATAGAAGAGGTTTTCTTCTTATACTCCAGTGCTACATTGACTCAATGAGCTTTAGTGTCGCATATGGGACACCATCCATTTAGATGCTGTGAAATCTGAATGTTTTGGGATTTAAAGGTCAGCAGCTAGTCCCATTAACATGTTGCAACATGGTTCCTCCTGCCGACCCTCCAGTCTCCCCTGGTTAGTCAGCTGCTCTGCACTGAGCACCAACAGGCCCACAGCTCGATACCTTTGCCATTCATTTGGCGATTCTCACTGGTATCACTGTGGTAGCCTCCCTCCTAACTTGAGTCTCAAAACCCCTTACCATGCTAACTGTGTTAGTACCCCTAGCTGTGCTGACACGGTTAGGCGCACTAACAGTGATAACATAGCTACAATACTTAAGGGGTTTTGTGATGAAATAAGTGTTCCCGCAAAACTACTGTCAAACTCATGACACTTGCAATTTTGTTCCTGCCAATGTGCTTATGTTGGTGAATCAGAATCATTCTTAACTGACGAGATCATGCCTGCTGTCTGCAATTAGCATACTGCCGCGCCCTTGTTTCTCTGTATAAGGAAATCCGTTTGCTCGGAGGTGTATCATGGAGGAAGTGGTAAAGTTGTTTCTGTGTATATATTAGGGCTGCAGCTATCGAATATTTTAGTAATCGAGTATTCTACTGAAAATTCCATCGATTAATCGAGTAATCGGATAAAACATATTTTTGTTTAGTTAAAGAGCAATTATAAATATACATGAGACAATAAGACATTTCACCTAACAATGAACCATTGGTTTCCTTTTTTAACTACCCAGTTAGCTTTATTATGTTTTTATTTTCCACCCTCATCACTCTGCAGCGCTGTGTTTTTACAGATTAAATAAAGCCTGTATGAAAGGCACGTTAGCCACGCATCGACAGTAGTCATAATTAATAGAAACCTAGCCCTCCGCAGGGCTAACGTTATGTTAGCAAAGTACAGTAACGTTAATCTCATTAATTAGCGCTACGTTAACTTAATTTTGCCTTGTCTCGGGTGACGGTCCTCCGCTCTCGGAGTAAACAGGGGGCCTTCTGTGGAGATGCTGCAACATTGAAGACGTACTTTTGTTGTATGCAAGCGCTGTCTTACAGTGAATACACGCAGCAGTGTTCGCCTTGGTGTCCAGCTTGAAATGCTCCCACACTTTTGACGTTTTCTGCCTTTTCTTTGTGCCTTTCTCTTCGCTTTCGTCGCCTTCTTCGTCGTTACCTCTTCATCCATGGTTAAAACCAAACATATCCGCCGCCTCTTTTTTATTCCTTTACGTGCGTGACGTCAGCGCGTTGTGCCGCATTAAAAGTAGTCCGGGCGAAATACC
This sequence comes from Plectropomus leopardus, assembly GCF_008729295.1. Taxonomy (NCBI): domain Eukaryota; kingdom Metazoa; phylum Chordata; class Actinopteri; order Perciformes; family Serranidae; genus Plectropomus; species Plectropomus leopardus. The sequence goes on along the minus strand of NC_056480.1, from coordinate 22,045,712 downwards.
ATGCTTTGAGCTGGCAAAATTAAACGATTCCTCGAGGCAGAGAAAATTCCTCGATCATTTTTTGTAATCGAGTTACTCGAATTATTCGAGGAATCGTTTCAGCCCTAGTATATATTAAGGTCCTGACACATGAGTGTCAGTAAACGTCTGTGAATGTAACGGCAGTCGCAAACAGCTGAAAAGCATTTTGTCACCCTCAAACATGTTCAAAAATGTCGGTCTCTGATGCGCTCTCTCCTGAAGTCACAGACTGCAGTCTCTCCAGTAAGGTTAGATATGACATCTTAACAGCTGCTTAGAGAAAAATTAGAATCTTATTACCTGTATGTCTATTAATGGGCTACCAATTAACCAGTTGGCTACAAATTAACATACAGTATGCGTAGTTTCTATAAAATAAAAACTGGCACACTCAATTTTTAAAGTTTAATTTTTGTTTTAATTAATTGAAGGAGATGAAAGGGTGTCAATTTTATTGTTGTTTAATAGACTAAATTTGACCAATGTATTAGTAAACAGTTTTTAATGTTGTCCATTAGCCTTTATAAATAATTACAGTTTTGATATGCTTTAGATAAAAGGTATATGTTTAAATTTAAATTTACAGCCGAACCTTAATCATTTGTGAGTTTGCGTGGTCTGAGATAATTCAAAATTTGTTTGCAGAGAATGGACATATTCAGCAAAGAAAACATTGGCAAATCTCAGAGTTTGACTTAAACGTTTGCATATACGGTAAAAGTACAGACTTGTGTGTACAAACTGTTTGTAAATGAGTCCCAAAGTTACCACGGCAATGCCACCTAGGGTCAGGAATGAGCAACGATGCTATGAAGCTCCAACCCGACCTGGGTAGTGGACAATATGGAGTGTCAGTGGCTGACTAACATGAATACCTTATCAGCTTTGTTGTGGTACAGTACCACTACAAACAGAGGAATAGCAAAATGAACCTATAGAATCGACATGAGTTAACGGTCAAAAATATTATCAGTGGTTAACCGATTAATGGATAATTGTTGACATCCCAAGTTGTTGTCATGAAGGTCATGTCACTTTATACTGTATACTTTATGTTTACTATCGCTCCATTATTTCTTTTCACAACAACCTAAATCATGTGGATCCACTGCACTTCTCTGCATCATCCCTCGTGTCTGTTCCCTGTTGTACCAAGCTCAGCAAAGCTGTTCATTAGTGATCTAGCAGGTTCATTAACATAGTGACACGATTGGACCTTGCTGTTAACATTAAAGCATCAAAGGTGAACTGGCAAACAGCGTTCGATTTCAATTAATATGTTGCTCAACTTGGATTTGGGAACGGAATTGGAGCATGCATCAGTGAATGAATTTACTTGGACACCTTGAGACAGATGAGGCCGTCAATGCATTGAATTCCACTGTGCTCTCAGCAACCGTGGCTCTCAGAGTACAGCTTGCCACTATTTGTGTAACTTTTGAACCAAGATTAACATTCTTGCACACATTGCAAAGTTCTAAGAGCACAATGCTTAACACCTGATATACTATTGACATGACAGTGTAAATATCACAGTTGAATATATATTTATATTGTAAATTATCTGTGTCTATTACCATCTCATTTACAAAGCAAGATTCAGTTTTTATTCAAAACATATTCAAAATGAATTACTGAGTGAGAATTCAGTATTTCACAGCTGCATGTTATCTCATCGTTTGGTCACCATTACTCATCGCTCTGTGTAAAGAGCAAACGTGTCATCATAGCTTTTGCAAGGTCAAATATTGCAGCTTTTGGATGGTCATTTAGTGCAAACTAAAAAATAGGCTTGGGCGATATGGCTTTAAAATAATATGTTTTTTAGCTATATCCCAAAACTCCATGTATATCTCCATATTTTGAAATCTCCTCTGTACTAATGTAGAATAATCAAATCCAAAATTATTAAATAAACTACAGTTGCAATAAAGGTAAATACAGTAGCTATGCCAAATAATTAAGTTAAATGCTGTACTGTTATAATAAAGTTTAATAAAATACTGATTTAACAATGTAAAATATAATACTGTTATAATAAAGTTCAATAAATTATTGATATTATTTAATACATTAAAGCGGTAGATATGTTGCTTTTGTTTTGCAGTGCCATTAGACGTGATGGTTTATTCACTGTAAACAAACGAATAGCTCTTCAGTTTATATATTAATAGTGTTGGCCAGTTGCAGCGGTTCTCCATGGTTGCAAAATGCAACTAAATAGTCACGGTTTTGAGCTCTGCAAGAACCCGCTTTTTGTGTGTGTGTCCGTGGGAGGTGTAAAGCCATAAGAGAGAGAAGGATAACCGAAACACTTTAGCAAGTCTCATGATGTGACAATCTATACTCAGTGTTTGCGATAACGTCATTTCATACATCGCACGCGGAACAAGCTCCAACACATCGAGTATATGCGATATCTTACCCATTCCTACTAGAGTATTGCTTCTCTGTTTCTTACCACATTGTTTGCATAGGCTGGCTGAACTGATATTTATAACACAAAATATGCATAAATGCTCACTAAATGCCTTTAATGTGTTTATAATTAACCTTTTAACAATTAGGCAATTAAAAGCCTGTCTGGCTCTGTTGGGAGAACAATCTAACCACAGCAGACTAAGTCATACTGTCATACTATAGCCCCAGAATCTTTTAAAGGCTCTCTCAGATTGCAGTATTTCTGTTTTAAGTATAAGTATCAGATCAAGCATGTGGCTGTCTGTGTGCATTTCGTGAGTTTGAGAATGAATGCATCAGATATGAGCACTGTGTGTCTGTGTCATACTGTTCTGAGAAACACAGAGGAGAGAATTTACCAATGTGCTCCTTTGGAAACGTGTACGTAATGTGTGTGTGCCAGTGGGTGTGTGTATGTGTGGTCTTATCAGTGTGTACGTGTGTGTACGCGTGTGTGCATGTTCCTCATGCGGTAGGAGAGGACGTTCTTCCATCTGACCCACAGCTCCACAGGGCTTTATCTCCGCCGGTGTTCCACATTATTGATAGCCGCAGTGATATTGACAGGCGATGTGCTGGTAGGAAAGGGAAAATAGGAGTTTGATATGACATATTGTGCTTCTCAGCAGGTCCCATAAATAACTTTGACACGTTTTTGTATGCATGGGAAGGCCTCTGATTCAGCCTCCCATAAAAAATAAACTTCTATTATGGAATGTATTTGTCAAGTGGTGCAGTGATGGATGGACTAGTGTTTAGCCCTTGGCAGGTGGATGGGACCCGCCACAGCAAGCAGCAGCAAAAGCTTGTGGGGAGGATTTGCTAAGCAACTGTGGGTGGGAGGTGGAGGGGTGTCATTGCAATTATTCAGCATGAAAGGGGATCATTTCAACACCTGCTTTCTCTTTCCCATCATGCATTATTGCGACAGGATATTTTCCTCTTGTACAGTGACAGTAGATGAGGGAAAGGACAAAAAAGACATTAAAAAGATAGCCATTGGTCCAAATGAGTTCTCTGAAGGGGTCATAGGATAAATCTGAGGGGTCATGAGAGAGTAAAAGAGAATCATTATTTTTTTTTCTTGTAGTGTTTTCTTTATTTCTTTATTTTATTATCAAAAACTGGACAATTTTATTCCTGTAAGATTCGAAAAATTATTTTAAAATATTTAAATTAAATACGATTGATGGTTAAATATACTTTGTACAATGTTAACCCCTTAAAACCTGAGCAAATTGGCTTGATTCCTTTTATAAACATGGAATGAAGGCAATAAAGAACTTAACTCGAAATGATGACAAAAATGGAAAAGTAATTTGAAAAAATTACCAGAAAATTACCTAAAATAAGCACACACAAAAAAAGAGAGACAGTAAATGACCTTAAGAATGTGCCAAAAGAAAGAAGAAAATCATTTTTATTTATTGTAATATAATTTTAACTATAGAATTAGAAACTTTTCTTTTCAGGACATTTTTTTCCTTTTTGTGGATATTCAGTAGTCTCCCCTAAGCTAATTTTCAAGTAATTGTCTTGTCACCTTTTACTACTAGTTTCTGCAATTTTCTGGACATCTCTTGCCAAGTTGCTGATTGCCTTTTTCCCATGTTTAAAAGAAATCAAGTAAATTTTCTTTGGTTCCATAGGTTTAAATGTTTGTGAAAGGTGTCTGAACGCAGCACAGCAAAACTGATGTCGATCCAGGTTCTAAAGGGTTAAACATATGAAGTACAAATTGCTTTGCTCCAAGTCAAAGGGTTAGAAACCACTGTAATAAGTGGTAAATCAAAATGTTGGGAATTATCTTGCTTATAAAAGTCCGTACACACATGAAAAGTACACATTATTTTCACAACATCTTTATTTTGCCTTTACAACAATCTCTAATTATATAATCACGGTAATCATATTAATGTAATCAAATCACTCCCCACCACCCACATTGTGCTCATTCATAATAGTCTTCTTCTTACAGTATACTTGTTGCAGTGACAGTGTCTGTGCTGCCTGCATGTGCTTCTATTTTGCATACACATTGTAGCATTGTGCTTTTGTTGTCTTCAACAAGACAGTGAAAGGAAAGCAACATCCCGCATGTCCCCGTGAGCCGTTCTTGCTTAGCGTCATTGATTCATTTTTCTGCCTCAGGGCCCCGCTGGGCATGTTGGTTTTCATTTCATGACTTTATCCTCCACGGTCGGGAAGACATCTTGACACACATGGAACAACATGCACGCAGGCACACAAAAAAACAAAAGCAGCGAATAATCTGAGGCTACATGTGTTTGTCCAAGTAGATTTAAAAACATTACTACTTGTTGCGAATGGTCTTATTGTAGATTTATTTGATGGTGCAAAGTTGCTTCTTCAAGGTCTTGACTATGCATTTGTCCTGGGCAAATCTGCATTCCCTCTAATAATAGACAATGTTTTGCATAAAGCTTTCAAGGCATTAGTTCTATTTGGTTGGTAGGTTTAGGATACCATCAGTAACTAGTATTTACAGGACCTGGTGTTACTTCCAACTCCTCAAATATTGACGCTTGGTCAGTGGCCTTTGACCTCAGATACTGCTGCGCAGAGGCTCCCTTTAGCGGCTTTAAGAGATGAACCAGGGGGCAACATTTTTTGATGCTCTGAGCAATACTCGTAGTGTAAAGAGCAAAAAAGTCTGCATAGGTTGGCCGGGTAGGGGGGTGGATGGCTCAAACAAACTCTATATATTTTAACCCATGGGTCAGCTGTCCCATGTGAATCCAAAAATCAGTTGAGTTATTTTATTAACAACAAAGTGTGAGAGTGTGTTATGTTACATTCGTAACATACATACTTATTTTCAACCAGACCATGATTTTTTTTAGTTTATTTTGAAAAGAGACAGCATTTAACAAGCCGAATCTGTGTATTTCTTATGAAAGTTTTATTTTTAAAAGACATATTTCATGGCCCTGAGCATCCCGAATGGATACTGAAAGTGTAGTTTTATGTGCTGGGCCATTGACCAAGCATCAGTATTTGACTAGTCGTATTGAGAATGTGTTGGATTACAGGCGACTTTTTTAAAATCCTCATTAAAAGCAAAAATAGAAAACAAGACTGAGAGTCTACTGCCAGATGAGCGGTTATGTAAGGCTGAATTAAACACTAACATTAGCATGCTAACATGCTGATGCTGAGCAGGTATGATATTGACCATGTTTACCATCACAGTTTGACATGTTAGTATGCTAACATTTCCATCTAGTACCAGATACAAAGTAAAGAGGATAGCGGGAATGGGATTTGTTTTGCAGCTGTTTGATAATGTTGCTAGAGGGTCAAAGTAATCAGTTCATCCTCTGGTGTTTGTGAATGTTGTCACCATATTTCACAGCAATCCGTTTGATAGTTGTTGAGATATTTCACCAGCTGGTGATGCTGAGTAAAGGTCAGGGGATCACCAAAGTAACAAAAAAAATCCAACTTGTGCAGACCTTGAATATATGTATAAAGTTATGTGGCAATCCATGCAATAGACTTTGAATTAGTGAACAGACACAGTTCTAGCATGACAAAAAATCATGCATTTCATAATTTTAAGGGAATTATTTTATTTATTTATTTTACATTTAAACGTCGAAGGAGTCAGTTGTAGCAGATGATGATAGGAGATGTTTGAGAGCAGCTTACAACAAGCTTATATAAATGCACTCTCATAGACAGACTGTAAGTAGAGTCTTATGGTAGTATAGTAGAAGACTGGTATATTGTCTCTGAATTGTTGACGTTTGCCACCAGGGCCTACAGCATTACTTGTGTACATCAGGAAAAACTGTCCTTTCAACACCCTTATCATATAAATGGCTCACTACTATTACCTCCACTTACATGCATAGCAATCAGATGATATAAAAATCAGCTAAATCTGTGCAGTGGGACTCCTTTTTGAGCAGTCACCCGTGAACTTCCTGAACCAGAAAGCGTGTGATGGAGAACACTTAGACCCTCTCATCCATTTCACATTTGTTCCAATCAATTATTGAAGTAGACAGCCAATTACAAATGAGAGGATTTGAGTGCCCGGCTTTCGTTTCTCCAAAGGCTTGCATTAAACGTCTCTTGGTGGTGAATAATTGGTGCGATTAATTTACTGTTGGGCGCAAGAGGTGTTTTCATCTGTCCGTCGGCAAACGACCCTCCCTTATATGATTTAAAGTATTAAGATCAGGGGGGGGGTTGGGCTCGTCAGGAAGCTATAACAGGTTGAGATGAAGTTTTAATTGTGTTTTGATCCATGCGATTACATATAGCATTCTAGTTTTTAATCTGCAATTACTCCCTTCTTTGTACCCCTAATTGGGATGGTGGAGTAGCATTGCATGCAAATGAGACTAGTTGTAAAGGGGTCCAAAAAAATGCATCTTCTATTTAATGTATTCAAGCCAAAGTGATGAAATAAGGACTTATTTTTTCATCGTCTTGTTTTCCATTGATTACTCTCACAATTTGTTTAATTTGATGGCCAGATTGACAGCAAAGTAATTTATCTGCCTGCGCTGAATGACGGGCTGTAACGGACTGACATTCCATGTTGACGCTCCAACTCTGGATAATTTCCAGTTCACTACTCATCGAGAACACCCACACTACAATGGAAGCTTGAAAAGGGATGTGATGAAACATTAGATTTATCCCCAGTCACAATGAAGCTTGAAGAGATGCAGCAGGTTTTTTTTTATGTAAATGGAAAGTCCCTCACATCTCTTTTTTTTGGCTCATGTCTATTAATACAGAAGGTGAATAAGAGGTGGAACATTTCTAAATGTGGAGGAAGCTCTCTAGAAAACCACTTTGTCCTTGCTCCAAATTATAATCCAAATTAAAAGACCAAACAGGGAGAAGACAAGGACTGCTTGGTTTAGTGAGCCTCCCCAAGCATCAAGGGAAGCACAGGTGTACAAGGTCAGCACCCTTTTTCTCTGGAGACTCCCTTAAGGGTAAATGTGCCTATGATGGAATAGAGTGGCAACAGAACAGACGGGACGACTGCTGTAGGCCCGCGGCACTCCATCATTCTCCCAGTCCCACAATAGAGCTCCATATCACCAGCTCCCAACAGACTGCCAGCAAGTCCACCTGGTAACTTTAGGATTTAGACATACTTGTATTTCCTACTGTACGTCTCCAGAGACAGCAATCTAATTAATATAGTACATGGTCTTTTTTTTGCCTCCTAAAAATGAAAAATATCAGTGTTTTAGTAGGGATATAAGAAAATATCAGTACACTTAAGTATTGCTATATTCTGTTTTGTGATATTGTATCAGTTCTCGAAAACACAGTATAGATTTTTAATTAATAGTTCATGTGCAAGGATGTGTGGCAGTGGTTCATTTTTTGTTCCTTCAGTATTGATATTTATGTAACATATTACTGGTGTAAACACAAATAATACAGGCCCATAATACAGACAGATTTATGTAGGCGCACTGCTAGCATCTACAGTTTTTCCTAAAATTCATCTGAATTTTGCAAAATATTAAACTGTAACCGTTTTATTGTGATGCATTACTTAATGACATTTTTTGCCAATACACCCCTAGTTTTTAGACTTTCATCTTGTGAAACATGAATGAAATCGTTCAAGTCTCGCATTTATGCCAAAACTGTCTGCTTTCAGGTTCAGGTTTAATTTCCGTGTAACTTTTTACTAATTTCTCGCTCATTTCGGGGGCCATTTTTTGTGACGATTCTGATTGCCTCTTCCCATGTTTTTTAAAGAAATCAAGCAAATCTCTTCATGTTTCAAAAGGTGAAGGATACAGTGGTCATTTATTTGGAAATATTTAATTCCACCAAAGACGAGCAGGATCATGTGTAAGAAACTGAAAAAGAGTGGTAGCCTTTTTCATATGTTGGTCTGTGAAATGTGAAGATTCCAATTTTCCCAAAGAGACGTAAGACATAAGGAGACATAAGATGGGAGTCCATTCTGTCAATCCCAGCCAGTTACCAGAGGAGGAGTGTGAGGCTGTTATTCCTTGTGTTGGGTTGAATTCTCATTGAGTTGAACTGTTTCCACCCAAACTTTCATCTGACAGCTTTATGTGGAAAAGTGAGACAATACAAATGCAAAACAATGAGCCTTAAAAATCATTTATGGAAATACCGTCAGATTTGTTTTACCACCACCAGGTCGCACCTGAATTTATGACAAAAGTTTCTGCATTTAGTATAAAAGTCATAACACAGAGGCAAGGACTAATGGGACTCACTCTTTAGGATTAATTAGATAAGCTCCTTTTAAATCCTCACTTTTCATATTAATCCTCAAGAACTAGAATGATGTGCTGGATAATGGAAATTCAAAGCACTTAAAAGTGTTTACTGATGGCTATACAGCTACACAAGACAACCTATATTCTTGTTTAGGGATATCTGCGAATGCAAAGACACAAAAAAATGTGTCACTGAGTTATCCTTGTGTCAATTCACGCTCACAGGTTGAAATAATATGATACGTGTAACATATGCAAGGCTTTGCATGCAGATGTGACACCATATGTCTTCATTTGACAGAGGGTTGACTCTCTGTCAGAATCACATCATGCTAATTTGAAAATTTGGTTCCTACATGTGCACACAGCAAAATCAGACGTTTCTTTGTGTTGTATGTGTGTAGTGAGATCTATTGTCTGACCCCACCACGCCTCCACCCTCCACCATCATAAGAAGTATGCACACACACCACACTTTACTACATCGACCCTCACCCACTTGCTTTATTCACATCCCTGAATCCAACTCGCTAGTATTCAATCATTTTGATTAAAAGACTGATTTTGTCCTGAAACTGTGCAGGAGTTGGGAGCCTCACTAGCCAATGACATTTGAGGATTCATATATTTTCATAAACTTTTAACAATGTCAATGGGACATGTCTTCAATCTTAGCCTCACGATGGCAAAGGCACTCAATCTTTCCTTAGCTCTCGACAGAACATTTGAATATGAGCATAGGATTATTAATGTGACAGTTCATAGGGGAGGCATCATGGGGAGATTCAGAAGAAGAAGGGGCTTTTTACAGGTAGGTTTAAAAGGGAAGTGCATAATGTTTTCTTCATTTTTAACCATTCAGGTGTGCTCTTTCTCTTATATGCTAACTTAATCAGTAATTGATTAGAATCTGGAAGAAACTGCAGTTCTTTGGTTTATTTATTTATTTAAAGATAATTATTTGGGCTTTTTGCCTTTATTATACAGGACATCTTGGGTGTGAAAGGGGGAGAGTGGTTATGACAGGCATTAAAGTGCCACAGGTTGGAAAGCCTTTGTCCATGGGGTGTCTGCTGTCCCAGGTGAGCTACTGGGTGCCTCAGAAACTGCAGTTTGGATTAGCAACAATAGTCATCATGTCTCAGCAAACAGTTAGAAAACCTTGAAAGTCATCTTTCGAAAATCCCCCCCAACAATACAACACATGGATTAAATATTTAGAAATATTTACCGAAAAAGTGAACCTTGGCATTGCTTTCAAAACTTTTTTGTTTTACTTCATTTAGCATCTTCATTAAAACACTGAGTACCTATACTTAGTCTCATGCTGGCTACATTTTGAAATGTAACTGGTAATATTTTATTAATTAAAAGTTGGTTAAATGTCTCAAAAGCTGTGGACACAACCATAGGTACTCTAGATTTAACCCAAAAGAATAATTCTAGATTCAATTAGCTAGCGTTTTACCAAGCTTTTAATGCGTTGGAATAATTTAAGTGTGTCAGATGGATATTTAATCAATACTAAGTCAATCAAAACGTAAGTATTGGTTTTGATTTGGTATTGAATAGCCAATGTTTAAGAACTTAGATTGGGGCCAAAAAAACTTTCTTATCTCAATATGATATCCCTTTTTCAACATTTCCTAAAATTATATACCAAGAAAAATTGCAGTATTTCAAATAACAGTCCTTAGAAGTGCAGTGTTGAGTGTGAGCTCTTGAGACCTATCAGATATATTTAGTACTATGGCCAAAAGTACACACTGTGTTGTGTATTTAGAGGGGACCTCTATAATGCCGAGGAGAGATGTTACATTGTAGTGAACACAAATATTTACAGCATCAGCAGTGTAACAATCCTAGAGTGCGCTTCTGTTCATGGAAATAGCTGTGCTTTGACTGCTCTACTATTGCTATGAGATGCAACTATGTCATCCAAGAAAGCACATTGTGGAGCATTAAGTTGTTTGGATGATTGGTTCTTAAGAAAGCTGCAAGTATCAATAGTGGAGGGCAAACAATCAATCGCTTCCACACAGACATGCTTTGAACGGAAACTACACTGACACTCACTGACGCATGACACCTAATGTCATGAAAACTATTTGAAAATGTACTGACTCTGCAGACATGGTGGTCTCTCTTTAAGGCTATCTGAAGTTTGGATTTATTTCCTGGTTGATTCATAAATCTCTGCCTTTTCTTGATTGTGTTATGGAAGTGGCTGTCAGTCCAGGTGTTTCAGCATCATTGATTTTTGTGGTTTAAATCAGCAGTTCTTTACCGTATTATCGTCAGAATGAAAGGAAGAAAAACGAGTACACCCTTTTCACAGCTGTAGCCCTCAACTCCCTCAAGCACAACTTGCTCAGCCATTGTGTTCTACTTTGTATCTTATTGTTGCATTCAGCAAGTTTCTGTTTTCTTCCTCATCTGTTTGTTTCCTCCCGGACAGTCACATACCTTTCCACCTCCTGCCTCCTATCTCCTTCCTCCTTCCTCTCTTTATTCTTGTGTATCACAGCTTTCTTGTCATAAGAATGAATTGAATTTGTCCCCTTTAGTGCAAACAACAATAGACAGAGTGGGGACCTTCAGGAAAACAAATCGCCACCTCCTGTCCCTGTTGGGGATTGGATGTACTGTGTATGTGTGTCCGTGCACATGTATTGCTGATGAGGCTGAGGGGGCAGATGAGGAACAGGCCTATGCCAAAGAGCTACCCAGGGTCATTTATTAACATGTCATCCTCACAGCGTCTGTTGAACCAGCAAGAGATCCAGACAAATGATGTTAATAATAATAAGTCGCCCTGTGGTGAGACTAGGAGGTCTGTCCATGCTCGGCACCTGATGCTTATTATTAAAATAAAAAGGTGATAAGTTAATGTCTGCGGTACTGTATGTAGCAATGCAAAGGCCTTCAAAGGCCAAATTGAGATTGCTATTCTCAACCCATTGAGACCTTAGCAAGTTGATTTGGTGTCTTTCAAAAACATATAGGCAAAAGCAATAAGCAACTTAAGAAGAAATGACACAAATATTAGCAAATAACTTGTAAAAAGTATGAGGAAACTACCTGAAAATGAGCAAACAAACAAAACAACAACAAAAAGAAAGAAAAATAATGTAAAAAGAAAAAAAAAGGAATTGACCTGGAAGTACTTGAATAATCATAATTCTGTAAAATAATTTTAAATATGTAATTATGATAATTATTAATATCATTTTTGGACATTTCCCTAGCTTCTTTACAGATAATTATAAAATTAACTAATTTCTTGCAATTTGTGGAGACAGTTCTTGCTAAGTTGGTCATTGCCTTTTTTCTCATGTTTTCAAAAGAAATCAAACCAATTTTATTATATTTGTATGGTTTAAATACTTATAAAGGTGTCTGAACACAGCACAAAAGTGATGTCTGTCCAGGTTTTAAAGGGTTAATATGGATGCTTTGTTCCCCCTCTTCCTTTTATGTATATTTTTCCTCTGCCTTTAGGCATTTGTACCAGGACAGTCTGCAGGTGATTTCCCAGCAGCTTTACTGCCTATAAAAGTCCTCCTTGCTCTATATACATTAGTTGTGTCAAACGCTTAAATTAAAGGGACATACAACTTTAAAGCATAGAGTCGATGACAAGAGCCTAAAATGTCAATGATCCATGACCAGACACTCCATCACCTTGGGAGGGATGACTAACCCAGTACACTGAGGGTGACGTATCCACATTCAAGGACACTCCTTATATCCTCATTGTGCATGATGAAATATGCAGCATCTCATGTGGGCCCATGATTTTTCCAAGCATTGTCATAGCTGTAAACACTGTGCTGTTTAACGGATGTAGTCACATGTATTTTTTTTTTTCATTCCCACCAGCCATGCATACCACCCACCCCTCCACCTGGGACCTTAGAAACAAAATATCTGATATGTTACATTGGCAACAGCTCTTTGTGAATATGTGGTTAGGTGTAGGAACAAAAACCCTTTAGTTGTGGTTAGGAAAAGATCATGTTTTGGTGAGAGAAATCACTTAAAAAGCACAATGGGACGGGAAAAAACATGAGGGTTCTGTGGCTCAGATGCTGCTGGGAAAGGGTGCAAAGGTTTTTTTGGGATAAAGGGCTGACAATGGCATGGCACCTTTTTGACTTTATGCACTGGTTCTTCTAGAAATTGAGTATAAAAGAACTGTAATAAACAATACATGAAATTATCCAACATTGCTCAGACTATAGCTATTGTATTAACCTCATCGTAGGTCTGTTAGATAGACTTTAATTCCTAATAGCCATTGACCAAAAGAGACACAAAGGGTGAACAGAATATGTTGATGAATGAAAGAGGGCGAAATAGGTGAATCTCTGTAAGCACCAGTACAGCATGTTGGAATTAATAAAATGGGACTTGGTTTCAATAGTATTCATAACTTGAAACATTCACTGGAGTCAGTCGTTTTCATGCGGCATTCATAATCGTATCGTACAATAGCATTTTGTAAAAAGGGACAAGCCCAAACCTAATTCTCACATAATAGCGCCATTGACAACATTGTAATTCAGCCTCAGTACATGACCAGTGGAAGTCTGTTGCAGGCATTCAGAGCACAAGAATATTCCTTTTATAACCACATTTAATTAATTGCAGAGGAAGGGAAGACACAAAGACAAAATGGCTCGGCTTTAATTGGCTTGACCGAACATTTTCATTACAGAGAGGGTATATCTCTCTCCGACAGTCTCAAAGACCAAACTTGGTCTTTTCAGGAATTATTGTGCTTTATGGGAGCATGGGTGATTTGTACCCATTTTATGCATGACATAAATGGAAAAAGAACAAGTGGAGAGATACAATGTCCAGCGTTGCAACATAAAGTAATATAGGTCCAGTGTGTAGGATGTAGGGGGTATATTGGCAGAAATGGAATGTAATAAAGTAAGTATGTTTTCTTTAGGCTTCAATCACCTGAAAATTAGACTGTGTTGTCATTACCTCAGAATGAGGTGTTTATATCTACACAGGGTCCGCCATGTTGTATTGCCCTTTTTCTACAGTTGCCCAGAACGGAAAAACCAAACACTGGTTCCAGATACGACCAGTCATGTTTTTGCGCCAACCCTTTTGAGACAAGCTGAACAATGCTGATTATTTATTGTAAAAATCAAATCAAAAGCATAATTTATATACAGCATAAGACATGCTAATGTAAGTTAACTGCTGTTTCATATACTGCATATCAATATAATTCACCAGTGTCAATTGCCATCACTTTATCACATTATAGTCAGGCTGAATATAAAGGTTGGTATAGCAGCCTTTCACATGCTGTTTTGTCTGTTTGCATATGCTCTAAGCTTTATCAGATATCCGTTTAATTTATTTGGTAGAGGAACCTGGTGAATCTGCATTTCCATCCGGAGGCATCCTGAGTGAATTTAGCATTCCATTAGCTGCTACATTTTACAGCTGTCATTCAGATTTACCTGTGGTTATGAGCAAATATGCCACACTGCTATTGTAAGCCTCATCCCAGAGCAATAAATTGTATGTTCATGCAAATTCAGAGCTGTTCAATGGTGATTATGATAAGTGCGGTAATCTCCTTATCTCATCACAGTCTCTTTGGTTACTGAAATGTGCTATGAAATGCAGCAATACACACAGAAAATTGAGCGAAACTGCAACTAATGCTACAGTCTTTTCTCCCCCTTATGTTTCCCTTACAACATTGTGCTGATGGTGTGGAACTACACCAACTGCATCAATCACAAAGTTCGAATCTGCTAAAAGTGCAGTTACCGGTGCAGTTATTTTATGGTAGATGCAGAAGAAATGTGTAAGCCTTGTTTCACACTTGTTTTACCAGCTGGCTATTGTATATTTCCATACCACCTCAAGGATGATAGATATTCTCACGGTTTCATGCTGCTTTTCACCCGTCAGAAAACGCTTTTGTCAAGAGTTGGTTGGACTTGCATTTCAAGATGAAGGCTGCAATAGCAAATCTGCCTAGTAACAAACAGACCATGATCAGCATCAGTATTTTATTGCGTTTCAGTCACAATCTTCAAATTTAACAGCGTGTCAGTCATTGCTAATAACATGGTGAAGTGACTCTTGCTGTAGCAACAAAAGCTGATGATACATTCCATTATTTGCCGGTAAGGCAATCCGTAACCTCCGTGACCTTGCAATAAATTACACCTTTCCTTCAATATATGACCAGATATCTGTTATATTATCTGTGCAAGGACATTTGCTACAATAGCAGCAGAGTGGCAGACGCAATAAATATTATTTAAGGACTCAACATGTCATCTGTAAATACCCATAAATGCCATTACCTCACTTCATAGCATGTAGCCATAAACAAGTGATGAATAGAGTCTTCCAGTGCATCAGTACAACAGGTTTCTAAGAGCCCATTGATTTTGGATTTGAGAGTGTGTGTGTTAACGTTGAGCACTTACAGCAACTTGCTGACAGTACAGCAAACACTCCCACAAAAGCTATTAGCGCTTTGTTAATGCTTTCAACGCCTTTTCACATAAGCCAAGGTCACATATTCCTCTCCGTCGTGTCACGTGTCACAAACAGTCTAAGATTATATAAATGAAGACACGCTGAGATGGGGAGGAAAAAACAGAAAAAGTTTTGTGGTTAATTATGCCACATAATTCAATTTTGATTAATAATTAATGTCTCCTTTCCTAACTAAATATCTATAATTAATCAACAAGTCATAGCAAGAGAGTAGGCTAATTGGTTTGAAAACACAAACCTGAATACTTAATTCATAGAGGAGGTTGACATCGCTAATTGCGGGAGTAATCAAAGCTCCACCCTTTGGGATTTGACGAAGAGATTGGTAAATGGGGGTTAGCGTGATCCTTCATAGCATTATCATGACAGCTCCATTTATAACTGGATGAATATCAGCGATGACATGAACAGTAAATGGCAAAAGCCTTGCTGCATTAGGCTGTCTGAATGATAAACTCCACTGATTCAATCATTCAAGTAGTTTCACTTAAGACTAACTTGTAACTGTTTTACTCAAGTCTCTCAGGCAGCATGCAATCAGTGTAATGTCTCTGTTCGCTTGTGTGTGTTTCGGTTAGCAGATTAGCAGAAAGACGACTTCATGATTTAAAGCAACATCAAGAGCGAGAGAAAGAAAGGGTTAGTTCATCAGTGAAAGCCCTCTGTAGAAAGAAAAACATTTTAAAGCATACGGTCGGTGATAATTTATATTTTAACTGTCACGAGTCCCATGAAAAACCTAAAACGAACAATTCATTTATCTTAACCAACATGTGTGGCCTATATAGCCAAAGCCTTTCTCTGCAGAGATGGGTACCAAGGATCTGTCTTAAATTGATACCAGCTCCTGATTGGTCAGAATTGTGATAGCAACAAGCATAAAAGAAACTTCAATGCCCAAATGACCATTTGTTTATCTATTACTCTCCATGTGTTATGTTAAATCTGTGAAATATCTTTTTCTTGCCTGCCTTCCAAAAACAGAGACAATTCTTTATGAATTGATGTTATGGGGTACGAGTTAACTATCGTAAAACTATATCAACACATCCCTTTTCAAACTCTCACACAACTCATGCAGTACAACCCAAGTCAAGTTTATCCTGTTTTATGCTCAGAACTTCCAAAACAGACAGTGCTTTTAGATGGGGGAACAGAACTAAAAGTGAAACTTCAATCTATGCTCTCTTCAAAGCAAGACTGCATGGACAAAAACAGTAATTTTACCTCGCTGAGCACAGGAGTTGCAAGTATTATTTTATGACCTTGGTGTTAAAAGGTCTAGTGTGTAGGGTGTAGTCGCAGCTAGTGTTTTGCAACCAACTGAAACATCTCACGTGTGCCAAGCGTGTAGGAAAACTATGGTGATCAAGGCAAATATGTGAAAATGCAAATGGCCTTATCTAGAGCCAGTGTTTGGTTTGTCTGTTGTGCTACTGTAGAATAACATGGTGGACTCTGTTTAACTGGACTGCTCCATATGTAGATATACGTACATTGTGCAGTCTAAAAGAAGTGAAAAAGCTATTTTTATTTTTTTTAGGTGATTATACACTAATGAAAACATAGTTATTGATATTATTATGTCAATATATGCCCCTACATTCTACACACTGGACCTTTTAAAGGTTTTTATTCACCAAAATCACACAATAACACAGCGAGGCAAACTACTAATCGAGACAGTGGTACACCAGCAGCTCCTGTGTTCTGTGAAGTGAAAATGCTGCTTGATGAGCGCACCATTGTGTTTCATCTTTAGTTTAGCTCCCCGTCAAAAAAGGCTTACGCATGGAACCACCAAGCATAGTAGTAGTTACATGAGACTTTTTAAACTGATGTGGTCATGTCGTGTTCAGTAATTCAGTAATTTTCAGTAATTTTCTGTTTTTGGATTCTTAATTTTGTAAATAAAAAGTTTTCTTTACAAATTCAGTATAACACAGAAAAAATGTTTTTTTGTAGTTTATATACAAACAGTCAACTGAGAGGTGAAGTATAGTTGAAGCCGCACTAATTCATTTGATGTACAGCATTTTTAATTTCCTTTCTATTTTATTGCCTTTTTTCCCAAATGTGTAGCCATTTAACTGTGGTGATGCACTCATAAGCATTGCACAGCAAAACCACATAATACTCACCAATAACTGCCCTTTTTATTGTTTTCCCACCCCTCTCTTTTTGCTTTATTGTCTGTAGGTCACACCTCATCTTTCACAACACAAAATCCAAAATAGACTGCACCACCTAAAGACAAAAAATCCCTCCTTACCTGACAACCAAAGAGAATAAAACAGGACAGCACCGTCTGTCTCTGGCACACAAGATTGCCAATACATATCTTGTTCCTGAATGGTTCAGCAATATTCAGATTCTTCCCATGCAAAATTATTTCAAAAAACAAAAGCAATGAGAAAATATTAACGCTAACAATCAAAAACGAGGAAGTAGGAAAGCACATTGTCACAAGTGCAATGTGTACAACACCTTATGAAGAAAAAATATAACATAATTTACCCTAACAACTAGCCTAACAATTCAGCAATCCCACAACATTTGGAAAAATCTACATCATTATAATGTTTTTTTTTTTTTTCCAAATATGAAAGAACAGGTCACAAAAGCCTTCAAAAATGAACCCACAGCTTTGCCTTTCTTAATTCTTTATGTTTGTGAGGCATTTTTAAAGATCTGCATTTTCAGTGGGAACAGTTAGACCTCGGCCTTGCATGGTTTTATCATTCCACACATAATAACTGCACAGAAGTGTAAAAACAACACATTTTTTACAATTTTACTCTTAAACACACACATTGGAAGCACCAATAAACCTGTTAATAATGTAATGTAGTGCAGCAGTAAGACTACATGTGTAAATATGGATTCAAACATTACAGTAGAGGTGAATTATCACCTCTCTGACACACACTCAAGTAATTTAAGATGACAAGCTTTACTTGCATTGCCTCATGTAAACATTCTAGTCATTGTGTCCAACTCCTGTCTCTTTTTTTCAGGACAGTCCAAAAGTTTTCCTTCAGAACACTTTCACGACCATTTCTGACAAAATTAGTTTAAGCATTGTGTGTGTGTGTGTGTGTGTGTGTGTGTGTGTGCGTGTGTGCGTGTGTGCGTGTGCTTGTGCGTGTGTGTGTGTTTAATACCTGTTAAAACACGACTTCAGTTAATGGCTAATTTGCACTGGCTAAGTGTCTCCCAAATTTCAGATTCAGGAGTGTTATACTCCATTTATGCATTGTCATCACACTAAAAATCTACCATCCGTTACACATAACCTCAGAGAGGGACACATTTGAGTAGTGGCATGGCTTCAAACAAAGAAAGTCACAGCTGCAGAGACCGGAGTTGAGACTGTGGGTGTGATCTCAGTTCGAGGTGAAAGCTGTTTTAAAACGCAGCTTGACCTGATGGATCACAAGTCGAAAGTTTGGAAAGAAACACGCAGGGGTTTGCCAACAATCTCAGGAATGTCAATTTGGGTTAGACAGCTTTTTAAAATGAAACGAGGCCTGAATTCCAATGTGTGGGTGCACACAGTCAAAAACTTGATTACTCTAGATTATAACACCTCACACTTATTTATCATTTTCATTACAGGCCATGTTGCCCTTGAAGTGGCATTCTTTCTTCATTCACTTCTTTTTGTGTCAATTTCTACTTTAATTGGACATCTATTTTTGTCACCAAACAAGATTTATTACCAGCATTCAGGTGAGAGTGAACTTGGCTGAAATTAGAGTACTCTTTGTCCATGACATGGGCACATCCGTGGAGGGGCTGCAACCTTGTAGGCTGTTCCCTGCTGAAGGGGAGGCTGTTCGTGTGTGTGTGTGTGTGTGTGTGTGTGTGTGTGTGTGTGTGTGTGTGTGTGTGTGTGTGTGTGTGTGTGTGTGTGTATTTCTATAGAGACAAAAACTTGGAAAAAGTGAGAGGAAGTCAGTGTGGGAATAAATGTGAGCAAGGGACTGAGGGATTTTCTGGGGACACGTCACTGATGTGTCTCCACTGGCCTGAATTCACAGTTGGGGTGTTTTTATCTGCTTAGCAGTGTCACCTTGAGTACCTGGTGAGGGAAACACTTTCATTTTGAAATTGTAATTATTGTTAATGCAGTGAAGCAGTACCATATTATGGGAACTTCACTGGCTTCAATGCTGCTGATTAGGGACATCAGTTTTGGTTCATTTTGCTTTTGGTAGCCTGACGCTGGTTAATCGCTAACTACCCTGTTAATTTAAAAAAATAATAATAATAATAATAAAAAGCAAAAATAAGTTAAATACAATAGCTTTCCAGCACTATCCATTTAAGGGGGGGGGGGGGGTGAATTTTAATGTTTTGTGATGTAAATGTCTCAACTTTTATTTAATTGTCTGTTGGCTTTGCTGAGAGATTTTGGCTAGCCGCTGTAACGTGCAGAAACATGATGCTCACCATCCACCTTCCAGGTTGGCTTGCTGCTTTGCACTTTGCACCAGCCAGACAGGGGCTAGCTAGCAGTGGCGCTCATTGGGTGAATTTCTGCTGGTAATGTCATTATGATCCATTTTGGTTGGCCAGCATTGTTAAACAATGTTGAAGTCCTCGTGCATTGCATCAAGGTAGAGCTATCTGGATGTGCTAATCTGAGGAGAGACTGTGATAAATGCCAAAATATGTGCCAATTAGGTTATTGTAGATATATTGGTGCATTGGCATAATTTTTTCTCACAGAATTAGAATCGGGGCTCCCACAGTCACTGAAAACCTGGAAACATCATAAAATTTTGGAATCACATTTTCCAGACATGGAAAAGTCATGAAATTGGTAAAAAAAATATTGAAAGTCTTGGAAAAGTCATGGAATTTTGTTGTGTTTGATGACATTGTTACAGTAACCTCCATGGACAACTGTCCATGTAATGTAACTTGAAAGCAAATTTAATTTCTCCAGCTGACAGCAAAGTAGCTCTAATATGTGTCAGTGTGTGATGTGTGTGTGTGTGCACATTTCTTCATTTTCTCCCTGCGTTCTTTCGCCCTCTACATGTAGGCAAGCTAGCTGAAACTATGTGTGCATAGATTTGAATCTGATATGATTGAGAAATGGCAAGAATGGCAATATGATGGGTTCTTGAAAAGTCATGGTAAAGTTATGCAATTTTAGTTCAGTTTTTTTTTCATTTATTTTTTTGTAACCCTTATCCAAATATCCCAGATATGTTTGAGATTCTTAAGCTACTGTGTTGCAGTCAGTTTGTTGTGCTTCTCTCCCTGTGTCCTGTCGCTACCATCTACAACGCTAAAACACAATCTTTAAAAAAAATGTCCATTTTCCTCTCTCATTGGCTCCATAGGAGTCTAACTGCTTTCCTTCCTGCTGTCCATCATTTCTGGCTTTGAGTACAGTCTGGAGCGCCACATGGGGGTTAAGGGGCTAATTTCGGTAATTGATTGTAAGTGTTGTATGACAGCTCCCCTGATGCTGGTGAACAAGTGTGACGTGGGCACTTAAAGGCCCGCTCACCAGCAGCCGGTGATTGATCCGTCTGATCGATAGCCTGGTCTGTGCACACAGACGGTGTCTCAGAGAGGAGTTCGCATCCAGTGCTAATGGTGAACGGCGTGTGTGTGGGCTTCCTTCTGGTGTAATTATTCTCCATGCTTAATTCTTTGACAGCTAGTAAACCTCTGCTCGGTGTCTTAATTATTTTTTTTTTCTTTACATATCTTGCAGGCAGGAAAAGACATTTGGGCCCTTTATGGAGGCAAAATTCACACAAGTGACAAAACAAGAAGCAGGCTGCAATGTGGTATGTAAATTGGTTTTATCAATACAACTTAACTGCTCCTCACAAACCAGCCTACTTTCTGCGATGAGGGTCAGAACCTGCAATCTTTTATCACAGCTTTGAAAGAGGGGTGATCAGGGGACCGTGAGAGAGCGTGGTGTTACAGTGGAATGTCCCATGGCCTGAGAGCAGGGATACTCCACATTGCTTGGGGGCCACTTTTCTAAAATGACAGAAGGCCAGGGGCCAGTTGCAGCAGCCCCATACATGTTTCTAGGATTTAAGGACATTTCTAGAATTTTAGCATGTTTATAGAATTATAGGGCATCTCTAGGATTTTAGGATGTTACTAGGATATAAGGACATTTATAGGATTTTACAATGTTTCCAGGACATGTCTAGGTTTTAGCAGATTTCACTGGTTTTAGGACATTTCTAAAATTTTAGTATGTTTTAGGATTTTTGGACAAGTCTAGGATCTGAGGATGTTTCTATGATTTTTGGACATGAGGGCTCCGTTGGATGGTAGTTCTCCACTGGCTCTTTTTTTGATAAACAAGGTCTTTTTTGATACTCTTTTATGTACTCTGTCACCTTATGTTTACTAAAAGTAAAAAAATAATTCCCAGTGTGAATCACATTATTTTTGTTGTGAATTAGAAAATGATTGGGGGGCCACCCGGCACCCTTTTCAGGGCCATTTTTGGTCCGTGGGCCATAGGGTGACGATTATTTTTCTTCTTTACCCCTTTCCCTCTCACACATTTTACCTATTTGACCATTTCCCATCACTGCCAACTTCAGCAGCATCAGATTACAGACCAAAAAAAATCAGCCTTCGTCACAGCTGAGACTCGTGCTCGCCAAGTTGGCAGGCTCCTGCGACGGGCATCGTTCGAATGTGTCCGGTCTGATATTTCCCCTCTATCTCCCATGACCTGATAATGTGAACCCTCTAATGAAGCTATTGTGTGCCTGTCCAAAGCCATTGTCTTCCCGGGGGAACTTTCTTTTCTCTCTGCGACACGCGTTACGCTGTGTGATGAGCGCACCTGTAATGGCCACATCTCTCTGTCTCCTGTCTCCGTTCCCTTTCTTCCTTTCTCTTTCCTTATCGTTGTTCTCTTTTTTGGTCAGTTTCCACACTATCTACATAGGCATTTTATTTTTCTCTGTCTCTACACTCTGTTTACCTTTTGTAAATGTAAGTGCACAAATTAAGATATCTGAAGCAATAATCTGAGTTCAAGAAAAATCCCAACCTGACAAGAAGATTGTGGCATATATGCAGAGTTATTTTAATCTGACGTAATAAATAAATCTGGGATTCCAATGTCAACAGTCTTATCACAGTGACCTGAATTAAGGTTGCAACAGTTTTCAGTTTTCATTGACGTTTCAAGGTGAAGATTTTTTAGAAACTGCATTTTCAGTTGTTGACGTGTTGACGGGGAGAACTGGGTCTGGACCAGTGACATCAGAGTGTGTGCCATTATCTCCTTTGTGAGGCGTCACAAAAGAGGCCACATTTCGTGCTATGACGTGAACAAAATAGTGCTAGCTTTAACCTTGCAAAGAGAACTTTTTACATGTTTACACATAAATGTACAGTTATTATTGCAATTTTATTAAGAAACAGAGGCTATTAAAATGCCCTACAGTGTGCCATTGCAGCGAAACAGTCTTCCAGTAATCACTTTTGTTATAGGTTTCTGATTGACCAGCATCTTCTTTGTGTGATATGTCAACATGGCTTTAGGGTTAGGGTTATATCAATGCCTGTTGGTTTGGTTTGCTCTTAACATCACTTCATTTGTGTTTTTGTATTTTTATTCAGAAAGACATTTTTGAACATGTGTGGATGGGATGTTTATTTTTCATTTTTTTAATGTAACAAAGGTGTAAAACCCTGTGTTCATGTTGACAAGGCCTAAATCAATTTTGGAACAGCGACAGACCTCTGGCATCAATGGCAAATATTTGGGACTGATCCAGTGTAGACAGTAGATACTGGGGCCAAGACTTTCTCTTCTGTGTGCCAGTTATTTCGGTAAATCTCTATGAGCATCATATGAATGCAGATACATTTTTAAGAAAGTTAATATAAGATAAATCATTGCTGATATGATGATTGGTTCTAACACCAAATTTCAACCAATGCTTTCCGCTTCTCCACCGAAGAATCTGTTTAACCCCTTTAAAACCTGAATCAACATCACTTTTTCCGAGTGACATTCAGGCAGCTTTGAACCCTGACCAAATTGGTTGGAATTCTTTTGAAAACATGAGAAAAAATGCAGTGAGGAACTTGACAAAAGGTGTCCTGCATTTCGCAAGAAATTAGTTGAATTAGAACATTATTTTTAAAATGCCTGGGGAAAATGTCTAGAGAACTATAATTATAATCGTCATAATTCGATTTTTATTATTATTTATATATATATATATATATATATATATATATTTAATATAACTTTACAGAATTATTATCATTTTAATGCCTTTTTCCTTTTTCATTAATTAACTTTCCCTAATGTGTTGCTAATTTTTGGGTAATTTCTTTTTAAGTTGCACATTGCCTTCTTCTCATGTTTATTTTTGAAAGAAATCAAGCTAATATGCCCAGGTTTAAAAAGGTTAAACACTGCAGGAGTAACACTGCTGTCAGTGAGCACAGATTAGTTTCACAGTTCATTGCACACTTTGACAACACTTACTGATCCTTTTTGTCCCCAAAATTTTAAAAAAAGGAAAGAAAATGATATTTCGATTTTGTACTTGAGTACGGCAACTATACATTCAACCGCAAAGCTGATCTAAGTCACTGTGTGTGATGTTTTTATTGTATATCTCTCTTTTTTGTTGTCGTGGGTTATTGTACTCTGAACTCCATGAGGAAAGAAAACATGTGAAAGTGATTTACATTTACGTCTAACTCACCTGTCACAGATTGAACTGACTGCACACACACCGGTGTTTTAATGTCATATTCCACTACATCCCCCCTGACGAAGGCAGAGATTTGTTTTTCTTTTCTTTAACCATGAAAAAATAAAACACAGGAGCGTGGATGAGTGTGTGACTGCCTTCTTTCATTTTTCATTTCCTTATGTAAACAGTGTTGTGTTAGAGGAATATCACTTTTCTTGGATGCGTGAGTAAATTTTTCTTTCATGCCAAGATTTCCTGAAACTCATACCGAGTGACACACACACACACACACACACACAGTGCGCTCGCAGACAGTGAGAGCTGAGCAACGAAGACACCTTTGATGAAACGAGCTAAAGAGCCTTTGATGCTGTGCAAGTTTATGAGGCTGATTCCAGCTGCTTTGTGCTCTTCAAGGCCGTCCTCCTACGGCCTCTCCCACCAAATTAGAAATGGCACCTGTACACCTCCCTTATTCTTAAACAATCAGCACTTACTGTTTTCCTCTTGTTTGTCTACCACATAACATATTTGTCCCATTATGTACAGCTCAATGAGGGGGTTGTAGAGAAGTGAGCACTGGTAATACCTTTATGTGAAAACAATGGTAGTCTGCCTCTGCACCCATGCTTGCTGTTTTAAGGCTGTTATTTTTTTACCACCATCTATTATTGGCAAAAGTGGAATAATTATTCCAAATCTTTGCTATAGTAAAAGTAAAGATACTGCAATGAAAAAGTCGTCTATTACAAGGAAATGCCCTTCATTTGCAGTTAACTAAAGTAGATGTACAGTCCTGAAATGTTACTGGCAAAATGTATTCATAAGGAAACTTCTGTAAATATTAACCTAGCACCTGTTGTCCTATGTTTTTATGAAAATGGGGCCAATTTTTGAAACGATTATCTGCAGCCAGGAGACACAAAAAAAGCTGCAGTGTGATCTTTACGGGTATTTGTGCACAGCCCACTAAAAGTGATAGTTTTTGCAGCTGACAGGCTCAAATTGTTTCCAAAGTGTCTCCATTATGGAAAGGATCCTACAGGGAGATTTTTTTTTCTTACTTTTTGCTGATCCGGTCTGTTTGCTAGTACATGTATATACAGTATATGTATAAATGTGTGTATGTGTATATATATATATATAGTGGAGTAAACTGCAATATTTGCACCTTAAATGTACGTGACTACACTATTTACACTATTTTACTTTTCATCACTGATTGTTTGTTATGGTTAATGTAATTTTGTTTGGGCTATTATCTAGAATTGCTACTTTGACAAGTATGTATCTATCATCATTATGTGTAATAATGTATGCTCTTAGTCTGTTAAAGGAGGTTTTCTATCTTAAATGCAAGTATGTATTCGTAAAAATATATGAGAGCTAATGCAAGTTTTTCAGTGTTACCTTAGTCTCTATTGTTGTTTGCTGCCATAAAGCTGCACAGCAGTACAACACAGTGTACACACACACAAGTGTTGGAGCGTTTTATATTTTTCAGGTGTGCCTGTTTGTGATGAAGCCACTACAGAAGCCTGGTACTATCAGGAAACAGCTGTCCAGCTCTAATCTTTTTATGAGCGATATGCTGTTTTTAATGAAAGCCCTCGCAGCTCTCCACAATCAGCTAGCCATATCAGAGCTTATATTTCATCCTGCTATTGTGATGTCATCACCGGGCGCAGGCATAATACATAATTCCCTGTGTTATGACAAACTGTGGCCTCAGGCCAGAGAGGTATATGAACGCTTTTGGGCCCATGTCAAGTCCATGCCATTTGTGCTGGAATAATCGCTCTCGGCTTGTTGGTGGATCATATGAAATGAGGGCTGGCATCTAACAACAAATAGGTCAGGGCTATTTGAATAAAAAGTGAAGAAGTCAAATGAATGGCTTTACAGCGGCTCTGATGCCTGCATTCTACCTCGCTCTCTTTTTCCTCACTCCTTCCCATTGCATTCATATACACTAATATACTCTCTCTCTTTCTCCCACTCTTCCTTAGACACACACACACATTTAGTTCTCAAAATAGTAAGTAGTACAGTGATGGCGATAAGATCAGTGATTTACCTACTTTGGTTTCAACTCTGCTATTGGTTAAGAAAGGAATACATCACAATTTGTTCACTTAACATTTTTCATTTTTTTCTGATGAATAAAAACGCGCACTAAGGAAAACTAACTACTGTATCTATAGCAAGTGATGTTTCAGAGTAAAGGCTCATTCATGCTCAGCTTAAGATACATATATGGATAGAGCCTTCTGTCTGTCCTCTGCATTCATTTTGTCAGTATTTGTGCACATTTTCTGACACTTATTGATACGGACATAACGTAGAAGTGGAGGGGACAGTGTAATGTAGTTCAAGCAAGATCATACCATAAGATGACAAAGACATTTAAAAAAAAATGTTGAATACAGCAAATTGGTATAGTGAAAAGAATTTTTCGCCATATTTGTGGCCCATTTAAAAAGATTTACATCTACATTAAGAATTAACAGGCTTGATGCTGAGTGCCACAGATGAGGGAGGGACTGATGTGTGGTTGATTTTTGTCATTTCATGGGATTTGTTGATAATAGGCAAAATACCGATGTATGTACACCAAAATTATGTTGTTATTATTAATGCAGGACTCCTGGTCCATTTGGTCATTTTAGCAAAGCACGACTTTGCCAATTCATGTTGCATAGAGTCTAGATAACTGACTAGAAAACTGACTAAAAAGCAAAATGTCCTTGAGGCAAATCCCCGCCACCTGTATTCAGTGTTTGAAAACCTGCGCATAAAGACGGGCAGATGGTGGCTCCAGAGACGCAGGGTCCTTGTTGCTGTTTTCAGTCAGCTGGCCCCCAACCTCCACTCTCTCTCAGCCCCAAAAATCTTTATCTGCTACATGATGCATGAAAGCACACTGTCTTCTCATACAACTTTGCATGACCCCTGACCCCATCTGCACAGATGCAATATGACCTAGCTGCCACCATCCATTTTGGCCTGTGGAGTAGATTCAATGAATTTTTATTATGCTGCATGTGTATGTCACTCGGTTTGGCTCTTTCTTTTGATCTTCATCGCCACCGATGTGTCTTGGAAATGCATCACTGGGCGCTTCAGGATGAAGATGTCGAGCCATTGCAAAGAGAGATCTTTAGTCTAAGATTACGTCTTTGAATGTGGTATTCAGAAGTAATCTCCATAGTAAATTGCACATATTGGGTTTGTTTGTTTGTTTGTTTTTTACTTTAAATGACAATTCCAACAGGATTGTGCCAGGCAGATTTCCAACTATGCTTCCTGGCAGACTGAAGAGTGGACATTTGAATTCCTGTGTTTTTAAATTCTGGCAATCTCAACTGAAATTTTGGCATTGCCATTTGTAAAAGGCTTGCATGTGTTCAGATTTGTTCTTTCCAATTATTTTGGCCTATTCTTCTGATATTTTGGAGGCTCTGCAATGGTTCCCTATGAGTTTTCTATAAAGGGGATCTTCATTTTCATTATTCTTAATTTTAAATAACCAATTTAGGTTTGCAACAGTTTGTCCTCTTCACTAGAAAGCAGCCTGCTTATTCCAAATGGAGATATTCCTGAGATTTTGCTGGCGTGATGGTTTCTTGGATATGTGGATGGACTGTCTGTCAGTCTACAAGAAAGAAAGACGCTTGTGTGTTCGTCTGCCTTATTCAGTGTCTTTTTTGTTTCCCCTAGGAGCCTCTCAAATTGTCAGTGCCAGGCAACAACTATATGTTCCCCAGAGGGAGCCCAAATATCCAGGGAATCAGGCGTCATTTAGCCTGTAAGAGCCTTTTTCTTTCCCTGACACTCTGTATTGCCTTTTATTCCCCCCCGCCCCACTTCTCTTTCTATCTCCTCAGCAGTACAAACATTCAGTCTTTGATTTCACATTAGGTGGTCCCATTCATTCTCTCTCTAACCTCCTCACCTCCCAGCCCATCTTATTGATCAGTTTTTAATCTTTTTTTTTGTCTTATTGGATAATGATACATGACCAAATACAAGACAGGGCTACCCTAATGATGACTTTTAGAATTGATTAGGAAACCGTTATAGATATGTTTTTTCATTCATCTTTTAAGTTATGATTTGTCAAAAAAAAATCTATCTTGACCTCAAACTTGATCCCTCTTTTTCCTTGTACCATCCATTTTCATTTAAAATTATAGTATTTGTACATTTCTTTTTGTAGAAATACTTTGTCGTCAACATTACCATTTGTGTATCAGTTAGTCACCATGTTTTACCTTCATGAAGAAAGTGTTTTTCTGCATGCCTGCACAGTGACCAGAGAGTCCAAAAAAGCAAATCTTCATGAAAACCATTGAGGTGCATGCTCAGGCAGGCTGTATGTGTTTGGGAAGTACTAAGAATATGTCTGGATTAATGGGACTTAGATTACACAGCAAAAGTTCTTTGAGAGTTCATAAACAGATGTTTAAATATAGTTTTGCTGTTGTTAAAGAGTTAAATTAAATTCATTAAGAACGTTCGCCTTTTTTGGATTCTTCTGTACACTGTGGGAGCATGCGAGAATAGAAGTTTTCTGCACAAATTCAGTGCAACATTCATGAGTAACTGATGTGCACATATGTATTTTGCAGGTGAAGTATTCCTTTAAGAGAACCAACAAAACCCCCCAAAAAATATCTATGAAATTATATTCTTAACATACTCTTCGTATAGAAAGGAAGCATTATTTGTTTAAATATACTTAATTAAACATGCGGACAAACAATTTATTTGTGCTATGATTTAACAAATGGCATACGTTTATTGGGCTAAAGTAGTGCTTTTTGTTGGCATACTTTAACCTCTTGAACACAGCTTATAATGAATTTGCACACATTATATCATGAGTATGATCGTAGGACGATCAAGTGCTACCTTTTGCTAGAGTGTACTTTCATTTTAAGATTGGAGCATGAGCTCTCTACATAGAATTCATGGCGTCTTTTGGAAATGAAACCATTTATATCCCCACGTCACTGGTGGGACCCAAACAGATACATTGTTTAACCGTCATAGATGACAGGGATAAAGCAGGGATAAGGACATAGTACTGTAACGTTGTCCTGTGCGTGTATGTGTGTGAATATTTTTGTAAGTGCATGTGCTTACCTTCTTTATATGACCGTTAGTGACTGCACAGAGGACCAGAGATAAGAAAGATAAGGCAGTGTTTTAATGATAATGTGTGCCAGATCAGTAAAGATTTAAACATTCAGCCTTGATGTTTGTGCTCATATATGTACAGAGCAGTGTTTTCAAAAAAGGTTGAATGAGGTGAAAAGGGTTGTTTACATATTTACCCAGCCAATAACATCGCTCATGTTATACCTTGTTTTAGCTGTCATTCATAGTAATGCAGAACAGAAACTGACGGAGAGCAGATACCAAACCATCTTCTTCTGAAAAATGATACCGTTGTCTGAGAGGTGGGAATGCCAGAGCATGCATTTATGGCATCCAAATACGCTGATGATCCGCCAATGTCTTTGGACGAGGATCTTGAGAAACTGGTTCTGTGGATGCGTTGTGAAATATTAGAAAAGAGGGGGATTTTTTCATAAACTCCTCAAGATCTAAATCACATAAAGTCTTAAAATAAAAAGTTATGACTAGTAAGTTTTATTTGTACTTAAGCAAGACATATTTTGATTGAGCAAAATTTCATCAAGATATCCACAATAGATTCTTGTACTCTAGTGTGTGTATTTGTTCATTTATGCATGTAAATGAGTGATTGGTTGCCATTGAAACTAAGCTATTAATATCCACAAAGGGCAACTTGTCAGAATATCAAACATGCATATATGATATCCCTGCACATCTTGTTTTAATTTTGATATGAATGCTCATCTAACACACTCATACACCTCCCTCATGTCAGTGTGTGTGAGAGAGAGAAAAGCAACAGCAGTCAGGATGTGATGACTCAATTTCTTGACAAGGCTGGCACTGAGCAGCCATTTGGAAACTGAAGGAGATGCTGGCTGATGAGGAACTGCCACTGCCTATTAATTCATGCAGAGAGAGGGCACGTGGAGAGAAGGGCTCGCACAGAAGTTGTGTTGTGTGTTATCTTGAGTGTAAGGAGAAGCATGATCCTGTTACTTTTGGTGGTGTGCATGAATCAGCTTATGGGATTGACTCTGACCAGAAGTATTTCAAAGACGAGAGGCTAGAATGACAATAAATTGGCTGAATGATCTCAGGAAGAAGATGCAGCTTATGGATTTTGGTGAATCTATAACCTTT
This sequence comes from Plectropomus leopardus, assembly GCF_008729295.1. NCBI lineage: Eukaryota > Metazoa > Chordata > Actinopteri > Perciformes > Serranidae > Plectropomus > Plectropomus leopardus. The sequence continues at coordinate 22,015,411 of NC_056480.1, read as the reverse complement.
TACCAATGTATGAAATAGTTCCATTGGTGTTGGGTACTGGTCACATTGGAACTGATACTGGTACATGGAATTCAGTGCTAGTGCCAAATGGTACCCTTTTTTTGGTACTTTGGAGGCAATTTTGCATCCTGTCTGAAGCTGAAGCCAGTGGCTCTGCAGAGCTCTGATGCCACCCTCGGAGCTCTGTGGCTCGCTTCCCGGCTTTGGAGCACTTTGCAGCACTTCCGCCTCATGTCTAAACCTGGCATTCTCACTCGAATGCACTCTCAGGTACCTACATTTGGCACCAATGGATTTACCATGAATCAGTACTCCATCTGGCATAATTGGGTTGGTACCCTTAACAGTATCGAGTTTGGTACCCAACCCTACCTTCTGTTGTACCAACCATTTTGTCTTGTGTAGGGAACGGCTTACTTGGAAGATCAGTAGACAGTTTTCAGACAGGGGTGTTCTAGAGTGTGGCCCGGGCTGCCTCTTTCTGTCCAAATAGCCCATGTTTTGAGCTCATGCATCTTCAGGTAAATAGCCAACCCCAGCGGTGAACAAGAAGTAGCCCAACACAGACACTAGATCCATCATTTTTAGTTTTCTCTATGCTATATTTTACCTAAAGAACTTAAAGCACCATGTCAAATAGGATGAAGTCCAGTGAGACAACAGAGAGTTTGAGGTTAGCTCTCAGTGTCCTGCAGACAGGGAGACGAGGAGAGGGAGCAGCCAGACTCTCGTCCTTTCTCCTTTTTCCACCGAGCTGGTCCATTTTTCACTGCAGATGTGAATGGCTTTTGTCGCCACATACATAAGTAGTGCTTTTTGGGCCCGAGCCCAACCTGATAAATACGGACAGGTTGGGCTCGGGCTTCAGCTCACACAGGTATGTTGAGTTCAGGTTGTAGTTTTTCGGACCATTTACTCAGACTCAAACCCTAATCACAGTAACCTTACTTGCCTAAACCTAACCTTTGTAACTTAATGTGAAATACATAACTTTCCATGAAGTACCTAAAGTCTTTCACTGGCGCTAGTTTGTAGGATATCATATATACCGTTGTATAATGATAAGTTGAGCTGTTACTTAAGTTTGCACTTTGCCCTTTGGATTCCAATCAAGAGATATTACAGCAGAAAACAGCATCTAAACAACCAAAGCCTCTTTTACCTTCTACATCTTCACATCTCTGTTTAGAAGTATTTCTCCTTGTTCAATAGTCTGTACTCAACCTTTTTTGTTTTTTTGGTTTTTTTTTACTTCCAGAGGAATCTAAAGGAAAACTTTGCCTTTGGATTGGATCTGTATTGTTTAGTGTTTTCCTGCACCTAAGCAGCTAAAACCTTACATTTACTGAATAAGTTGCCAGTGGTTTAATGTTTTTGTGTTTTTTTACTCTCCTCTGCACTGGGTATTTCTCTTTTATGCTGTTTGGTCAGTTATCAATGGGAATAAGAAAAACTCACTACCAGACAACAAATAGGAACAGAAATAAAAGCTAAGGAAACAAAGTGTAACTTTATGTACAGTATGTGAATGTACTGTATGAGGCCAACTCCACAGAGATCTGATTCAAGGTCGTTCAGTGGACACAATAGTGTCCTCTGTAGCTTATCTTCACTCAATCTCTGTATCACAACTGACAGAGAGAAAATAGCCGCATTCTTTGTACAGTACAGCACGCGCACGCACGCACACACACACACACACACACAGTAATCTATTCCCTATGAGATATAGATAACCCCAGAAACCACAGGTAACACACAAACAAATCACAAGAAGTTCACTTTATCAGCAGCCAAAGGAGACCTGGCAACCTGTCTCCTCGCTATTGTTAATCGTTCTTTCTCTCTCTCTCCAGCCTCCATCTGTCTTTCCCCCTTTTCTTACTCCCATGATCTCCCTCCCTCTCTCTCCTCCCTTCCCTCCAACTCTCTCTCTCCCTCTCTCACTCTTTCCTTGAAGCCCGCAATTTAATAACATCAAGTGCTGTCAGAGGAGGCATTGAAAAATGGCTTCTATAAAACATAACGGCCTTAATCAGAGTGCGCCGAGGATTCTCCCTGCTGCCGCCGACACCCCCCTCTCCTCCGCCCTCCCCCCAATCCCCGCCTCTAATGAATTAATGTTGAAATATGCAGGGGCTCAGTAGTCATTAGATGTGCGCCGTGAGACGTGATTTAAGATGGCTGCCTTTATGTGTCTGCCAGGAAAGATGGAGCGGGACGGGCCTGGCTGGACAGTGATTGTGTTGGCTGACTGAGTCAAAAGTGCTTTAAGACCACTCTTTGGTGAGACTGATGGGTTACCACAGGAGTTTTTCATAAGTATTGTTATGCTATGCTTTTGTTTCCTTTCTTCTTTAGAATAGGAAAAGCGGGGAAGTGCTTCATATTTAAGGAATGTTGTTTTCGTGTGAATATGGCCACGTGTCAAGTAGACACTAAGATGTTGGCGATTCAGGAAGTTTACGTCCTTTCACCATGAGCTTAGTATAGCATGTTTTAGCTATGATTGGAATTCTTTAATATATGCATTTCCAGCATGCCACCAAAGCAGCGGGTAACTGCTGTGACCTGTGATATTGTGGCCCTGATTAGCTTTATGTGCATGGTCATCTGCTGTGAGTGCAACCTTTCCAAAGGGAACATGTCTATTCCTCTTTCATCACTTTTTGTACTTTATTAACAGAGTCCCCAAGGATCCTTAAAAAGTCTTAAAAGTCATTGAATAAATCAATCCAAAAATAAGGTTTTACATGGTCTTAAAATGTCTTAGACATAAAAGGTATGCTTTTATGAGTCTTTTTTTCTGACATGGCATTTAAATCTCAAAATAACAGATAACTTACAAAAAAAAAAGAAAAAGAAAAAAATCACAGAATACTTTTTGCAATACTGTCAACCAAAAACATGCTTTGTATTCAAGTAAATATTTGGGCAAAAATTTTCCCTAACCCCAAGTAAGTGGTGTCAGCCCAATTTTAGTTTTGTCTTAAATTTCATCCTGTCATTGAAAAAGTCTTAAAAAGTTTTAAATTCCACTTGCTGTAACCTGTAGGAACCCAGATTAACTATCAATTAGAATGAATTTGAGTTGTTTCACACATCATTATTGTGTGTTAAGTGCTGTAGGAAAATTATTTAGCATTTTTGCACTTCCGGTCCTCTCATCTCCAAATCAGTGTGTCTTTTTAAATGGTTTTCCCTTTGTGTGTGTCTTTGTGTTTGTATATGTGGATTATTTCTTGTATTGGTTAGATACGTGAAGCAAGGCTCATGGTTCTAAAACACAGAATTTGTCCATATCCCACTCATGAATTTTGAAGCTTTTGCACATCTTAAAAAAGACGATTGCTAAAAGATGGCTAAATGCTACAGACTACAGATAATCATCATGCTAAACAAGGCTTCACAGCCTCGCTGTGGGTGGTGACATTGAGGTGATGCCACAGTGGTGTAGTTAGTTTATAGCCTAATGTTAGCTTTTTTACTTGTGGCATTCTCTCAGACAACATTTGTTCACAGTGAGCGTTGAAACAGTTGATTCATGGATTAGACAAATACAGTTTATAATGAACTTCAAAATTTAAGTAATCTTCTAGAAAAGTATGTCAAAACTTCTATGGTTCAAGCCTCTTAACATGAATTTTGCTGAATTTCTCAGTCCTCGCGATAGTAAATTGAATACCTTTGGAATTTGAATTGTTTATTGACATGGCTTTATTGTTGTTTTATAAATCTAAGGATGAACCTTTCTTTCTTTAATGTTTTCATTCTGTGTCACATAATAAATACTTGTTCGCAGTCATAGTGTCATGCTACTCAGAGTGCAATTTTGGGATAACTTTTTCCAAATATGGTAATGTTATACATTGACCTTGTATTATGTTTTCAATAAGAAAACCTCAGATGTAAAGGCTCTTATAGTCACACCTCGTCAGTGTGCTCTACAGAAATCAAAAATCCATGATACTTCAATACGAGCCTTACCATCAAACAGTTTTCAGACATGTGTTAAAAAAGGAAACATCAAAGTGGAGATGCTGTAACTTTTCTGAACATTTTCTGACAATGTTTCATTACTGCTGGGCAGGTCTATAATCTATTTCCTTTGAGACTTCCTTCTTAAGTCGAGAACACACAATTATGAGAGCTCTCATTCTGACGGCAGGGTGGAAATTAATTAATAAATAAACACTGAATTTTTACATTCATCAACATGCGGTAAGAATAGCTCTAATTATCACAGGTGAATTAACACTTTCATTTTTGTGTCAAAAAATTAATTGTATCCCTTAACAGCTATTCCCAGGGGGAAGTTAAAGAAGAGAATGGGGAAGGTAAAAGGAGAGGGAAAAAAAAACACAACAGTGCGGACCACCAGGAGTGCTAATTGCTGCTTTCAAAGCCTTGCATCAGTGTTACTGTCTTTCCACAAGAGTGTACAGTGTCCCACAGAGAGATGCCGTAGGTAGAATCTTGTTACAAATACACTGATGTCAAGTCTTGATCTTCAGGACCTAGCAGGGAGGTTCTCTTCATCTTCACTTAACCAGGCAAGCTGACCGACAACAATCCGTATTTAGAGCAGCAACAGTGTGAGGTGACTGTTACAGTGAGACAGGTTTTAACTGTAAGTCATGTGAGGCATTTTTACCCTGATGGCATGCCAGTTATGAATGTTGACTTTATTGGTAGTGCACAGACATTTATGTACAGGTAAATCTATCAGTTATAGCAAAGGTTCTGTGAAAAACACATGGCAAAATGTGACAAAGAAAATACTGATATAATGATCTAGTCCTTCTTTTAAGTTGCACGGCAACTCAGTATAGGGAGTGAGAGAAAAGAGTCAAACTGTACCATTGCTCTTATATCAATTTTGTCACGTTTAAATCTTAATGTATTTCTAAAGTAAACTGAAGTAGAGCTGCAACTAATGATTATTTTCATTATCAATTAATTTGTCAATTATTAATCCAATGAATAGATTAGTTTAGTTGTGAGAATATAGTGAAAAATGCCCATTGCAGAGCTCCCACAGCCCAAGGTGTTGTCTGTATGTTGCTTGTTGTGTCTGACCAGAAATACAAACCAAAATATATTCATTTGACTATTAAATGCAAATGGAGAAAGGTAGCAAGTACTAACAGTGTGGGAGCTGGAATAAAGGAATGTTTCGCATTCTACTTTCACTGCCAATGGACTAATCAATTAATGGACTACATGTATGTTCATCGTGCGGGCAAAAGTGGCCTAAATCAGATTTTTTTTTTCCTGCTTATATGTGACTCAGATCTGTGTGAACAACACAAATAACATGGAATCAAATACAGGTTACACTTTTTGCAATGCGAATCAGTCAGATCAGAATTGATGCAACTTGTATTTCACTCTAGGTTGGGGTTCTTGGAGTTTTTGATACTTAATGTCAATTTAAGAAGCCACAATATGATTGAGGCCATTAAAGAAAAAGGCACAACTCATTCCTACATTAAACCACTGATGAAAAAGTGTAATTTCAAGGTCCAAGCCACCAGTAGCTTTCTACAAGATGGTATTTCTAACCTGGCAGGCGCTTGTTTCACAGCAGCCAAGTAGTGTATTAAATGTTAGTTATTAAAAGTGAAAGTATTGAAATGGAAATTTAAAATAGAAGCATGCATTTCATGTCACATTCAGGGGCCACCTTTGGCCTGCGTGCTGCACTTTGAGCCACTATGCTTTAGATTGACATTTGTCACAGTTCTGTACTAATGGTACTCACTGCGCTGACAGATGGCGTTAAAAGTAACTCTTGACATCCTTAATTTTTTGACTTTGCATTCAGACAGACCCCTGTACAGAAGCAACAGATGTTGCCCCACAAAATGCCATAATTGAAAATGTAGTTTTACCTCAGTGGCCTTCGTGTTACTTCCATATGACAGCTTGCTGTGTATGATGCCTTTGTTATTCTTTTTGGGAATGCAGGTCAATTCAGACTGATCACTTCACGCTGGAATCTGGTGTTGGTCATATTTTTTAAAAAATATGTGAAGAACCAAACAAAAACATTGAATTTGAGCATTAACTCTGAACAGAGCACTAAGGCTTGCAGTGTGAATGCAGCCTCAATGTTTCAGCTCTGCTATGAAGTATTGTGTGGCCCTTTTTGAATTTCGGGAGAAAAACAAGATGAAAACTGATTAACTTTTAGACAAAAAGGGTAGTCTCGCTCACCTGTTTTTTGTCTAAGTGCATATTTGTCCGCCTGACTGATGGAACGTGTGATGCCCTGTGTGAGTGTCTTTAACTCTTCTCCCATTTCGTGTGCTAATGTCTGAGTGAATATCCTTGTACCTCAGCTGCAACTGAATGACAGAATGAGTGGGGAGTGAATGGAGGAATCACTTCATGCATGCGTACTGTGTGCATGTGTGGTCAGCCCACCGGTGAATACCGCTGCATTAGCTGGGCCATTAGCACATTTAGCTGTCTGTAATGCCCGACCGTTAGTGACACGTTTGAGTCCCCCCTCCACTTAGGCACCACATTTGATAGACAGCACTGACATGCTAGGTGACAGTAATGTCACTGTGTGGCAGAGAGTGGTGCCACCGATCTGGAGACCACATGAGATGTTGTTGGCCTTCCATCTCCAAAAAGAAAAAAAGAGAAAAAAGTTTGGTGATATTCCTTTTTTTTTTTTTTGTTGCTGTCAAAACAAAATCAATGGAAAGGCAAGCGTCTGTGAAGCCAGAGAAGTCTGAAATACCGTAGCCAATTCCTTGGTGCCATATACCGCCACACAAAAATAAGTCATGATGTTAACAATGGAAAGGTACCATTAATAAGTGCATTTTACCTTGTAATTGTTATTGTAATTGTTTACCCGGTAATTGTACGGTCAGTAACTGATACTGAAAAAAATGCACAATATTGCTCAATAGGTATGTGAAATTCTGGGCCTGTACCAGTGCTAATGCTTAAAATAAGAATTTGGCTAATAGCCGATACCAGTGTTTTTTTGTTGTTGTTTATTTTGTTTTTTGTTGGGTTCTGTATTTATTTAAGTTTTTTACCAAAAACTTCATTTTACAAGATTTCATTGAACACATCACAGAGTGTTACAATTATCCTTTGCCCAATACTCATTTTTACTGAATAGAGCCTCAAAGCATTTTCTTTTTCATAAATGTTCAGTAACCAACTTTGAGGACTTGTGTTAGGCAGGCACATATATTTTCAGACTTCTGCATCCAGAAATAATGCTAGTAATAAACACTTAAGATAAGAGAACACTTACAGTCAAAGAAAAGTTAATACACAAGCTGCAGTTAGGGCTGTGCAATTTGACTATATATATATATATATATATATATATATATATATATATATAGTCTGACAATAAAAAAATGTCTATTGTTTCATATTATGCTATATAATTTATTTCATTTACATCATCTCATAACACTTTGTGCTTTGATTTAATTTTAAAATTTGAATACTTTACTTAACATCACTATACATCACAGAAGTTTACTTAACTTTATACTTTCTTGAACGTAATAACAGTATTTTATTAAACTTCATTATAACAGTAGTTTATGTGACTATTTTATGGTAGTAGCTACTTCATTTGTAACTAGTTCATTTAATAATTTTGTATTTTAGTAATTTATAGTAGTTTAGAGGAGATTTCAAAATATTTATATATATATTGTGTCTCATGATATAGCCTATAAATATTGTAATATTATTTTAAAGCCATATTGCCCTAGCTGAGGTGTGCATTGAGAAATTTTTCCTTTCTCTCCTCATTGTCTGTCCATGCTGTGGTCAGACACTGTCGCTGTCAGATTAGTGCGAGTGTAAATCCAAATGTGGATGATGTGAAGTGCTTCTCAATCTCAGCTCAATATACTGCACACTGCCAGTTCACCATAAATGAGGCCATTTGATGAGCTAAGTTTGGACACAAGAGCCTAATGGCGGCATTAAAGAGGAGACCTGAGAGAATAGATGGCCGGACATCAGTCACTTTAATCACCTGTTTCATTATTCAGTGGATAGGTGCCACCTGGTCATACATGAAGGGTGTCAATGGGATCTGGGGTCTGTGGAGGAGTGAGACATCCTAAAGGGGAGCTGTGGCGAGTCCAGTCCACAAAAACCTCTTTATTTTCAGCAGCGGCAGGAACACATTTGTCTGGCTCAGCGACTGTGCGTTCGCTTTTTGAAAGATAGGAAATAAAAGAAATTGATTATATCTGTGTTGGTCCGATTCATCTTTGGAAATGAGGTCATTTCTTTAATCTCCTTCACTGGAGATTGCATCGTTATGATGAAAATCCAGAGAAACTGTGTTCACAGGGGTTGGAAGGTGCAGCAGTATTACAATCTGTTACTTCAAGTTGTGCTGTACTTTATGTGTTGGGCTGATTGAATGATTGGGGGCAGCTGGATGCAAACTGGAGTCCTAGTTGGGTGTGAATCTGGATCAGTTTGTTTTTCTGCATTATAATGGTGGATTTAACTATCTTGCATTCAGAGTAATACCAAAATTTAAGAGGTAACATCAAAATTCATGTTGGAAAAAAAAAGAAAAAACAAGTGATTGATCCCAAAGATGACCTATGCTTATGTGAACGGTTCATCTTAGCTTTGGTTTAACCCTTGGACCTCCAGCTGGCGGCCATGGGGAGTTGTTGTTTTTACAGTCTTGTTTAAAACTGATCTAAAATAAAAGTACAATAGCTAGGAAATTCATTCATTTTTTTGGAGCAGAAAGTTAAGACTTCTGTCTTATGCGCTTTAATTTTGTTTGTCTGCAAAGATATCATTAAGTTATCCTGCAAGCTGTCCCAAAGAAAACACGTAGTGGCACCAAATTAGCAGACAAACACATACAAATGTCTGTTGTATTTTTTTTATTTCAGTACTTTTATCAGTAATTATGGTTTATTGAACTACATAAGCTTTAAGATTTTAGGTCATACAGATTCTAGGGATATAAAAAAAATTTTAAAAATCTACCAATGTAGGCACTGGGGAAGAAGAAACTATCACAACACCTTTGCACTCTGCTCATAAAAAGAGAATATCTCAAAAATAAAAAATGAGCATAGTTGAAATAACTTATGGAGTGTTCAGAGACTTTTAGTTTATGCTTCTACATTTAGAAATCTTTTCGATCAGTATGTTTAGTGTGTTTATGTTTGCAAATCTGATGAATAAACATGTCTGATTTTTGTATTTCTTAAATTTATGACAACATTTCTCTACTTTTATCAATTGTTGTGGTTTATTGGCTTTCAAAACCTTTTTAGCTTTGGTTGTGCAGATTTTAGGGATATGAAGTATTTAAAAATACTCTGAGAAATGACATCACAGTAAGCAAAAATACCAACAGAGGCATTGGCTGACCATTTCTAAGGCAGAGTTCAAAGAGTTAAAACAGCCCCAAGCAAACCTGAACTCGGCTCCAGTTGAAACATTTGGATTCTGGGTAAAGGTCAGGATACAGGAAAGGCAACCCATGCCTACAGGATGATCCACACTCTTGCATCTCAATGCGGTCCTACCGTCCACTTTCACAGACGCACACCACAGAGGAGATAAGAGAGAGAATAAGCTGTCAGCAGGCTGAGTTCGCCCGTCCCCTCTATATTCTTCACATTACTACAGAGAGAACAATGTGTCTGCAGTGGCAGGTGGCCATAGTTCATAATGTGCTGATGCTGACCAAGTGTCAGTTTGATCCATGGGATCGGTGAGTGGGACGGGGCTGTGGCTCCTGAATCCTTAAGCAAGCAACTGTGTGGTGCTCCTATGGGGACGGTCGGAGACATGATACAGATGAGACCGGCAACTATCTGCCTAATGGCAGACAGATACAAGGCAGAGAGAGGGGGGAAAGAGAGATGGAGAGGGAGAAAGACACTGGGCAGGACAGATGAGGGGTTGAGTATCACATTTGGAAGGCACAAAGGCAGATACTGCACTTGTCATTCTGTGTTATTTGTCATCAAGGGCCTGTAACACCGAAACTAATGTGCTGTATCTGTTACACAAACAGTAAATGTAAATGTTTGTAGGCCGCCATGTCGTAACAGTTGATGTTGCATGTTTAAACGAACTGCTGAGGCTGAAGATTTGCCTCATAAAAGAGATCCTCCATTTGGTTAAAAAGCAAACAGTGTCGTCAACACAGTCTGCTAGAAATGTTACTTTCAGTGTTTTGATAATGCATGATGGGGCATGAGATAATAATGGATGAGGTGGAGATTAGATGGCCTGTTAAGAAAAGGAACAAGAGAAGTCTGTTTGTAAATGTCTTCCATTATTTTTAATTTAAAACATGTATTGGGCTCGGTAAGAGAAACAATACAAACAGTGATTGCGACAGAAATATTTACTCAATAAGAAAATTAGAAACTTCAATAATTATTTATTTTACCCCTTTTTCCTTGTAATTTTTCTTAAACGAATTTTGAGCCCATGTCTTGTGAAGTTTTTTCCTGCCTCCTCTCCATGTTTTTGGAAGAAATCAATTTAATTTTGGCCACAATGTGGCTGATGTGCGCTAGGCCATTTTTAAGTCATCTCAAAGTGTGTTTCAAAGACAGAAGATACCACAGAAGTGTAACACCTGAAATAGAAACAATACACAATACACAATTCAGAAACAATCAGGTTCTGAATCTACTATCAGGAGATTTTAAGGGTAAGCACAAAAGTATCCATTTAAAGCAGGGGTAGGCAGTTTTATTTTGGTGTCACTGGGCAAAAGTGTCATAATATAGTCGAACGTGTTGTTATTCAAGTGGTCTGAGAGAACAAGAGACTTCTGCATCTGTTGGCTCTGTTTTCAGGCTCTAGAAAATCTAGCCCTTGATTTTAATCTTTGGCCAATTTCAGTGCGAGGTTGTTTCTATTGGCTGTTGTACTACAAATGCACTTGCGTGTGCACATCACTTCAGTGAAAGTCTGATTTAACAGCAGTGAATTCAGCAGAGAGACTTGCTATATTTTAGTTCTGGCAACAACTGCATATACTTTAAAGCGACTCAAAAAAAGGAAGGACTAAAAGTAACTAACTAACTTAGTTAAATAACTAACTAAAAGAGAGTCTGAAAATAAACAAAATCACAAAAATAAATGCTGGATCAGCAAACTTCTTGTTCTTGCCATTACAAAGGTTGGACTTGGCGCTGGCCACTAGCCTGCTGCTACGCCTGGGTTTCTAAATGAACCCGTGCACATGTCCCTGCATATCTGATGGGAGGGGCTTGAGAAAGAAAGGGGACAACTGCATTAGGAATGTATTTTCTCAAATTTGGCTTTTATAAATATTATTTGTTTTATATTTTTGTGTTTTCCAGGTTTCTGCCTATCCCAGCTTAAATGCTCATAAAGCTCCTTCAAGGGTAAGTTCACAAATATCTATTTAATTTCTTTGATTCTGTATGTTGATATTAACTGACAAAAAAAACGTTAGATGGTAAAACGTAGATGTTTTTTTTTTCTCTTTTCATATTGCTCAGCCTTAACCTAAAATAAGTTGAGGTATCTAATATTGTAGCTTGAAGAATTGAGTATTGTTGCTATGGTTACCTGCAGTATAGTATACCTTTAGCAGTGATTTAGAACAATGGTTAAACTGTTGACTGGACTGCCTGAGGTGTCCTGATATTTTACTGGACACCTACCAGCCAATCAGAAACAAGCATTCTCTGTAGTCATGGTACAAGATATGATGATATTTTGTGGCAGTAGTTCAGGCTGCATGTCTGTGCAGAATTTAAAATATTTGAGCACTGTGTTATATACTGAAGAAGTGGATTTGTAAAGGCCACAGCAGCTTCGGTAGAGAGATGTTCTTTTAGTCTGTGGCGCTGACACCAATAAACTCAACTTTGGAGGGACATAGTTAGGACACAGTTGTTTACACACACACACACACACACACACACACACTCCTTGAGGCAGGTTTTGCAGTGAGCGATGAGCCGAGTGAGCGTGATCAAAGCAACAAAGCACAGCAGAAGAGACGCACACATCCACACATCCTGAGCAAAAAAAAAAAAAGTATAACTCACACACGCATCGACAGAGCTACTTTATCAGTCTCGGGATCTGACTCAACAGCATTTACATATTCAACAAACTGTCACATCCACAAATGCACTCTGGAGCCCGAGGCATTTGTTTGAAATGGATAAATTCATTAAGTGATGAGTGAAATACTTTCAGAGTGACAATATATTCATGTCACCCAAACAATGCACGTGATAAACTGTAACATGTAGCAGCGTGTCTGTGGATATAACAAAAATGTTTACTAGATACAGCTCAATTGTGACATGCAAAGAAAAAAAAATAGCGTGTGTTTTTAGTTAATCAGAGAAAGAAAAGTCGGACAGATAATAGAAAAAATGCAGAGAATCTTGATCATTTTTTAAAGATGTCCCCCCTTCAAATGAGAAAAATATGTATTTGTATGCAGGTATTTGTGCTTCTTAATATGCAGTTTACCCTCCACAACATCCCTGACCTCAGCTCATCTTCTCTCCTTGTCCCTCATTCCGCTCTTCCTCCTCTTTCATTTTTAACTCCTCTCTCCTTCCCTCTCTCTCTTTCTCTTTTGGTCTTCCTCTGCGATTTATTGCGCGGGGCAGGCAGACAGCAGAGAAACCTCCCTGTATGGAACGATCTGTCATCTCAACATTATCATCCAAACACACCGCCTTCCATATTGTGCTACAAGGGCTTGGGCAAATTGCTATTTTTATGGGACATGATAAAGGAAATGCTACCTTATGTTCACATTTTTTACTGCCCAATGTGAGAGTAGGACATGCCATGATTCACTATATTGGAAACTAATCTGTGGTGTGTGTGTGTGTGTGTGTGTATGTGTGTGTGTATGTGTGTGTGTGTGTGTTGAACAATAAAAATGTTCGTATTGGTTAATATCGACAGTTCAAATCTTTATTTCTTAAGTTAAAGGCAGATTTTTGCTCCTGAGGGTTAAAGCAGCAATATGCTAAATTTTAGTTTAAACTGTTATTTATTGTCAGAATATGACAACACTTGCCAAACAACAGAACATTTTACAAATCTGAGGTATATTCAAAATAATGATATTCAATTAAACAATAAAAACAGAGATATTGAAATCTTAATTCTGGTTAGCAGCATGCCAAACTCTCTGGAAAGACGGTTTAAAACTTTTGTATATGTTTTAGCTGACAACGAAAACAGAATAGATAAAGAAGCCAAAAGTCTTAACTGTGATCAGTATTTTCTAAAAAAGTTACACAGTATGTAATTTCTCAGGGAGTTCAAATTAATCGTTTCTAAGATGCATTGCATAATCGATTATCGCCATGTAACGCAGCGTTTCCCCTTCAATCGTACAGTCCTGGCGGTGCGCCCGGCCAACGGGACCCCCCGCTAGGCCTAAATGTTAGCGAGGTTTGCATAGGATGTCGAAGTGTATTAAATCTTTCCCCTCAGGAGGTAGAAGCACTTGCCAACTGTCATGATTTTCGGGTCGGCACGTCCGTCCCAATATACGAAAGAGGAAAATTTGTGATCCACACATTCCTGTCCAAACCTAAGTAACTTAACCCAAGAGATTCATTTTACTGTTTTCTACCACTGACAAGAACAAGTAGGCATAATAACAAATAACACACGTTGCTGATCACACAGGTGATCAATAGATTGCAGCAGACTGACAGCATGGTGCAGAGGGGAAGGAAAAACACTCAAGTTTTTCCTGACGGTGTCTGAACAGTTAAATATTTAGCGTGGAAAGTGATTTCTTCAGACTTCTACAGAAGAGAAGATTTTGTTTTAGTCAGACTTTAGATGGAATTCTTTAGAAATATGACGACGCATCGCTCTGTCTCTCATCCGGCTGCTCGATGCTGCTCTCGTGTTTATCAGCCTGTGGCTCAAATGATGTGAAAAACACTGTGAAGGGTTGGTAAACACACCCATTCTTGGTGGCACAAGAGTCACCAAAGAGGCAGGGGTGGGTCAGTAAAAACATCTGGTAGAGTGGCTCAAACGTCACTGAAAAATGCTGCGAAGTATTGGTAAAAAGACCTGGGATCTGTGGCTCAAACACTGCTGGGACATTTTTTGCATTAATGGGACTTTGGAATTTTAGGCCGTTGGAGCAATGGCATGGCACTGGATGTTCACCATGATCAACTTAGCATGTGTGTTTTTATTGCGATCTGCGTTAAAATCGTATATCATCCCATCTCTAATTATAACAACAAAAAGGTACAAGCGTCTTGCACTTTTGGTTTAAATTAGAGAAAAATGTATGCTACAGAACTGTACATTGCATTTGTTTATTCTTAGTTTCAAATAGAACACACACATGAATTATTTCTAATCTATTTGGGTCAACTACTGGTTCTCGTAAATCAAAAAGTCAGAGAGCCGGAAAGGGTAAAAGGGCAGAATAAAATGTGTGAGAGAGGAAAAAAAATAAGTCTAAAGGCAAAAGGTAAACCTATTACCATGTTCTGAGGGTAAGACGAGAGCATGTTGACTTCATCTGTCTGCTCTCTTTTCTCCTCTCCTGTCTCTTCCTTTCTCCTGTCTTCTTCCTCTCCTTCAATCCTTCTCTCCCCGAGCCCTCGGCGTGCCTGACAGCCAGCACTGCACCAAACTGACAGGCCCTCAAACCGTGGCCAAGAAAGCGAGCATTAATTAAGTCATTGCTGGACTGTAATTTCCTTGAGAAGTAAAAAAATTTCCTCACACGCGAAAAGGTTACCAAGACCTTTTCTGTGTCAAAATTACCATGCGTCATGAATATTAATGCGCTTAATGAAGACAACCTTTGGTTCATCAAGAATGTTCCAGTAGCAGGTGCCAAGCTGATAAACTCACTCGGTGAAGGCTGTTTTTTCAGTTTTTCCTCTATCTCTTTCTTCTTTTTTTCAGTTTTGTGTCAGATCCTCAGAGAGTCAGTTATTCAAATCAACATCTTCCTATCAGAATTTACTGACTCGCATTAAAACACACACACACATCCAAACACCTCCTCCTCTTGTTCACTTTCCTTTGTCCTTGGGTTTGTTTCTCAGGCCTGCCGACTTTGGTTGTCAAATATGCAACATAATCGTTGATTTTAAGTCTTCATATCTCAGTCTGTGTAAGAGATGCCCTGTACTTTCAGCTGTATAATGACCATAATGTGCACTCGTTGTTAACCTTCCATCCCTTACCATCCCCCAGGTCTGGACTCAGATGCTATCCTATTTGGATGTAACTGCAAAATTTTTGAGAATTATTCAATTTCAATAAGGCGTTTCCGTTTTAACCGGTGGAGCTTTTGCATCATTGGTTCAATGAGCCAGGAAACTCACAGACCAATTTTCTGCATTAAACATGTCACGTGATGCTACTCAGCCAATCAGATCTGAGCATTGACACGGGGGAGATGAGATAAGCTGTTGGAGAAATAAGAGTCAGAGGAAAGTAATTTCACATGATGTGTTCCAAAGAGAGTAAAGTAGACAACAACCGGTTAGTGACGAACAGAAAAACTTTTACATGTTTATTCTTAACACGGGCACTTCCAAATCAGTATGTGACATTATATGTTTCCAGACTGTGTTCATATTATCAACATGAAACCTAAAAAAAGTGGATTAGTCTCTTTCAAGAATAGGAGGAAGGTCATGAGCAGCTTCACAAGAAATTACCCTAAATTAGAAAGGAATTAGTTGAGAGTTACAAAGAAATTACCTGAGAATTAGCACACAAAAAAAGAAAAGAAAAATGGTTAAAAAAAAATGAAATAAAAAAGTATATCTCACTGAATCACTGAAACATAATACCAGTGAGGGATAGACAATCATACTGTTATGAACAAATCATCAGTTAGTTATGTACTCCAGAGCTTTCACTGCCTAAGAGTCTGCAGGAAATACTAAATGTTTTAGCTAATGTTTAAATATTTAAAAATGGTAATGAAAATCACGAGGTGTTCTTGGATTTTAGTGTGTAGTATAAAACAAGTTGCCCATTTTGGGGGATTTTTTTCATTTTGAGTCTTCTTATTAAAAAATTATTTAAGTATAAGTATTTTGTATAAAACATGAATTAGAGGTAGCAAACTATAACTTATAGCTTATAGATCATCATTTGCCATTGGTTTGACTCTTTTTTTTAAAGTCATGTTGAAGAACAAATATTTAAGGAAATTTATGTTCGATGCCTGTTTTCCTGGAATTATGTTGTGTCTTGACTGTGCTGTGTTTGGAGTCACTCGGTACATTTACTCGATGTTAGAAAAAGTGGCATTATTGTGTTAGTCCAACTAAAACTGCAGTTTTAAATTACATGTAAACAATATTTGTCATATTAGTGAAATCGTACAAAATTGAAGTCGAACTAACACACCTAGATAATGCGGTGAGGATCAGTCAGGCCTGAACTGGCCAAGGCTCTCTGCGCATGCTCCATAGTCCCCGCGCTGGGCTTTGACCCGGAAGTCGAAAAGCATAAATTCATAGAAGAAAGCTGGGAAAAAACAAAAGAAGAGGGGTAGCAAACAAAACAAGACAAAGTTACCAAACAAAGCATATGGTATATGAAATGTACAGCGCTGAAAAGTCATCCATATATTCACCATTTGACCTGTTTGGCGCTGGGAGAAGGTCCCACAGCAACTGGCTGAAAGGGGGCATATCACCGCATGTTGTGGTGGAGTCGGACATACTTCGGTCAATAAATTGATTCTCCCTGGTGCTTGTATACTTAGACAAGGACAGCAGTCCAATTAAATAGCCTAATCGAGCTATAACCGTAGCTCGACTTAACTGTGCTTGTAAACACACTATCAATGTACAAGAAGTCCAAGAGAAAGTCCTTCTGAGGGTTTTGCAGTGACCTTATATACAGAAACTTTGTTTCGTCTGCAGCTGATAATGCATTTTTGCATAGCTGTTCATTGTATAACTTGTAATTGCCACGACTTAAGTTGACTTTGCCTCAGAGTAAAACCTGCAATTTGCTCTTGATTGATGAATGCTGTCCTTGCTTAATCCCAATATCATTGGGTGGCCACAGTGACCATGCTCACATTTATTTTCATTTTCACACATTTATTTTGAAAACGTCATTTGTAAACAGTGATGGCAATGCTACATCACGATCGAGAGCAAGTCACCGACTGTCATTGATGGAGCCTTTGATCTATCAGCTCTGTGGATGAGCTGCCCCTGTGCTCCT
Source organism: Plectropomus leopardus (assembly GCF_008729295.1). Lineage (NCBI taxonomy): Eukaryota > Metazoa > Chordata > Actinopteri > Perciformes > Serranidae > Plectropomus > Plectropomus leopardus. The sequence goes on along the minus strand of NC_056480.1, from coordinate 21,998,164 downwards.
CCTCCTCCTCCTCCTCCTCCTCCTCTGCCACGCCGCTGCCTATTATTTCCGTTGTGTAATTGAGATGCAGAAACATTGACAGAACTCATTTAGTGTGATGGAGAACTGTGTAATGTGGAAGGGAACACAGATTATTACATCAGTGCGAGCACACACAGAGGCAGATGGACACACACATGTTAGTAAAATAGAATGTAATTTGGCTTTGTGTTTGAAGAGCCTCTTCAGCTGGTCTCTACTTGTGGTCTCATGTAGCCGGAGAGGCAGAGGTGAGCGGAGGTGAAAACACGTTGGGTGATTGCTCCCTACACTGTTGGATCCCTGCGAGTGCGTGTACAGATGTTTATTAGTATTGCGCATCAGCATGGCTGTGAGGGGGGTTGGCTATTGAAATGGGCTTGCTCTGTTGTCTGGTGCTTTCATTAAGTCAGTAAACCCCGCACTTAAACAAGGAAATGACAAACAAGAGGTCACACTTGAAAGGTTTATCTGTGTCAAAAATATTAAGAAATTTCTCCAGTCTTCTCTTTGTTTCTCTCTCACATTGCTCTGCCTATTCTTCCTGCATCAGGATGACAAAGAAGGTGGTTCATCCTCTTGAGACAAAGGACCTCACTCACACACATGTGGACACACTTTCAAACACATACTCGCACACACATACACAAGAGCACTGAGGTCTGCTGTCATACACCTCTCATTAATTCCTACCTGTCAGCCGGCTCCCCCTACCGTATCGGCCCCCCGAAAGGTGACAGCTTTCCAATGACTGACAAAGGCTCTTTAGGTGATACAGAAGATCCCCAGCAACCGCCGGCTTCTGTAAAGTGCCCCTCAAATGTCACTTTTGCTGCTCCGAGACGTGCACACACACACACCCACACATAGTATTTTTAAAACAGAGGCCTGCTCTCAAGTCTTCAACCATCTTTGACATCCAGAGGCTATGGATGTCACAGAGGCCTCAGCTCTTAAAGCTTTTAACATCCGAGAGAGATGGCGTTGTTTGACAGTGCTATTGGTGGATGCTATTGTTGCGTGTCGTTTTCCCCCCGAGTGCATTGGATTTTCTTGTTGGTTTTTTTATTTTTTATTTTTCATCTGTTGTAAGAGGTAGATAAGGAAGAGCGAGAAACAGAACCAAACTTTCGTGTCCATTCAGCTGTCACACATTGAGTGGCAACAGCGAGCAATGTTGGTGTCGACTTGTACTACTTGGGAAGGGGTCAAGTACATAGAAATGTTGGCTTCTTGTGTTGACGTCATTCAGCTGTCGAGGCTCATTCCAGAGTGCAACCTTGCCTGTGTTCAGTGTTATCTGTGTTGTAGAGCTGGTAATGGCAGGCAGAGGCATGTAAAACATTTGACTGTGGTAAAACTTTACACCTGAGGAAGGAAGAGCAGGACAAGTGCTTCTTCTGCATCATCCTCAAGCATGTAATTGACACCTACGAGAGGTGTAACCGAATACAAATACATTATTTAGATATGCACAGAAAGTACAAAAAAAAAAAAACATCCAGTTTTTCAGCAACACCCCCTTCCGACACCTATCTCCCAGTTGCCCCAATTTACCGTCAATGTTACACCACTTCCTCCCAGTGTACCATAAATTACTTACATTAGTCAAATCTCAACAGACAGACATCAAAACATCTTGTCACAATCAGTGGAATTCACTCTTTACAGCAGTGACACTCAACTCACTTTGCTTAGGGGCCACTTTTGCCAATTGACAGGAGGCCAGGGGCCAGTCGCAGCAGCCCTATGTGTCTAGGATTTGGGGACGTTTCTAGAAATTGAACATTTCTAGGATTTTGGCATGTTTCTCAGATTTTAGGACATATCTCAAATTTCACGAGGTTCCTAGGACTTAAGGATGTTTATTTGATTATATTCTCTGATTTTAGGATTTTTTTAGGATTTTATGACGTTTCTAGGATTTTAGGACATTTGTAAGATTAAAGGACCGTTTGTAGGAACTTATATATATATATATATATATATATATATATATATATATATATATATATATATATATATATATAATATATATATATATATATATATATATATATCAGATTTTAGGACATTTGTAGTTTTTAAGGATGTTTATATGAGGGTGTTTCTAGGATATTAGAGCATCTCTCTCATTTTAGGACATTTCTAGGATTTTAGGATGTTTATAAGATTTAAGGATGTCTGTAGGATTTAAGGATATTTTTAGGATTTTAGGACATTTGGGGGATTTTAGGACATTTTCAAAACATTAGGGGCTTACCTAGGACCTCTGTCTGGAGGTGCGGGGGATCCTCCACTGGCACTTTTTTTGATGAACAAGCTCTATTATTATGCATTCTGGCACATTACGTATACTTAAAGTACAAAAACAATTCCCAGTATGAATCACTTTATTTATAGTGTGAATTAGAAAATGTTTGGGGGGGCCACTCAGCACCTTGTCCGGGGCCAGATTTCGCCCACTGGCCATAAGTTGAGTACCACTGCTTTATAGCATTGTCAGGCAATCAAGACTTCTTTACTTCGTAAATCCTATATTAATGGAACTCCTCATACTTTAATACATTTTGTCTCATAATCAGATCCAGACTTTTTTTTTCAGTATTAAAGTCCAGGTAATGCAAGAACAAATAACTGTCACACCACAAAAAAATCGAATTTGAATTGTGTATACACTGATCAAAAATCAAAATTCACCACTTTTTTCCTTCACAATTTTAAAGGTCTAAGACTCTTTATGCACTCAAAATACTTAATTTACACAAATGTTGGTCTCAAATTTGTTAAATGTCTGTTAGTGGCATTTTATTGTGTGATAAATTGCACATTTTAGAGTGGCCTTTTGTTGTGAGCAACCCAAGGCACGCCTGTGTAGTAACAATGCAGTTTAATCAGCATCTTGATATGCCAAGTCTGTCAGGTGGATGGATAATCTTGTAAAAGGAAAGATGCTTACTAACACGGATTTCAACAACACTGTGACCAAAATAAATAAGTCTTTTGTGTGCATAAAAAAAGTTCTAAATATTTACCATAAACCTGTGTTACATGGGAGCAAAAGCAAACATGTTTCAAATTTTTGTAATTGTGAAAAAAATAATTCTCAGTGGGGGAATGTTTGCTAAAGTCTTGCCTATCCCAATATGGTGGCGACGAGGATGTATGGCAGCAACTAATCAAAATGTGTGGCATATTTGTGTATTAAAGTGACAACGCAGAGTTCCAGATTAGTTACTGATAACAGAGAAGAACAGCGCATCCATTAGTCCACCTCTATGTCACTCTCTCTGTCAAACACACATACACATACAGAGTGGCACCATGGCACTTTGTCCGTGTCTCTGTTCATCTCAGTCCCAACAGTTGTGCTACTATAATGCATAAAGTTGGCGGTTTGGGCATCTGTGGGTTGATAAATGCATATTTTTGCAGGTTGGCTTTCATAACAGGTTGGGTGGATTCAGGTATTAATAATAATTAATAGTTACCTTATAGACTGTACACTGTGTTGAGTTCGTGTCATAACTTGTGATTGACCTGCCCAAAATTATCCCAATTATAAAAAGGTAAAAAAAACAGTTAATGCTCTAACTTCACATTTCAGAAGCCTTCTATATACCTAAGTCTTTTCACGTTTTCAGCAATTTTTTTTCACAAAAATGTGTTTGGAAAAAAATCTCTCATTTTACTTTTTCCAGATATTACAGTAATCCAGGTGATTGTTGTCTTTACAGTGCAAAAATGACTGCTGGTACCCAAAACAGCAGGACTTTTCAAAATTCAGACTAACAAACAATTTTCACCCTAAAATTAGAACTCTACTTTTTTAATTGCAATTCACAAAATTGATCCAAAAGCAAAATGATTAAAAAGCGGTAAAGAACTTAGTGGCTTGAAACATCTCTATCAGCGGGAGGGCCGTAAAAAGCATCTGGAACTAAAACTTGAAATCATTTTCTAATGACGTGGTTAAGCGAGCATCAGCTTTACACTGGTTGTTGCAGTTGAAGATAGAGAACGTGTGAGAGAGAGAGTGAGCGAAGGAGAGAGGAGCAGCTTATCAAATTAGCCAGTATTACACACTGTGACTCAAATGAAAAACACAACAGGGTATCACTGCTTAGAGAACAAAAGCCTTTGGTTTGTTGGTTCACTGTACACTTTCAGCCAAACTAAACTGGATGGTTGTGGCAGAGGAAAAAGTGCTCTGTGTAATTCAGACAGTTGAGCATGATGCTCACTGATTTTTCTAGCTCTGCCTATGTGTAAAAGGTACACAGCAAGTATAGACTAGTGTTGGATTGGAGCAGGAGTAGTATATCACAATTATATTCACATTTTGTTTTTTTTGTTTTTTCATAAATCTCTGTTGTCATAATGTCCACTGAAAATATTTCACTCTGAGAATATGTAGGTCTATAAGTGAGTGTCCAACTACTGTTTCTAGTGTGAAACATGGGAGGTTCTCTGTCCACACTAATTCGTTAAATATTCACTTAAGGTATTTCAAGTTACAAACCACGTACTGTCAGCTGTGCACTCACAATCACATTGGAGGGGTAATCACTCAAATGCTGGGTGACTACTTACTATCTTCTTAGGTTTGTTCTTTTTAAACAGAGAATACGTTGTGATATTTTCTGGAAATTATAAACAATATTGCCAACAGCATGTGGGCTTTTATTAGCAATGGTCATTTACCAGAAACTCTCAGCTCACTGGTGATCTCCCTTCTGCTATATCTACCTCTTAATTTAGGTTTTTGTAGTTAAATGAGGAGGTGCTGTGTGAATAATTTCTCATTTAAACTTTATGAATTTAGCTGTTACTTGTCCATTGCAGCGTTTCCAAAGCGAACGACAGGATTAACTATAACCAACAACAGTTCAGCTCAGGCCAGTTAGGATATTCCAGTAGAAAACAATGCAGGCAAACTGAATTTTTTCACTGTAGGAAATTCTTTGTTAATTTATTTTTAAATAAGAATTATTATGCATGTGAGTCTATTGACAGGCTTATTTTAATGATGATAATAATAATAGACGTTATTAGTAATGCACTTTAAATTTGGAACAAATCTCAAAGCACTACAAGATAAAAGACTTAGCATAAAAAACCTATTTGGAATATAATGTGTAAGCAAAAATCGGCAACCTCTAAATAAAAATACTATGAATCAACATGTTTTGATAATGTCCTTCTGTCTATAGCCTGCCCTTCACGTGCTTTTAAGCTCAACAAACACAGTAAATATTTAACTCCAATTTGTCCCATTTGTCTGGGGCATTGAAAACGTCCAGGATAGAAATCCTGGTATAAAAAATAGTTCGATTTTAATAATCATAATCATCTTGTTAGATGTTAACTTGATTTAAGAGCTTGTTAAGCAACTCAAATTAGACAAGTTTGAAAGTTGTCACTCTTCACATGAAAATCTTTGTGAGAAAAAGATGAGAAGAGCAAGTGATGTTAACATATGAAAAAAAAAACACCCCAGAAACCAATTATCACAAGAAATGGAGCAAAATGATTTCACATTCTTACGCACGCAGAGGATGTCGTGCAGGTTTAAATTAACTCCATCAGTAAACCAGATGATTACATTCAGTAAACAACAACAATGTGATGAGGGCTCTGAGCAAATAGTCAGCATCTCTGTATCCTACTTTTCATTGCAAAAAGATTAAATGTGAAAGTGGAGATTTGTAAGATTGACAAGAGTATTTTCTGTCAAAATGATAATCTCTAGACCAGGAAACACATCTACAGCCCAGTTTCCTGCTGTACAAATGACAAAAATGAAGGGGAAGCATTAACTGTTGTACACTAATACTGTTACCATATGTTGGTTTACATCATACTAAACCCTCATGAGGTCATTCATAACAGACGAATAGCTGATAATAAGAAATGACAGCATTTGCATCCTTTGCTTTTCAGAATTTTATGAAATATTTAGTCATAAGTGTCTGCGTTGGAGTCAGTGATGTTCAACTTTGAACCTTGTGCAAGATGATAAAGGAGATTCCCTCAGTTTTACATCCTCCAACACCACAAGACCCTTAAAGAATGAGGAAAATGTTGAGAAGATATAACTCAGGGATCCCTGCAGAAATTAATGATATAACCTATTGTAGCATGCCTCAAAAGTTCACGGTGCATGAAAAACTTAATATGCATGGCCTTCACCTTTACAGGCTCATAAAATTGTAGAGTTGTGCTTAATTTTTTTTTTTTTTTTTTTTTATATGACAGAGATAATTTATGAAGACCGGCATATGTTAATAGCACTCTACATGGGTGAGACTTTAAAAAGTTGGGTTTGATGTCCACTCACACAACCACGGAAAGGTCAGTGCTATTTTTTAATATGGCTTTAATGATATTCATGTTCTTAGTCGCCACTTTTAAATTGGACTTTGTGGATAGCAGTGGAATTAATACGACTGTATAAAAAAAAAAAATCGGGTTGAATACGTGTGTGTAAAATACATGGTCATAATCAAGGTTTTTCTTTGATTATAGGTCATGATTTATATATACACAGGAAAGAACAAGTGTGACATTATACATAAGCTTTCAGGACAACTATACTAAGACACTTAATTGCTACTAAAAGTTCACTTGATTCCTCCCAAAGCAGCTGCTTTTGCCAAGGGGAGCATTTGTAGTACAAATGTTGTCCGATTTCACCTTTAAATAGACACTTCACCCTAAAATCAAAAATACATATTTTTCATCTAACCTACAGATGTGCAAACTGAGACTAAAGCAATATTTTAAAATACAACATATTTTTAATGAAATTCAACTTGCTTCCAGGTAACTATTTAAGAATGAAGGTCACTACTGCCACGCAGAGGGAAGAGTGCATCAACTGAGAGGCTCGTATTAATGCTTGTGTTCATGCTCATGACAGTGTGAGATTTAAACATTAATGGCCCCCATCTCACGAATTTACATTTCTGAGGAGCATGACCCACCCTACTCTCCCTCTGATTGGCTAATACTAATTACAGGGTAAACCAATCAGAGGCAGAGTAAAGAAGAGTAATGCAGGACACGCCTTTGCTATCCTAGGAAACTCAAATGCATGATGTAGACGCCATTAATGTTTACATCTCACACTGTCATGAGCACGAGCCTCTTGTCCATGAGTAGAGAAGTAGCACTCCTCCGTCTGTGCACTGAAACAGTTGGTGGGTGTAGTTCGGTAGAAAGAAAATAGTTCCTACATGAAAATGCTCACAACCAGGTCTGTGGGCCATCTTGAGTAGCCGAGTCATGATTTCCGGAAGGAGACGTTGCTGTTGAAGTTTTCAAATGTATTTTTTTGGCGCTCCGAGCTCCGAAAACTGAGTGCCATCTAGTCGCAATATATTTGAGAGAGGGCAGACGTCTCTATGGCCAGTATACTAACACTCGTCAATTTACATCAGAATAATTTAGATTGATAGATAGCACTACTGGCAAGAGGGAACATTTATTTTTAAATTTTGGGATAAACTGTCCCTTTAATTGTCAAATAGCACATCTTTTACTCTACTTCATAGAGTTGTATCCATGTGACCTGGAAGCAAGTTGACTTTCATTCAAAATATGTTGTATTTTAGCATGGTATTTTACTCTCAGTCCTTATATGTGCTCAGTGTAGATATCTAATACCTCACTTTTCTATTTGACCCATATCTCCACTGTGCTGTCTGTTTGAAAAACAACCCAAACTGAACATGAAAGAAAGGTGAAATGGCCACTTTAAAAGCCCTCTTTATGCACATGTATTAGCTGGACTGATGAAGTCAGGGCTGTGCATGTTCTCAGACCAGGGCAACTCTGGCAGCCCTGCCTACTACTTGATTACGCCACTCTGACATCCCGGCAGCCTGGTAAGGTCAAGCCCTACAGAGTGTCAGAGAGGTGGGATGATGATGTATCTCTCTGATGCCTCCGTTTTTCACCTCTTGACTTTGTTGTTTTTCTCCTTTGCGTCAGTGTCAACTTTTTTTTTTTTTTTCTGCCCATCTGCCAGGGACGTGTCTCCCATCAGAGCTGGACAGTCAAACTATTAACTCTCTGTATACCTGGCTAGTAAAAATATTTCTGCTGTACTTTTTGTTGGTTTTCCTCATACTGAGTTAAATATGAACTCAAGACAGAATTTTCCACCTTCTTCTGCAACTGTCTAATAATGTATGACTGGCTAAATTCTGCTCAAGAGTGACAGTGGCAAGGCTCTGCATCCACATTTCTCTAAATATTTGAAGTCTAGTTTAAATCAACAGAGCATACATTTGTTGTAATCTGTTATGTTCATAGATAAATTAACCATGAAATCCCCCAGATTAGGTTTCATGTTGTGGTCAAAAGTAATAAGAGGCAAAGGTTGGCTGAGGTATTGCATAGAATGAATCACAGCACACACAGTAATCTTACAGTGCAGTTAACTGTGATGCTACAAGCTTGGTAATCACACTAAATTATCATTTTATTTCAATTGAGTTGTTATTACTTTGTCATTATTTATCTGAACTAATCTGAGATGTGTGCGATGATTTGAAGAAAACAGGCTAAGATATGGACAATGTTGGAATTTAAGAATCACAATGTCTAGTTCTGTGAGAATTAGAGAATAAAATTATAGACATTCAAGAAGTTTTACCTGTGAGCCAAATTATCTCCTCCTATCCAAAACAAACTGACCTGCTGACTTTATACAGTAAAAAGCAGTTTCGCGTCAAAAAGTCTGTGTCCTTTGACTCACTGGGAATTTTTTTGTACTTTTAGTACACAAAAGGTGCCAGAGTGCATAAAATACTATCAAAATAGAGCTTGTTTATCAAAAAAAAGTGCCAGTGGAGGATTACCCACACCCCTCTGACAGAGATGCTAGCCACCCCCCCCCCCCCTTAAAATCCCACAAATGTCCTTAAATTCAAGAAATGTCCTAAAATTCAAGAAATGTCCCAAAATCCTTGAGCCATCCTAAAATCCTACAAATGTCCTAAAATCCTACAAACATGTATGTGGCTGCCGCAACTGGCCCCTTGCGTCCTGTCATTTTGCAAAAGTGGCCCCCAAGCAAAGCAAGTTGAATAATCCTGTTTCAAGGTAATGAAAACACAATTCTTATTTTCAGGTGATTATACACTAAAGCCAACATACCTATTATATTATTTACAATATCTGCCACTATAATACCCTAAGTCCTATACACTGTAATGGCTGCATTCCATTAAATGTGCATTGTGAAATGAATTCAAGGTCAAAGTTCAATTTACTTGAACTGCAAGAATAAGGAAACTGCATGCTACCCATGGCTCACAGCTGCTCTTCTCATTGGAAATGGAAATGCAAAATGTCACACTTGTGGGTTTGGTGTGAGAGCATGTGTCTCATTGTTTGAGTATTTACTATCATGCTCCAAAAAGTTAACTCTTTAATAACAAGTCCTGTGTCTGACAACTTGTATTGGAAGGATGTGTGTTGTGCCGTTACTGCAGCACGTCTATCAATTTATTTACCATAACGCCATCGCCGTGTTCGTCAAATGATGGTCATTTCATTTTAGACTGAAACACAGAGACAAAGCTTTATAGCAAAAACAGTTTCCATACACAGTGTGTTTATTAACTCACATACCCTGCATTTTTATCACAAAAACAAAGCACTGTACTCTTCTGCAGGATGATTGCAAGTGGCTTGTAGGTGACAACAGCCGCTGTGATGCGGATGTCTTGCCCTAAGCCAGTCGTCCTGTGTGCTGCTGCCTCTGTAGAGACGTCTCTTGCTGTTAGCATATAGTAGTGGATATTTCAGCTGATAATGCTGCACACTTCGCCGGAGAAGCTGAGGTCAAGGAATCGGCTATTCTTAGCATGACCTCAGTCATATTTTCCATTATGTCTGAAAACAAATGGGTATAAATCAGCTCAAATCACAAAAGGAGAGTCTAAACTGTAGGATGAAACTCACATTGGTAAATCAGTGTTTTTGTCAGATAATATGACTCAGGACGACAATGGGATGCCGCTCTGCCAGATTTCTCTCTTTTCTCTCTTGGTGTGTCTCTGCGTCAGCGTCTCTCTATGAGGGAGGGAGGGAAGGAGCTTGCGTTAGGTGTGTATGCAGGGAGCGGTGCATGTGTCGGTGCTCAGGTGGCAGATACCCTAGGTAAATCATTTCAGATCCATTTATTCAGAAGCCTGTGTGCAGACGACACCTGCACAGTGCTGCCAAAGAAGTGCCACAGTGTCAGCGACTTCGTTTGCAGCTCTGACCCCCTCCTTGGAGTGTGTGTGAATGTGCATGTGTCTGTGTGTAAGCCCATATATATATAATGTGTCTTTATTTGTGTGTATTCTGTCTTCGTGTAGCTCAGTCAAATTCCGCGAGAGAAAAGCGCTTCTGTCATCTCTTGTGTTATTGCTGTGTTGCTTTCAATGATTCCTGCTTTAAATCTAGCTTCACTCCCGAGGACGATTAGTTAATTTAATTACTCTAATGAACAACACGACGCTAAAAAGGAGGCTTGTTTGGTTCTTAAATAGCAAATTAATTTTTAAAGCGCCTCAGATCATATTGATGGTATTTTTAGTCGGGATGAATTTATATATTTTTTTTGATATGACAGCTGTCCTAATCTGTGTTCAAAATGAGCTCGTTTGCGTGTGTCATTTGCTCGCTGACAGTCAGTTGTGACAGTTGTAAAGTGTTCTTGAAAAAGCGCCTGACGTGGACACTCAAGGCAGCCAGACGAAAGATTTGCAGGCTGTGATGTCTGTGTGTCAAATTACTTATCTCGCTAAGCATATGCTGGCACTTCAGAATCATATACTTCAAACCCTGCGGCCTTCAAAAGCGTCAAAACGGACTGTCTTATTCAACACATCAGTCATGTAGCCACCAGCAAAATGAGCGAGATGTCATTTGCACTCAACAAAAAGCTTGCGGAGACATTTAAAGACACTCTTGATGACTGTTTCAATTTGGAGAGGCTGTTAATGATATCGTCTCTGCTGCCTTTTGCAAGGTTTTTTTTCTCTTTTCTGAAGATACAAGTAAACGACAAAGAGTACTTAGATGTGTACTTCAGCTTAAGCTTTGCCAATTATTAATTTGAATCCTGAAGACAATTAGTAAATCACTGCAGCACCCATTATCCAGCTGTTGCCCTGGATTTTTGAAGAGCGAGCCAATCTTAGGGTCAATTTAGTCTGCCAGTAATGACAAAACATAAAATAATGATTGTCTCCATCACACTATCACACGTTTGGTGCCAGCAACAAAGTCCTCTTGTTTGTGATGAGCCTGAAATAAAATTCTACAAATAATATTGACCTAATAATAGAGAAAAACAACATGAATATTTTTAAGAAACACCTGCTGTGCTTTCTCATTCACAGTTTTTTTTGTTCAAACCTTTTTCTTTACACCTTGACACTCACACACACACATAGATGCAACACACCAGTCCTTGAGCTTGTACAAATATCCCACATGGTTTGTACTGTTCCAAGTGTTAGAGAGGGTTAAACTATTTCATTGCACTAATTGGCCAGTGTCATTCCTGACGTTTGGATAAACAGCAGAAAAGAGGGAAAGCTGAGACAAATGACGGCTAATTAAACTGGTGTGTGTTTGTGTGTGTGTGCGTGTGAGAGAGTGTGTTGCAGAGACGGAAGCCAGCTGACAAAAAAATGGAGTGACGAAACACCCGGCTTGACAAAAGCAACAACTACTCCTTGCGATGGAAACTTAACATAAAGAGAAAACTACTTTCTTTGAAATCCTCAACTTCTCTCTAATTGGGTTTCATTCAGTGCTGACTGGGAGGGAAAGAGAAGCTGTGATTGGACACATTTTACTTGGAGTATTTTGGCAGGAGTGAGCAATTTTAGGCTTGTACTAGAAGTGTTTTATCTGGGTTGGAAGTTTCTTTTTTTTACAATTTCTTATATTGAATGAGAATTTTCATTAAGAAGCAGCCAAAGGTGTGTGTATATATATATAAATCTCTCCCTGGCTCTCACTGCTGCTAGTGATCTGATAAAACAAAACTAAGATAAAAACTCATCTTAAAGGCGTGTGAAAAAGGAAGATAGAGAGAAAGTAGAGGAAGCGAACTCTTAAAATGAGCTGAGGCACGTCTGAACTCCGACCCACAGGGGACATTTGTTTTCAGAGGTAGCGTGTTTGCCCACCACATCATCCCCGGGGAGATATCTTCCTCACCATTTCTCTGCTACTTCACCTCGTGTTACAGCCTCTCTCTCTCTCCGTCTGACTGACTCACACATGTGAACGCACACACATAAACACACACACACACACACACACACACATACATACAATCCCTCAAACCCTCTCCCAACCCCCCACCTCGCCTTTCTCGCATTTGACCACTTGTCAAGGGATGTTTATGGGCCATTGTTTGCAGTGCTGATGATCATTGTCACCGGTTGATTCCATTACCCATAGTCCTCTGATGGATGGGGCCTACCCTGACGTCCACTGATATGGGTGTCCTTGACCACTGGGGCAGACGCAATGAACGGAGGGGCAGTGGGGTGGAGAGCTGGATCTTCTATTTTTTCTTATTCACTAGCAACAATGCATCATACTGTTCACATGATTTTAAGGTGCTCGATTTGTAGGTGTGATGAGGCAGAGAAATCTAAAATAGTTTCACAAACTGTACATCAGGAATGCATGTTTCCAACAGCAATTCTGAAAAGACAAAAATCAAAATTGGGTGGTGGTAGGAAATAGGAAACAAACAGCTGTCTCCTAGTGTTGTCACAATACTGGAATTTCTAATGTCAGTACAGTACCTTGGTAAATATTGATATTCTATAACATTTTCAATATCACTGAGAAAAATTGACATAGAAGGTATGCAGGTTAATTTTTTTTTATTGAAAGATAAATATAAAAATGCTATAGCTAGGGCTGCCCTTTGAAAGTTGGAGATTCTAATCATCAGTTCAAGACCCTCAGTCGACTCAGATTGCTTTCCATTGAGCAGTTTTTCTTCAGTGCGGTGTACCTCTGGGGATGTTTTGGTCGGCAGATTTTGCTGTGGAGTGAGTGCTCCTGACTTTCACGCTAATCTTTGACACACAGAGCTCCAGAAATGCAGGCAGCACCACAGAGGAGGAGAGGGGAGAGATCTTGTTCTTAAAGATGGAGAATGTGCAACTCATATAAACTTAATTTTATACAGCCTCTGGCTTTTGTTTGATATCGAGTGTTTGCAAAAATGTTGTTGCACATTTATGACCCATTGTTAGCGCCATTAGCTTGTTAACTATATTTCGTGAATGCTGCTGTCACACAGAGCATCCTGCTTAGCCTGTTCCAACTTTCAAACTTTGTATGGAAAACAAAACAAATTGTTGAAGATTTGTATTAAACACCCAGATACAGTTCGACTGGCATGGCTAGCTATGACATGACAGTGACCCTTTTTCTTCGTATGTGGTACAACTTGACTTCCTCCTTTGCTTATGTTGTAGTATTTTGGGGCACTTCCTAAAACCACTTAGTATGTTTACATGCACAGTTAGGTCCAGCTACAGTTACAACTACTGCTACTACCACTACAACTACTGTCATATTCTCAGTATACAACCACCGGGACAGAAACGATCTATTGACGAAAGTATGTCCAACTCTGCTACAGTAGGTGGTGATATGCCTCCTATCAGCGAGTTGTTATTGGACCTTCTTACAGTTGACCTATTACGTCATGTACCAAACAAGTTAGCAAGCTAAAAACGGGTTGCATATCGAACGACAACTTTTCGTAGCTGTACTTTTTGTACATAGTCTTTGCTTTATGTTTGCCTTGTTTTGTTTTCTTGCCCTTGTCTTTTTTCCCCAGCTTTCTTATACAACCTAATTATCTAGGTGTGTTAGTCCGACTTTGAGCAATTTGACGATTTCAGTTGGAATAACATGTTTACAAAATTGTAGTGTTCTCAAGGGTCAAAATTGACCCGATTTGATTTAACCATAAAATGAAACTTTGCATAAAAGCAAACGGATGGAAACAGCAATCATTTGCACATACAAAATAACCAATTACTGTGAAATCCAGACTGAGGTTGTAGTTTGTTTAAGGCATGTACAAGCTTCCTTATCTAACACAAAATGATAATAGTTATACGAGAGTGCATGTGCAGAAGAATATGAGGTAGCTTCCAAGACTAATAGGAAAACCATTATAAAAGAAAATGCAGGGACTTTGTTGGTGGATTTAAAGAACTCCCTCATGCAATGTAATAATTGCAGTGTTAGTTCTTCCTTCAAACACGTCACATCAGACAAACTACTTTGCATTTGCTCTATTGATAAAATGGATTGAAAGTGATTTGAAAGAAGATGTGAAATCATACTCTATTGATTGAGTTTTACATTCTCCCCTTAATTCATACAATTTAACTTCAAGAAACCTGGGATGATATATCACTTCTTGTGCTGCATTCAGACACCTTTTTCAAGTATTACAACCTTTGAACCAAATTGCCGCAATTTCTTTCAAAAACATAAGAAGAAAATGGAATGAGCAACTTGGTGATAAATATTCCACCAACTGCAAGAAATAAGTAGATTTAGAAAATTATTTTCTAAAAAGCCTGGGAAAAAGTCTAAGCAAAACAAGGGAAAAAAGTAGGTGAAAAACTATATTTATAATCTTCTGAATAATTAATTGTTTTTAATTGTTGCTCACTGCCTTCTTCCCATGTCTGAAAGAAATCAAGGCAATTTGCTCAGGTTTCAAAGGGTTAACATGATAGTTGTAGTGATTTGTGTTGCTCTCCTCTGGTCTTAATCACATTATTACAGAGCATGTAAACACACTGAGGGGTTGCCCGTTGTCCGGGCTCCTGCCGTGCTGAAGTGTCACAACATTATTTGAAAATTTCTCCACCATGTCATTGAATTAGAGCTCCTGACTCCCTAAAACGGATGAGCTTGAAGTGAAGGAATCGTTCAGAAGTCACACATCATGAGCAGACAACTGCAATTACTGATTGGAGAAGATGGGCTTGGATTTAACCGGGCCGAGGCCGCGCTGTGGTGTCAGTGAAGGATTGGCTGTGGTGTTTGGTGACGGCGGATGAAGCAGTGTTGATAGCTAAAACATTTACCGCGGCCCCGGCTATCGTAATTTTTCACAGAGCCCGGGTGCCATTGATCAGGATGATATCTGGCAGAGGGGAACGGGTAGTTAAAGGCACATGTTTAACAAGCTTCTCCCAAAAATTGTCACATAAAGACTTTCCATTATTATTCTGAGCAAAGACAGAGTCGTTTTCTACCCCCCCAGATCTGTCTTTTGTCAACCCATCCTCGCTGGACAGATTACTTTTCTTAGGAAATAGCTTTCCTGGATCAGAGGAAATATTGTTCTCAGATAGAAACAAGACCAGATGTTGCACTTTGAAGGAGAAATTAGCCCCATTTTGTTAAAGTGTCTTAATGATAGTTTCTATAACTATCATATGGACTGTCTTGTCCTTGTTCCTTTCAGACAATGCCAATGTGCAAAAAGAGCAGGAAAAGCCTCCAATATCATTAATGGAATTGCAGTATGCAAAGCTATGCTAATTTTATGCACACTGTCAACCTACATAGTGGCTCTTCCTCGGTCATTTCAAAAGATATGACTGCAATTAGACGACAATTGATTGAAATCATTTGCGTTTTATGATTCCGTTACTTTTGAGAGCTGACAGGGCGCTGTGCGATTCACTGACAGTATATTTTCTCTGCACGCGGAGATTAACTGCTTTTATTGACCCTGATGCAAACCAACGGGTAATACATTTCAAACAAACTACTCACTATCTGGGTGATTTGCATGTGGTGTGTCATTTACCATATTCCCTGATTACCTAATGATTTATGCTTTAATATAATGCACAGAGGCCTTTCAAAGCAATACCATACCTTTACAGTGACTTAACATGTCGGAGACAGAGAAAAATTGAAATGATAGTTTAAGGGCTGTGGGGAAAAAGAGAAGTCTTATCAGTTAAGACTTGCTTTGTATGTAGGATTTTTTTTCCGTCTCTCCTTGGAAGGCAGGGGTGCAGTTGATGAATTCTTAAGCAGATCTGGCTGATAATTGTATTTCATAACTGTCATGCGGAGAGGGACTGTCCGCTGAGAAGCTATTTGTGTCACTGCATCTCTTTCCCTCTCCGTCTCTCTCTCTCTCTCTCTCTCTCTGCAGCCTCTTCAATAAAACTCAAATCACGACAGAGATTGTTAAGTCTACCTCCAAGATTATTAAATCCAAATGGAGAATTTACGGGTGACACTTCATAACAATTAATCTGAGATGCTTGATTAATAAAGTTCGCTCGACCCCCCCCCCCCCCCCCCCCTCTCTCCCTCATTCTCTTCTGTCTTCACCCTCCCCGTCACTAAAGTTGTCCTGTTTGAGTGGGATGGAGGAGGAGGGGAACAGACATACGGGTGGCAGGATGGTTGTCAGGGACGACATGAGTGTCATTCTTTTTGATTAATGGAGCATTGTGACCCCGCCCCTAACCCTCCTTCTTTCCCAGCATGCCCACTCTCACCTCTGCAGAGCCCCCCCACCACCCCACCCACAATAACAGGTAAAAATAGATGTGGGCCAAGTTATGCTCTCCATTTGAATTCTTGCTAGACATGATCTGATAAGGAAAAAAAAGTAGAAAGTCAGGAAAGAAAGAAAAGAAAGACGTAAATTGGAAGAAGGAAAGACAAATCAAAACGGGCAAGAAAGAATGAAAGCATGGAGTGTAAAGAAGAAAAGACAGGAAAGAAAGAAGGAACGACAGAGCAAAATTGACATTATTAAATGGAAATATGGATGGAAAGAAGTGGAGTGACAAGCAAAGAAACTGAGTGAAAAGGATAGAAAAAAGGAAAGTAATGGATTAAAATTGAAAGAAAGAGAAGGATTGAAAGACAAATGCAAAGAGAAAGACATGAAGAAAAGAAAGACAAAGAAAGGAAGAGAGGAAGAAATGCAAGGAAAAATAAATGGAATAAAAGAAACAAAAGGAAAAAAGACACCTAAAGACAAAATGGAAAGAAAGAAAAAGAAACATAGGGAGAAATTGAAGAAAGGTAAAAGAGAACTAAAAGAAAAAAGAAATAGGCTGAGAAAGAAATACAGAGAAAGACAGAAAGAACTTAGTGATTAAAAAAAAACACGACAGATGGGAAGAAGCAAAGAAAACAATCCAAGGATGTGAATAAAGTGCGCTAGAAAGGGATAGAGCGAGGAGGCAGAAAGACAGATTTTTGGAGAATGTCACCTACCTAACCTTGTCACCATGTTAAGTCAGCTGTGATTAATTAGTTGAGTGAGACTGAGCAATTAGGTCAGAAGTTTGGGGCGTGTGTGTGAGTACAAATGTGTGTAAGCATGCATGTGTCAGTGTGTGTTCATGCACAAGTTTTGTTTTTTCTTTTCTAAATCAAGATCCTTTCATTAACAAAGTATATAAGCAGTATGTAGGTATGTATACAACATATTTTTTTTCTCTTTTTTTGCTCCCCCTACCTCAGCCTTGTCTTGTGGAATTACATTTTTATATAACTAATTTCAAAAAATGTAATACATTGTGAAGGAAAAGCTAATGCTGGGCAAATGACATTTTCTACAAGCATTATAAGGGCTTGTTGCTAATTAATGCAAAAATGTTGATACCAAAATTTTCACTGAAAATGTATTAAAGTTGTTCTTCACCAAAACAGGCAATACAATATTTCCACCTAGTGACTACAACATTACTTTTTATTAGTACTTTTAATTTTACTGACATTTAACCCAAATCCTGATATTTCCTAACCTTAACCAAAGTGCATGTGTTACCTACAACTAAGACAAGAGCATGGATTTGAACCCAAATTTCTGGTGTGAAGGTCCTGCACTTTGTAGCCTGCACAATCCTCCCCAATCACCTACTCAGAAAGATTACGCTGACCAAAAAAAACCCAGCACCTTATATGTGGCTTTTTCATTTAATGGCAAAGGTTGCAATCAGCTTTCACTCCTGGGTCAAATGACTCAGCAGTAGTCGTAGGTATTTATAGCCTCCAATCAGTAGTATGAGAAATATGACACCTGGGTGGATGTGTTAATTTTAGCTCCTTTATTGGCGAAATGCAAAAAAAAAAAAAAATACTGTTCGTCTTCATCCAATTAGCTCAATTTTCTCAAACGTCGTTTCAAATGAGTGTGCACTGAGTTTGAAAAAAAATACACATAAGTAAATTACATATAACATAGTAACCAACATTTTCACTGGCCTCCATACTGCTTTCTACTGTTTACCAACCTATTTTCTAGCCCATTCGTGACATACCTTATGACAAACCAGTAAAAACAATACACACACACAGAAAAGCATACTCATCTGCTGTAGAGCCGTGTACACTGCTCTGGTGTACTGGCAATGTGAAAAACATGTGCTTAAAAACATGTGTACACGTGCTAAGTTTGGTAGATAATGAGTATGAGAAAACTCACAAACAGACACAGTTGCCTACCTTCTCCATCAGGACAAGAACCAAAACAATTCAACTGAGCAAGAGTACAAACAGGAAGTAGACTTAATCATAATTATAAACCAATAAATTGAACAATGGGTAAAATATGATGAAAGAAGACAAAATAGCAATAAATAAATAGACTGATGAAATGAGTCCAGTTTATCTGCTGTGTCTGGATACTAATGGCTCCCGCTACTTAAAACACAGTAAATTTGCCAGCATGTGTAGAGCAGCACCCTCACATTGGCCTGAAATATGAACATCCCAAGGGGCAAACCCCAAACAGTGCTATGATCGTTCTGATCGTTTTTAGTATTTTTTGAAAAAAGTGTTTAAGATGGATTTCCAGAAGCAGTGTGTCCCATGTGGGTGCTGCTCTAATCTCACACAATCCCGCTTTGCATCAATGAAGCCGACGTACAATTTTGAGCAGTTTGATATGCGACTTGCATTTGAATTCCGTGTCAAATCTGAATTTACAACAAAATGCAAATGCATAAAATGGTCATATATTCACAGTTTTTGCTTGGTTTGCAATAAAGAAAACCAGGAGGGGTTGAAATAAGTGTTTTGGAGGAAAAAAAACGGCCCTGTGGTGTGTTATCGCAGAAATGTGGCTCTAGATTCCTTTGAAAGAGTTTGCGGATAAGAAACCCTTAGACAAATCCTTGAACCAGTAAAGGCTTACAAAAGATCATATTTAACAATGATGGCTATATATTTTCCTTTTTGCAATTAAAGAGTCCCTCTGTGTAATTTAATGCTTCTTTTCAAGTGTCGGGTCCCCTGAGACTTGGCCTGTAGCTATGCCATCGCTCTTGGTGATTATCATTAATGAATGTCGGCGAGGACCATCCCTCAATGTGACTAGGGAGGAAACACAAGCCCTAATTAAAGGTTCCTATTCATAAATATATGCCTCAAACTGCACGGATCGACAGGCGCTGTGCACACAAGTCATTTTAATGTCAGAAAAGCACCTTTTTAAGAGCGTTTTCTTCCCTTAATGTACAGCACAGCGGCAGCAAAGACAGATTTCTGCAGCCAGAGCCCACAGCAAGGGATCTGTGCAATTTGAGATTTGCAGATTTAAATTTAGGAGTAAAGCTGAAGATTAGGATACACTAATTTGACATGTAAGAAGACTGATAACAAAAAAAAGGCTCGGCTACAAACTGTAGTCTCGCTGTGTAACTCAACATGTAACAGTTTTTGTAATCCTCATGAGATTTTGTTATCGCAAAAGGTTACAGGGAGCGTCTTGTGTTTAGAAGTCACACTGTGCATGGAAACATATCCCTCTGTTTAAGCAATGGAAATATTTACAAAATGAAAACATTTAGCTGATTACAGAATGTCAGTGAGAAAGAAAATAATCCTTGTTGCTTGTGTTCTCTCATAAAAAGTAATTTTAATCATTTTAATTGCTCCAAATACAGACTGACAACTGCTCTCCTAAACGCTTGCATTGTCACATCCCCGACAAAGCTATTGGTAATTGTTATGTGAAGAAGATCATGTTAACATTGAGGATAATATTGAGTCTGTCTGGATGGTGTATTTTTTTTTCTCACAGGAGGCTCAAAGAGTCTTGTCGGAAAAAGGATCTTGGTGAGACAAACATTTGGCTGCTTCTGTTTCCTCCTTAATGGTTGAAAAATGCTAATTGGAGTGCACGTGTCAAAGAAAACAAAAGGGAAAGGAGGAGGAGAGGGAAGGAGTGTGCGTGTCAGAGAGGCTGGTATTTTGAAATGTGAAATATGTCACTTTATTTAGCCGAGTTGGGGAGGATTTTTTAGCAAGGTTGTTTCCAGGAAGCAGGAAATCGCAGATAAAGTTCCGTCTGTGGTGCTATGTAACGTAGCTCATGTTTAAAAAGAAGAAAAAAACTGCACTTTCTGGCATTCTGTATTTATTGTGCTGAACAATTATTTCACAGTTCATGTAAACAAGCTGCTTCCTTCTGCTTTCTGCTTTTTTTTGTTGCTATAAAATAACACCTCGAATCCCTGCGAGACTCGGATCCTTTAATAAACTTGCATCTGTCACCGCTGCACAGCATTTCATCACAGTCTTCGTCCAAACTGACAAAATCAAAAAAAAAAAAAGCTCAGGTGGGGATTACAAACCTTTAATTGCATTGTCAAAACTACAGCAACATATCGTTTTTAAAGTCTACACATTAAACAAGTCGTGGAAAAGTAAATCTCTATAAAATATCAAAACCCTTCCCTCTCTCCGTCTCTCTCTCTCCATACTCACACTTGGCATTTTAATTATGCAGTCTTATCTGATAGATGTGGAGATATAGCTCATGTCAAAGTTAGAGCCTCTTCTTTATTAATTTTTTATTATATATTCTTATATTCAGGCTGTCAATGAGTGTCTGGAATCTGATAGGACCCATCATTGATTGAAGATTACTCAAGATTATGAAGAGAGGCATTATCATAAGCTGTAAGCCTTCGTCATTCCAAATGTTAACTTATTTGAATGACACTAAGGGAAAAGATTACACTCTATTTCAGTCCGCCGAGACTAAGTTTGGACGTCCAGCGCTGTGGCAGATCTCCGTACTACTATTATAAAAGAAGAGGTCCGTCAAAACGCATATCACCGAGATGTTAAACACCACGTTAAACGCCCGACAGCAAATTTGTGGTGCATAACGCCAGAAGAGCCCAAACCTCTTGACATCAGAGGTTTATGGCTGCAAAATAGCTCGGGTGGTTCGCCACAGGCCAAAATCTGCAATGCAACGTTAATTATTTATGAATATTAAGAGGTAGGGCGTTAAATTCTTGGTTTATGTCATGATGATTTTTGTTGATATGCTTTGCAAGAGCTATAAAAATGCATCCTCATATTTAACTCAAATGCATCAGTTTCAACAAATGACAAATTAAGAATTTAAAGGGTCATATTTCTATAATAATCTGGAGAAAAACTTGTCTTTACTGTGCAACAAACAATTGCACTTGTTTTCTGCTTGTTAACTGGTGTAAAAAAAAAAAAAAAGAATTAAATCACGCTGTGGTATGTGGCTGCAACACACATTTGATATCATTTACGAATGCAGTTCTTTTTCAGAAAATGATCATGTGATGCTCTCTGTGGTTGTGTTGATGATAGAAGCAGGAGAGAAGGATAGAAATAGTGAGGATAATAAGGAATAGAGAGGAGAAAGAGGAAGAAACAGGGGAAGAAGATACTTTGTAATATTTACAGTGGTAGTGGTTATGGACAATTTTAAAGTTCCGTATTTTTTATGTTGCACGTTTGACTGGCAAGCTGCTCACCATGACGTGTGAGGAGTCATACTAAATGTGAACACATAAACCTCGAGGCATGATTTTTTTATTTTGCCTTTTTAAAAAATTGTTAATTAGACTTTACAAATAATTTTCAGAGGTGACACACAGAAAAGGGTGTAAATGAAAAAATAGCTCAGTAGGAATTGTAATTATTCACTGTAAAATCTGACAACTTGATTTTAGTGCATTGAAAACTGTGAGTTAATTATAACTATTAGTCTTTCTTTGTTTACATTATATCTAATTGTTAAGTTTACCTAAAGTTTGGTCATATTGACTCAATGTTGTGAAGTTGTTCCAACTTATGTATGACATATTTAATTAAATCAAGCTTTCCAAGTTTTAGCAACTTCAGTAAACCAAGTTTACTGTGCTATCTATCTTACAAACTATAACCATATATATTTTCTGAAACATGTTAACCGAACAGAATTCACAGATCCCATCATTGGCAAAATCCACCAAAATTTTAAGTAAATTTAACAATTAGATACAAAGAAAACATAAATTAAGATTAGTAGATATATTTACTTTAATTTTTGAAGTTTCCAAGATTGTTGTAAGTGGGATTAACTTGACAGATTTTACAGTGTTAAGGTGAAAAGTGTGTGTGTCAGTTGACAACATTTATATTTGACACATACTGTACATAGTATTAATGATTTTTCTCACTCACTGTAAAACTGACATTACTTGACCACATTTATATGAGTAAATTTATAAGATGGCATTTAATTGCCAATCATTTTTTGTTTGTTTGTTTTATTCCCATATGGGAATTACACAATGTTACTTAAAGTTACAGCATTTAAGGCTATTTTAAAGTATTTTTGTCATGATTTAGCTACAGTTTAAAAGTATCAACTTTTTTCCCAATCAAGTTCCCTCACCTCATTTGACAACCTGCACAACTCCTTTGCAGAATGATCCGGCAGATAAACAGCCTCTCTTTGTAGAACGTCATGTCAGACCTGGAGAAAAAAAAACAGACAGGAGACAAAAGAAAGTGGAGAATAATGTATGTAAAATATACATGACGACTACATGGCTGTTCTCACCCGCTCTGAGGGAGTATCGTCATGCAGAAGAGAAGGAAACAGGATGACATGTCATCACGCTGTCACCGCACCGCAGTGTGTGGAAGAGGGGCTTCATGTATACAAGTTGGGGGTGGTGGTGGGAAACAACTGTTTGTGCGTTCGGCTTTTGTCATACATGTGCATGGACACGGGTGGTTGCATCACGGGGAGTGTAACAACTGTAGCAAGCAATTTAGATCATGATGTCCTGATCGTGTGTGGCTTTCTGTCTGAAAAATACGTACATATCCGAAGCCCCTGCATATCTAACTTATAGTACATATTAGTTCATAGGTTATAAAGACAGCAGTGAAAGTTCCTAAACTGTATTTTTTTATTTTGGCTGTAAAGTGAAAAAAATATGAGTGAGGTCTTGGGAAAGCAATGTAATTTTACGGGGATTTTTTAAAAATATAAACCCAACTGAGTCACACAAATACACCCGGTAAAATATAGTGTTTGGTCTTTGAGAGTATCAATGTCGTCTAAAAAGCAAAGAACAAAGATGAAAAGAGAAACGATCTGAATGAAAACGAGCAACACGCTGTGAAAGAAATATACTACAAAGACAGAAAATTGTTCTTAGTAACAGGAAAACTTTGTCGTTTTAAGATGAAAATTTGCTCTTCTCCAGAATAAGTCCTGCTCCTGTGCTCACATTTCACTGCAGAGTTGCTTACTACCCCTGCCTCTTGAACCACATGTCCCCCCCTGCTGGCCCAGGATCAGATCCTGCACAAGCTTCTCTGCTGTGATTCTAAAAACATGCAAACTTTAGAGCAAGGACACCTCACTCCAAAAACTAACACCAAAAAATTAAAATGATTCCATCAATACAGTCTAGCTTTTATAGTTTATTATGACAGAAGGCGGGTTAGTTTTGTTTTCAGTTTTTACTCACTGACCTCAACATTTTCCTAAATAAAGATCTTAATAAGCACTGAGGGTGGAAAATAGTTTAAAAACCAAAAAAGTATAATTTTATTCAGAAAGTTATTTTTCTTGTTCTAGTTTAATATAGCTTAGTATCACTGAAACTAGTAAGAGATATTGTGTAATAAAAAATGTTCACTCAGGAGCTGTGAGGCAGTTTACATCTGCATCCCTGATGTGATTACAGCCAACCTTTAATGTTTTTGTTTAGTGGATGAGGTGCTGCTGTAATAACTACCTCTCTGAACAGTCCTGCACTGCACAGTCACACTGCCTTTACCTTACATAAAAAGAGAAAAGAAAGAAACAAAAAAGGAGTTTCGTTTATATCCAACAACAGAATTCACAATTATTTTGAGTGAGGCAGCACAGGCTAAAAAAAATAAGGTGTTGATGTTAAAGCTAAACCCTTGCTTTTCATGATAATATATGATCAGGTTTCCATGTATGCTCTTTATTTAAATCGATAAAAATTAAACCTAAATGATCACCCTGATACACACCTGTAAAATCTGACAAGGTGATCTTACTTAAAATAATCTTGGAAACCAATTGCCTTGAGAAAGGAAAGTAAAAATAACTTGTAATCAGAATTTATGTTTAATTTATATCTAAGTGTTAAGTTTATATGAATTTAGTTGTCTTTACTTAATTTTGTGAAGTTGTTGCAACTTTTCAATTGAATTACCTTGTTCTTTCAAAGTGTCAGCAACTTCAGTAAAGAAAGTAAGCTGACTTGATCATGACAAAGAGGATTTTGCCAATGATGAAGGAGATCTACGAGTTCTGTTCTGTTAACATGTGTAATAATATACATATATGATTGACTGGTTTGCAACCGGCAGAATACAGACATATAGCACAATATATTTGGTTTATGTAAGTTGCTAAAACTTTGATTCATTGATTTAATTCAACTTATCATTTTTAAGTTACAATAAATTCACAAAATTAAGTTGATTTAACTATTTTTTTTTTTATGTAAACTTAACAATTTGATATATAGTAAACATAAATTAAGATTGATTGTTATATTTACTTACATTTTTTTTAATCAGCTTGTCTGATTTTCACAGTGCATATTCTAAAATTGTGTAAACCATCTTTAAGATGACGAACAATAATATGTAAGCTGCACTTCCCCCTGTCTGTCTGTCTGTCCGTTTTGGGATGGAAATATTAGTGACGTAAGTCGGCTCCATCAATCAGCAGCCAGGCCGCTTTGACAGACAGGGACAGACAGATGTTGGGGCGGTACTTGGTATTTCTTTTCCCGCATAATAGGCGACCTCAGCCATCGTGTGCGCGCAGATGATCAGGTCTCGCAGACAGGCAGTGGGTCAAACTCCGAGCGTAAAGACGCAGAAATCTTCTGTGGAGCTTCACCGCTGTGCGTAATGAGGCGGAGACACCCGGCTTTTTAATAACCCGTTCACTGAGAAAAACGTGAATTTTGAGGGGTAAATTCTGAAACTCACCTGAATCAGTTAAAGCTGAGAGTTTGTAATCCAGTTTCTTGTAATTCGGTCCAAACCTCCGGGCTGGAGCCGGTGTGTGAATAATGTCCTTTAGTCCCTTGGCTGGCAGATGGCATGAGAGCTGGCTCACTTCAGACTGGATGCGCTCTTCCTCCAACTCATGATTCGATCACTCAGTAATAAAAAAACAAACTTTTTTCCCTCCTTCCTCTCTCCTCTTCGCCATTCTCTCCAACAGTCGCCGGATAAATCATGCTGTCTCATTTGAGATAACATTAGCCTACTTGTGTGCCCTTTATAAACACTTTATGGTGGATAATAGTAAGGATGGTGTGTAGGCTATTAATGGAGCCTCTTGTGGATTCAGAGCCCCTCCCCTTCACCACAAGCCTCACTAAAAAGGTGTAACGAATCGATCCGCAGCCTCCTTTGTCCTGCTAAAGAGGTCACCGCAAATCTGCACATTTTGGAGCAAACTTTGAGCTGCACACTTAGCACTGTCTGAACAAGAGACTCTTGTGCCTAGGAGAAAAAGATCAACGTAAAAATATGTTTTAATTTAAGTGAAAAACTTGACATAATGTCATTTGCTGAAGTTGTGGCAGTTTTTACATTTTTCCAAATGCAGATTATCACTGTTTATGAATTATTAGTGATTGACGTTTTAGGGTATAATCCTAATAATCAGTCAGGCCTGATTTTGCTGTGCTTGTTGCAAAGGTTATACTCCTTGTGCTAGATCAACAATATACTAGGATGCAGCAGCACATGCACTTTGGGGACTCTTACTTATTTTTTTATGATACTGATGTTTAGACTTTTTTGTTAGAATATATATTTCTGTCATTTGTTTTTGCTGTTTTTAAGAGCTGCACTGAGGCAAATTCCTATCAGCTGTGTTGACATGGCAATACATCTTGAATTTTTTATCTTTACTGATGGTTTTAACGATTTTATATGGAGATTTTTGTTATTATTTTGTTTATTTGTATGCGTTTAAGCATAATTTCTATTGTCGATTTAAAAAAAAATGATTGCAGCCCTCTAATATTATGCCTCTGTGAAATATGTAGCAGCTGTGACTACTAAACCAAATCCCATTATGATTTCCAAAAATCTCCCTCTCACACACACGGGCTGCACGTCAACTTTTCGAGGCACCTCTCATTCTGCTGTTTTGGTGCAAGTTTACAAATCGGCCGCTCGCGTGTTCGCCAGCAGGACGCGCCTCTCTTCGTATTTGTGCGCAGACAGGAAGGCGTTGAAATGAAAGCCATCCCAGTGAACAATTAGAGGCGCAGATTGACAGGTGGGCTCTGACTGTCAGGGTGACGCTTGTGGAGGGGTGGAGTAAAGGAGAGGCCGGAAAGGCAGCTGGATGTGTCTGTCTATCAGTGGGAGCTGTCTGAACGCACCGCGCATCACCAATGTGCGCACATTTCACTGCGGAGAATAGCCAGGGACGCTCGTTGCGCTCTTTAGAATAAACACCAATAAATACAAGAAAAACAATAACAACAGTGCGCCAACAGTCTCAGAGGGCGGGCCTGCTCGTTCTGTTTTGTGATGACTTTGTGAGAAATTCGTCAAGTGTCCGTGTTGACAATCGGACGGACAGCGTTTTGTGTGAGTATTTCATTATCCAGGAGGTGTTTTCAGGGGTGTGAGCTGATTGCTGCGGGCTTTCTCCGCACACTGACTGATTGACACACACCCAGTCAAGCTAACGTGTCACTCTTTCCTCTCTTTTTCTCCTGATTTCCTCCCAAAGATTATAGCGGAGGTTTGGAGACCGGAGCTGGCACCTGGACGGACTGACAGACGGACGGAGAGGAGCGATCAGCGCAGTTTGGACACCAGCGAGTGAGTTAAAAACGTAAGCAGGGGAGCTCTTCACTTTTGCTGCGAACAAGAGGTATGAAATAGTCCAGTGAGTAAACCCTTTTTTTGATGGAAACGCGGCGAGGATCTCCGGCAGCTGTCCGCGTCCCTCTCTCGATAAACTGAGATCCGCACGGAGCTTTCCGCCAGTTTTTGCACCGATCGACCCTGCAATGAGTTTTTCTGATCAGCAGAAGTTAACGGACGAGCCCTCTTTGCGCTAAATCGCCCATAATCTTCATTTTCACCCCGGACATAACGCGTAAAAATGATCAGAGATTAAACCTCCGCTCGCATCGCTAACAAAAAAGAGACTTCTTCACCCCTGCGAGGGATCTACACTTTCATTCTCCCCCGCCGAAGAACTGAGGAAACGCTGCTGGCTTTGATTTCCTCCTTTGGTTTCCTCTCCAGCTCGTCCGCTATTTTGATCTCTGCATGAAAAGTCAAGCGGAAAGTCTTGCAGCAGCATGCCGAGGAGAAAGCAGCAAGCACCGCGGCGGTCAGCAGGTAAGCCCCGGCTCTGCAAACAAACACACCCCTCACAAGAAAACACTTTATTCTCCAGCACAAATAGGCAGGAATCAGTATGCAGAGAAGTTTATACAGCAGGCCTGATGCAGGACACAAGGGCAGCAGACTGTGTGTTGCATTCAGTGTGCAGCCAAGCAAAAATGTTACTAGTTTTCCAACATCCCAACAGCCACACAATAAGTTTATTTCTACTAATCTAAGGCGTGTTTGACTGGCAACAGCATTGTTTCATTTACGCAGCCATGCCTCGGTGCCAAATCTGCCTCTTGAGAAATGAGCTGCACTTGAACGCTTTAAAGCTGATCCTCCACGAGGTTGCCAGCATCCAAGTTCTCCAAACAAAGCTCATCTTATCTCGTTTTTACAGGCTAACGTGTTTGATGTGTTGGTGCCAGTAAAGAGAGAGAGAAAGAGAGAGAGAAAGAAAAGTGGCGTATTTTCAGCTTGTGTTCCGCTCTGGGATTGCCATCCTTGATTTGATGCTTGATTGATCGCCTGTCATGCGACTGCCTTTGATCTATTCATTCCTGATAAACATCAGTAAATCATTCACCATAGAGACACGCATGCGCCCCGGCAGCTGGACTCCCTCAAAGGATAACTTTTTGCCCCCGCCGAGGAGCAGAGAAAAGACAAATTGAAAGAAAAGTTCTCAAGCGGGATAAATACTTTGCGATTAATACCCAAGGGGGAGGGAACAAGGGAGGAGGGGGGGAGGGGGGGGGGTGATGGGGCGTAGCGAGATCACAGAGAGGCATCTAATACACAGGAATATCCCCAAAACACTGCAGGTGTTGCTTTTGCACATATTTCCACTTCCTTTTGCTATGGGTTACCTCTATTGGTCAAGCTTGTGACCTGACCTTCGTGTTTGTCCCATAGAAAAAGGAAGTGGAAATATGTGCAAAAGCAACATAATAAACTATGGATGTCCCAGTCATAGGCGTAGATTTAGGGGGGAGGCAGTGGACAAGTCCCCCTCAAAAAGGAAAAAAACATGTGCATTTGTGTCCTGCCCAGTAATAAGATGGAAGTAGCAGATGGCTTTTATTTTGACAACATTTAAGATATTTACGCTGTAAATGAATGCAGAAAGTGGAGCATAAAATCACCAAAATGCAGGAAAATAAGTTCCAGTGCTCGTGATTTTTACCTGATACCCCAAATGTGTCTCGCTCAATGTGTCCTACACTCTCGGTCCTCGATCATGATTTTTCACCTGCAAAACCGATCTGAGTCATTTGATATTGAATATCTGCCGATACTGAGTCCCGATTCGATACTTTTATTCACCTGGATAATACAGCTGCACAATGCACATTTCAACTACTTTGAAGTTATTGAAATCAATGCAGTGCATGTGCTTGACAGTTTAATATCTCTGCAATGCGATACAAGACAAAAATGTCTGCATCCAAACAGTTCCTGCGGGTTTTTAGTTTTATTTTAACAAAAATAATTAAGTAAATGAATGAAAAATATTTTATATGGCTCTTATCACAATTCTACTCAGTGCAAGATTAGTTTTTTTCGACAAAATAACAAAGTAAACAAAATGCGTCTTCAGAAATTGCTCTCAATCTACTTAGTGCAGCATTATAATAAAAGTACACATCACTACAAATGAGTAATATAATCAGAATTCCACTTCAAAGTAGTGTTGTAGCTAAATTTTAACAGTCACAACAAATAAAATCGACCACAATTCCGCTTCTTACAGCATTATCGTAAAACTAGTTCACTAAAAATGAACAAAAACAAATTGAACATGAAAAGAAAAATTAGTTTCTATAATTGGAGTAGCAGCACTACGATTAAACCCGAATACCTGCCGCAAATCGTGCTCTCCATTTACGACACCTGTCTGACGACGGATGTTAACAAGGGATTGGGCGGGGCGCATGCTCAAAATAACCAATCTCGTTCAGTTGAAAAAAAAAGTGTTGATTGGCCCGATACTGATCCAGTTGGGACATCCCTATCATACACACTTCAAAATAAACACAGCAGCGATAAAATTATATTAAGTCACTATAGTTGCTTAATAATTAAAACGAATTGTCAATTGAAGTATTTCAAATGAGCAGCTGTAATACTAAGCACCTAGAATGTTGCAAGTTAAGCACAATTTTGTATTTAGTAAGTTGTTTTTTTTTCCAGCAGCAAAAGTAAATATTTACACGTTTCCATAGAAATTCAAAGCCATAATTTCCGATTCAGCTATCGCCTCCTGACATTCATGCCTGCATGTTGTCGTTAAGTTGACCAGACGTGAACTGTTCTGAGAGAGAATCGCATGTTTGCCTGAATCCATTTGATGTCCCTGGGCGATGTGTGTGATTGACATGCATTTTCAAATGACGATGGGGGGAAAGAGGAGCCTTTGAAGTCGGTGCAGTAATGACCAAAGCCGAATAAAACAGCTGTAGAATGTTAAGCAGGCGGTGGAAATGTGAGGTTAAGCAGACTTAATCAAGGTTGTGACAGAAAGACTTTGAACTCGGTGGGGCTGTAATTTCTAATTGACGCCAGGCTTTAGTGATGGATAGAGAGAAATGTGTTTGAAGAGCAGGCCCTGAAAGTGAATAGTTTTATATACATCCGCCATAAATAGCGGAGAAATCCCCAAACGAGAGGGGGGAAAAAAAGTGTTTCCTGTTTTCCAGCCTCTTCTGGTCACTCAGCCGAGCTCTGAAGTGGCCCCATTCTGGCTCCAGCTTTTGAATATTGATTTAATTGTCTGTTTTTGTGACGAACGCATACATCACACGCAGTAATGGTCAATCCCAACTTGGCAGGCTTTGTCTCGATGTTATTTCCAGTGTGTGACATATCCAAAAACTTTAGCACCTAGACTGAAGTATGTGTGACCGCTTTCTCACCTTCGAACACGGACTATTTTCTTTTACAATGCATTCCAGGATATTTCCACAACCTGGATTTGTTACTTTGGAGTTGCACTAAAACAAAATGTTGCATACGCTCCTCAGAGAGAGAGAGAGAGCGAGACGTTTCAATGGCTCTTTGTATGCCATTTCAAATGGGCTCTGTTTCATCAGTCACAGTGATGATTTTAGACCGTGTAATGGCGCTGTACCCTATCTAGTTTATGACCAGTGACAATACATCAGTGTTCTTTCATTTGGAACCGCATTACTGCATCTGTTAGTTTTGGCAGTTGAGTTCAGTGCAGTGCAATTTGAGCAGCAGAGACTTTTGCTGCAGTCATTTGTCGTCATTTTCAGTTTTTTTTTTCCCTTGTCTCCTCTCGCTGAAGTGTAGTTGTGTTGTGAGGTATTTCTCACAGGACCTCAAGGTAAACAATGCAGTAGTATCAAGTAATTATGAGGAGAGCAAAAATGTGGTTTGAGGGGAATTTTAAAAAAGACGTAAACAGCGTCGGGGCTGCGACTCTGGGTCAGTTTTGTTACGTTTTTTTGACGAATTTTCTATGTTTAACTCATGTTGACCTTTCCAAAACTAATGTTAAACTAATGACATTGCTTTTGTGAAATTAATGTTAGAGCTGGAACGATAAGTCAGTAGACAGAAAATGACAGCAACAATTTTGAAAATCAAGCATGTATATCATTTGTCAGGTGGGGAAAAAGGCAAATATTTTCCGAATCTAGTTCCTCTGATTTGAGGATCCTCTTTTCTCAGTTTAATATCATTGCAAATTTTATATCTTTGCGTTTTTTGGACTGTTAATTGGACAAAACAATAATATGAAGATGTAACTTTGGGATGTGGGGACTTTTAAAAGTATTTTTAAAAATATTTTCTGATATTTTATTGGCTAATCAATTAATCAAAAACAAATGTTACTTTATATCAAGAAGAACGTGAACAATAGAGACTGATAGTAACTGCATCAGCAGCTATTTTTAATGCTGTTTAAAGAAAACTGCATGATATTGGACTGTTTGCATCAGTGGCATTAGCATGTTTGTGATCAATTTTTATTGAGTTTCAAGATGTGCATAGACAATGGCAGCAAAGATAGGCATTGCTAAATTGTGTTACAGTTAAAAAAAACAAATTATTAAATAAATAATGATGAAAAAGAAAACATTATAGGTCTGCACACTTACTCGCATCACAGTTGCAATTGCAAGATGGCCTATTGCAATCCCCAAATTGCAAAAAGTGGAAAAAAAGGGGAAAATATCTACCATTAACATGCTGCAGGGATGTCCTGGAACACACAAAGTTGTGCAGCCCTATATATTATTAGCACTAGCATGTTTAAATATGGCAACATACAATACATATTACAGCTTCATAACCAGTAATTAATTTAGTTTTCAGATGTGAGATATTGTATATAAGATATACCGAGAAGCCATAATTCTGTTTTTGCCATGATACTGAGGTCACAGTTTTGATTGCTGTCGGGAAATTAATGGTTTTGCTGCACGTCGGCTCTCGCTTTTAGCTTGCCAGCCACAATATCTTAAATCAAACACTGTCACTCTAAGTAATGAATCTGTCAACTAATCATTCAACACGTCAGAGTGATTACAGCGTGACACTGTGTTGAATTTATTCCACTGGAGTTAAAAAGGTCGACCTGCAAAAAAAATAGCATTCTTTTTTATTACCTGTTTTGGGCAACATTTTGTTTTACTGAGACAGAGGAAGAGGCGGGCAAACTGTGGGTGACCAATCCACAGTGGGATGGATTAACATACAGGTCCATCCGTGTGTGTGTGTGTGTGTGTGTGTGTGTGTGTGTGTGTGTGTGTGTGTGTGTGTGTGTGTGTGTGTGTGTGTGTGTGTGTGTGTGTGTGTGTGTGTGTGTGTGGGAAAGACGTGTATGTGCTCACTGTTGTGGGGTTGAATTAAGCAGGGAATCTGAAATCCTCTCTTTCACTCTCAGATGTTTAAGTTTAGAAATATTTGATCCTGTGCTGGATTCTTATCTTCACTGACAGCAGAGAGAGCAGTTTTCTGCGCTGACAGAATTAGTGCAGGTCATGAAGGCAGAGAAAGTGACGTGCTGTGATACTGTCAAACATGACTGTGTGTAAATTCGTTCCTGAGACCGTAATTAGTTTGCCTTTTTGTCTGCTCTCTTGATAGAAATGTTAGGCAACTGGCTGGGCTCGGCCACTCACACACTGATGCCACTAATTAAAAAGTTTAGCGCTCTAAACATAAATCAAGCATTCGGGTTACAGTCAAGAGGGTGTGGACGCTGTTAATTTCTTTAATACGTATGATTCAGTGTCTCCAATAAACGGACTTCAGCGCCACGTTTTAATGATCTGTCTGTATCGCTTAGCTCAGCATGTTTAATTAAAGCGCTGTGCAACGTTTGTCCAGATTGAAGCCACAGTGAGGTGCAGGATGCCTCGCCTCGTGGGCCTCTCCACTGACATCAGCGGCTGCCTAAACAGATCCCCCCTCTTTACTGCCACCATCACCACCTCAATGCAAAAGGAGTCTCTTAATTATGACTTGTGGGTGGGGGAGAAGTTGAGCTTCCCTTCTTCCCCCGACGGCATCGTTAGCCGCGGTCCCTAATTATCCAGGTAGCTGACGGATCAGTGACAGGGCCCCACCGATTAATGCTTACAAATTCAGCAAGGTGTCAACTCTGCAAGCTGCCTTGATATAATCAACTCGGTGTTAGCCACTTCTCCTCATACACCCACTGCCAGTTGTTTCCACTCAACAGCAGAGGTTGCTTGCAGTGTGACGTGACAAATTTGTGACTTGCTGGACACAAACACCCCTGTAACGAGGTTATGAGCGGTTGTAGTGTCAAGGATGTACGTGACCTCTCACTGTAAATAGTTGCACATTATAGGCAGTGCAGGTTTTTGTTACTTAAAGGAAGTGATAAGATGTGAAGAATCTATAATATTCTGTTATGGTACCTGATCATTTTTTTGGGAGCATCTATAATTTGATTGATTTTTTATATTTCTGTCAAATTTCACCTTTAGAACACTACATTTTCTGAATAAAATGAGTACTTTTACTCCACCACATTTACATTTTATGTCATGAAATTACTTTTGATACTTAAGTACAGTTAATATTCATTTTCTGGTAATATATCAAGGGTTCCCACAGATGCTTAAAGAATCTTAAAAGGCTTTGAATCCATTAATCTAAAAGTAAAGTCTTAATTGGCATTCAAATGTATCAAATCAATCTTTCAGAAGCCTTGCTCAGACATTGGAGGCAGGATTTTTATTCATCTTTTTTTTGACAGCACGTTCAAAATAAAGTTAACACTAAAAATAATGATTTTGACAGAAATCTTCTTACATTAACATCACCAAAGAGTCACGTTTTATGTGACAATAAATATTTGAAAAATAAAATAAAATTCTTCCTAACCTAAGGCAATTTTTTTTCTCCTCCAATATTGGCTACCGTAAAATTAGCCAATTAAATTCCTTTCCAAATGGCATTATAAAAGTTGTAAAGGCTTATATCTATAGGAACTCTGGATATCTGTACTTTGACTTAAATATGACTTTTAAGCAGGGATAGTTGCTATTATATAGATACTATGAAAGTATAAAAACGCTCATTCCAAAGGAAAATGCACACAGTCCGTAATCAGAAACTGTGCCTTTAAACAAGCCATCAGGATTACTACAGCTTTGTGATGTCACAAATTTAGGGTACTATATTAACGTTTTAAACTTAAACATTCTAAATGGGTCGCTTTTTTATTTCCTGCGTGAATGTTTTGCAGTGTTAGTGAAAAACAATGCATTTCAGGAATAGGGTGAATATCAGGCAGACAGTATGAGAAAAATACTGTGGTTTTTGAACATTAGAAGCATGTAAACATGTTCTAGTGGAAAACCAAAACACAACTAGGAACCTTAAAATGATCAGAATATGGGACCTCTAAAGAATAGCTGAATATATGTGGCTTCCATTGGATGTGAAAAAATTTTCTTAATGCTTTGCCTTTCCCTCTGATCTTTCCGGTAACAGCTTTTTGGTTTGTTTGACAGAACAGGAACAAAGTTCTAAGCCGAGCTGCGTTAATACATTTTGTTGTTGTTGTTACTTTGCATTGTATTTCCTCTGCAGAAATTTAGCTCACGGCACCTGTCAACTAAGAAGCCATCGCCTTGAAACCTTGTGTTGGTTTTATCGGGATGTTTCTGATAAAGTATTTAATGACATTTGTCAGGAGTTGAAGCTGCACTGCGAGGAAAAAAAAATTATGTTATTTGAAGTTAAAAGTCTGTAGATGAGAACAGAGCACGCCGGTGTGTTTATGTGTGTGTGTGTGTGTGTGTGTGTGTGTATGTATGAGTCAGTGAGCAAGATGAGGAGTTTGTGCAGCCCTCCGTGTGTGTATGAATGTGAAATATTCTGATCCTGTGATAAGGCAGTGTATGTAAAGTGCCATTAACAGGTGACATTGACTGAAGGAGTCAGTGGATATATTTGCTATCCCACACTCCGCTACACCCGCAGTTTCATTTGCATGTGGTGTCAGAGCCAGTAGGCCTTCAGGAAATCAAAGACACACACTAATACGCACACTCGCACAACTACACTCTCTGTCCTCATCTTCGTGGAGGTTAAGTGACAAATGAAGATCGATGACTGCTCTTATGGAAAAGAGAGGGTCGGATTGAAAATATGTGGGAATTAGGCTCGCCAGCAGGGTGACGATGTAAAGGCATTCAGCGCTGCAGCCGTGAGGTAAAACTATCCCAGAGCTTAATGAGCTTCAGAGGAAGCAGGAAAACCTGGATTTTCACTCAAGCATGACGCGAGGAGGCTCGACAAAGAAGTAGAGAAAACAAGGTCACTTTTACGGGAATAAAACTCACTAGCATCCTCACTCTTGGACACATCCTGTATGTATTTATTGTCCCTGATTTTTTAGTGTCTGGTTTCCATTCGCTAAAGACATCCTGGCTGCGATTCAAAACAGCTGCACAACAAAAGCCACAATGTACAGCGGGGATGTAAAATAATAACAGGAATAATAACAAGAATGAAATCATTCACAGGACTTATCCTTGAGGGGTTTAGGGCGCCGGTTGCTGATTGTTGTGAAGCGTACATAGAAAGTTCGCTGCTGATTGAGTAAAATAGCCAGTTGGGTAAAAGGAGAAGAGGGTGAAATCACAGGCAGGCTTTCTAAAATATATTCTATTGATTGCCTTATACACAAGCAGAAAACGTATTCACTTTTTTATCCAACACAAACACATGAATTTCACAAAGCTCACCTGAGTGTGGACCTTAGTGCTGCAGTGGTATACTGATTTTGAGCTATACAGTGGAATGAAGATTGACAGTTTTATCAGTTTTTTATTGCTTACCTGCAGTACTGCAAAAAAATGCAACTGTACGGAGAATCTCGCCTTTATTTTAGTTACTTTCAACAAGGACACTCTGAAACTCAGAGATTCTCAGTTTACCATCATGTATGACAAAGAAAGTAGAGCTGACCGATGTCTCAGCCAGCAGGATTTATCGGCTGATATTGGTCTATCACAGATATATTGGTATCAGCTCATATTTTGTCCAATATGCACAACATGAAAAGTTTATTTTTAACAGACCATAATGCAGAAAAAGATAGAGTACTTAAGAATGCTGAAATTCCCAATTAAGTTCACAGTTTCAGTGCACCAAGGCAAGTTTTGACGATAAAATGTCTTGTTCAACTGTAAAATATCCTGCCTGTTGCACTGCATAACAGATACAGTACACTACACTACACTACACACTACATAACATATACAGTATGTAAAGTCAGCCAGCATATTAATATCAGAATATTTTACACTCCAATATTTGTATTAGCAACAGCCCTAAAAATACAGTATGTGTCAAGCTCTAAAAGAAACATAAAAACCTCACATTTTAGAAGCTAAAAACAAAAAACAAAAGCCAATCAGTTTTCCAGTGATCGAGTAGTCGTTGCTGCTCAATTTTTGGGATTCAACATAACTCGCTCTTTATTTTCCATATGCTAATAAAGTGAGAATTTCAGTTGTTAAACTCAGCTTTAGGCAATTTAAACTTAGCTTGAAGCTGCACACTTCAGAATATTCATTATTTCTGTTGGCTCTCGCAGAGCAGCAAAGAATTGTGGGCAATCAGACGCTCAGAGTAGGCCAGCTGCATTTATTTCTTCACACAAACATTCCTCTGACAGTTTCTCTGATAATTTAAGCAGTTTGAGAATCAGATGAAGAAGGACAATGGGAATAAGGCTAAGTGTGGGAAAAAACAAAAGAAAGATGCAGAAAATAAAGACAAATGGGAAGTGATGATTTTGAGGCAAGAAGACGGGCGGTCCAGAGTACACTCAGAGGTCAGTGTGCCGTCAGGGGAGCCTGCAGTCTGGAGTGTTTTCTGTGTTTTGGCTTGTATGTCTGTTGTCTGAGTACTTTAGTGCAAATGCACTTTATGTTTTTAGTTATCAGTTCCAGTGTAATGTTACACCAGCGTGTTGTGTGTGTCCTTGCATGATTGATGCTCTGTACGCCAGACAGACGCCGTTACTTGAGAGTTAGCCAGTGTTGGCTGCTGTGATCTAATTTGTCTAAAGCCAAAAAAGACTCTGATTCAGATGTTTGTTTCTGCATTTTGCCCGTCTGAGCTCAGAAATGACTCTGCGTGATTTATATATTTTTTTAGTGCTACACTTGATGTATTAGAAATTGCCACTGAGGCGACGCCTGTTGCAGTAATGGTGGTGATCATGCTAGGGATAAGGCTGGAGATACATGGCCACCGTAACAGGCACAGTGAGGTTAAAATTACTCTCAGTACTCCTGTTTTATTGAATCTATGGCTCCCTCATATTGCTGGTACTTGAGTCGAGAGCTCAGTCCGTTAAGCTAAGACTGGAAAAACTGCCTTTGATCCACAAAGTAAACATTAAAAAACAGTGTCGAGGTGAGCGAGTTTCCAGCGGAGGCCCCTGTACGACCCAGCCCTCAAGTTGTGCTGCTTCTGTTAACCAGCCTTGAACATCTGGGTGGAAACAGAGGCGGTGTGGATGAGGGGGAGAAGACAACAGAGGGAGAGAAAGAGGGGCTGTGAAGAAAAGGTATTAAAAGTGACAGATGAACAGGACTTGGGTAGACGTTCTCCTGCAGCAGCTGTGACTGCTGCCATTGCTCTGACAGGTGTCAATTAAGAATTACTGCCGAAGCCCTGTAGTCATTTTTTCCTGCCCAGCTGTCTGTCTGTGTGCCTTTTTGAGAAATAACACTTTACCCTTGTCACTGCTTTAGCGCTTAGCCGTGGTCGCCCCAGAAAATGAGAGCATGGCGGGCACACTAATCGATAACCAGTGTATTAGCAATTATTTTGCCCATTGATTTACGGTGGGGCAGCGACTCCCACTGTGTTGTTATTAGCCGCTGATTATATGCCCCTGTGCTATACTGCAGACACGCACGCCAACACATACACTTGCTCTGCTGTTGCCAGGTAGATACACTGTAAAAAGTTGATTAAAAAAATCTAAAAGGTAAGTAAACTATTTTTACCTCATGTTTACTTTATATCTGTTTGTAAGGTTTCCCTAAAATGTTGCTGTATTTACTTAATTTTGTGAAGTCAAGTTAAAAAATGACAAAGGAAATTCACTTGTTTTTTTCTAATTGATTGCAACCTAAGCAAACCAAGAAAGTCTAACTTAACTGAACAGTTGTGTATACTTAGAAGTATTTAGGAAGCTGATTGCATTTGATGAATAAAGTAAGCAAAGCAAAGAATAATTATTTGGCAGGATTATTGTAGTTTTAACAAATTGCCATTCTGAGCATCTTGAGAAAAGACCAGTGTTTGAACGAAACAACTGACATATACAATCAAAAAAACCTGCGTAAAGCCTTAGACAGAACTTTACTGGAGATTTCTAACAGGACTCCATGTCATGCCGTTTTATACAAATATCAATACCAAATCAAGCGTCAGCCAACTTGCAAAATATCTAAAATTCTAAAAATGTTAGTTTAGTCAGACAAACTTGGTTTACTTCAAAACTTAAGATGCTATCACAAAGCAGTCAATTCACTGGTCGATTCTAAGTTGCAAGATCTTCTCAAAATTAAGTAAATACAATTCAAATTTTCATAGATTTAACAATAAGGTATGAAATAAACATACATTAAAATGAATATTTATATTTACTTAACTTTATCAAGGCAATCTGTTTCCGAGATTTATAAAAGTAAGAGCAGCTTGTGAGTTTACAGTGTAAATGTAGTCCTTACAGTTAAGTATGTAAAGACTAAAGAAGATATTTCTTGATTTTCAAAGTTTACTCCATGACCTTGACTCAGGAGTTCCCCAGATATAGATACAGATACAGTTTAATGTAACCATAATTCCATTCTCTTGACAGCACAATAAAATCATGTTTTAAGTTGATTATGTTAATAATATTTTAAATTATAGCAAGTCTAGTTAAGGAAACCACTTTCACCACTATTTATCTGACTGCGACACAGTTCTGCTCACAGCCGAATCTCAAAATGAAACAATCAGGTGTAGCTCTCTGGCTAAAAGTATGTGTAATTTATGTTTTTTAGTGTGATGATTTAAAGCACTTTCACTTTTGGCTTTTAATTATTCCAGCAAAAGGGTCCCGCTAACAAAATTGGTATTTTAGAAATCATTGTCAACAATGGAAACAATTTTCACCTTGTGGCAGCCCAATCGCCAGAAGAAAATGCTGGCAATGTACGTTTTCTGCAAACCACAGATATGTTACATTGGTACATTTCATATAAATCATATCAAGATTCCTAAAATGACTAAGTATGTGAGCTTACTTTGTCATCAGGAGGTGGAAGGGATGGTGGGTGGCTTGACACCAAGGAGAGATGCCTGCCAACTTGCAGACCAGTTGTCTAGATAAAAACAAACAAACAAACGCAGGTATTTTTTAGCAACCTGCTGCTGTCTTTGAAGTGGGGATTGTGCCACAAGAAGCACTTGTTTTTTTACAAAGACAGCACTGTGTTTTCAG
The DNA here is from genome assembly GCF_008729295.1 of Plectropomus leopardus. NCBI lineage: Eukaryota > Metazoa > Chordata > Actinopteri > Perciformes > Serranidae > Plectropomus > Plectropomus leopardus. The sequence continues at coordinate 21,958,374 of NC_056480.1, read as the reverse complement.
CCAGGATTATGCCACCACAAATGGGTATTTTAAGCTAAAACATTACCTTTTTCTAACCATAATTAAGTGTTTTTAGTGCCTAAACCTGACCATACATTAATACCCAAATGTTTGGTTTGCAGAAACTCACAATGACGGCATTTATTCTAGCAATTGTGTTGCTTGTAGGTTAAAGATAATTTAATAAGCTCGAAGATAAAATGACACATGAGGTTTTAGCTACAGATGCCCCAGTCCAAAATGTGTTTGGGTGCACACTGACCTAAATAAGCAGATCAGTTATTGGCCCGATATGACAGATCCACATTAAATATAGTTTCCTCATCAAGGGCATCAGGAGAGAAAAGTTGATTAGTGCATCCCAGCTTTTAGCAATGTCAACTTTTCATTGAATTCTTCAACTTAAAGCTAATGAATTGAAATGAGCTTACTGATTTCAAAGGGGCACGCTAATCATTTGCGGAAAGTCTTGAAACTAAGTGTCTTGCGAAGGGAAACCAGAGTCATTTCAGGCACTTACGACTGCAGTACTTTTTGGCTGAATGTATCTCAGCAGAAATTCCATTAAACTTCAGAAGAGGGAAATGAAAACTTTGTAATGGAGAGTTACATCAATTCTTCACACCAAACTATAAAGCTGCCCTAAAAAGGCTGGAGGGTTACAAACAGAATTAGTGTATATTGTTTGTTTTTTTGAGGGGGTCGCGAAGGGAAAGGCTGGATATGGGCTGGAATATGTATGAACATGATATCTATACACTGTTGGTATTTTGAATATAATCCTCATATAAACATAAGGAGAACATCAATCAAACCTATGCAAACAGCAGCTCATAAAGTTTCTTTCTCTCTTTGCAGCTCAAGAGAGTCTGCATGTAGAGCCTGTTGTGCAAAAAATGGCAAGAATCGGAATTGCAGGGGAATTCAACTTACTGAGCTTGGGGGCCACTTTTGCAAAATGGCAGAAGGCCAGGGTCCAGTTGTAGTGGCCCTTTACGTGTTTCTGGGATTTTAGAATGTTTCTAGGATTTTAGGACATTTCTCTGTTTTTAGGAAATTTCTAGGAGTTTAGGACATTTACAGGATTTTAGCATGGATTTTAGGACTGTTCTAGGATTTAAGGACATTTCTTTTAGACATTTCAAGGATTTTAGGATGTTTCTAGGATTTGAGGACATTTCTCGAACATTATAACTTTCTCAGATTTTAGAAAATATCTAGGAGTTTAGGAAGTTTGCAGGATTTTAACATGTTTCTAGGAGTTTAGGACATTTCTAGGACTAATGACATTTCAAGGATTTTGGGACTTCTAGGATTTTGGGACATTTCTAAGCTTTTAGGACATTTCTTGGATTTCAGGATGTTTCTAGGGTTGTGGGACATTCAGGGCTTAGCTAGGATGTCAGACGGGGGATCCTCCACTGGCACCTTTTTTGATAAACAAGATTTATTTTGATGCTGTTTTATGCATTCTGGCACTTTATGTATACTAAAAGTACAAAAACAGTTCCCAGTGTGAATCACTTATTTTTTATTGTGAATTAGAAAATTGTTTGGAGGCCATCCAGCATCCTATTGGGGGCCAGGTTTGGTTCGCAGGCTGTAAGTTGAGTATAATTGCGATACTGCATATCACGAGAAGAAAGGTACTTGTTTTTGTGGATAAAAGCTGGCCTCAGCATATCCAAAAAGCAGTCGGTGCAAGTGGACGAAAGTCAGGGGGTGGAAATTTCTGTCCCCAAAGGAGTGTTTATTTAACTGATAAGGTGAGTTGAGAAGCAATGAATATAATTTTTTTGGACAGTAGTTTACTACAGATAAGCCACCTGGGAATGGATACAGTTAACAGATGACACTTTGTCCTTGAGAGCGGACGCTGGGGAAGGTCATGCTGCAGCCTGGTGTAGTGCCACTGCCATCTTCCCCTCACCTCTTCATCTTTATCTCAGCCTACTCCCTCTCTCTTTTTCTCCTCGTTTTTTGGGATTAATGCCCCCCCGCCCTTACTCCCTGTAAGCCTTTTCTCATCTTCCTATCTGTCATCAATCTCTATCTTACTGACTCAATTCTCCTCCACCCTGCTCATATTTTCTTTCATCTTCCTCCCTGTCTCTCGCCCTCATCTATCGCTCTCTCTCTCACCGGATGCTCAAGAGTCAGTGAACTGGTTACAAGAACATGAACTCGACATCTGAAAAGGAGAGCGTAATATACCCTTTCAGGCCCACTGGCCTCCTTCTCATATTTCAAGGACCTCCTTTTGCGATCGTCTGATTTCAGTGACATCCTGCAGTCACACTTCTGACTTATAAAAAATCTGAGAGGTCACAGGGGTGGTGAAGTCTTTGAAGTCTAAACACATGACTGTCACATATTTTCCGAGACACATTTCCATTCCCATAAAGTGTGCTGCACAGGAAAAGAATCAAAGCAGATTTTGTTGGTGTGACGCTATTCACTTTTGTTTGACTCACATTTAAAAGAAACCCATTGACCACAGATTGCTCGGGGTTACACAAAGTAATCAGTAAACAGTCGTCGCCTTGATGGGCAGTTTAAAGGAGATATAATGTCTCAGGAACCCAGTCAATTCAATAACGCCACATGCTACCCCCAAAAATTCCTCCCAAATCTTTCCTGAGCCGCCGTGTTGTCTCAGACAGTGACAATCACAGGGGGGGTATAAGCTCAGCTCCGTCCCTCTAAGTCGTCTGTCTCAGAGAGAGCAGCGGGAGGCCTGTTGTACACCCACATGTCTCCTCTGTGAGCATGTCTCTCATCACTCTGTCTGTCTGTCCAGCTCGCTGTCCACCTGAGCATCTGTTTCTGATCACCTGTCTCTGCCTGTCTGTTGACCCAACTGTTGTCCTGTTTACTTGTCTGTCTCTGGTCCATCTGCCTCTCCGATGGAACACAATGACAGGACTGCCACTGTTTCAAACTAACCACCCTGAAAACATTTTGACATTGAATAATGTTTGTATGGTAGTCTGCATCAACGCTGAACTTTGACGTAAATACAGCCATCTGGTGTAGAGAGGTGTGCAATGTTACATTTACTCAAGTACTGTATTTAAAGTAATAATCTGGGAGACTTTCATTTGAATTTCATTTGTCTTTTAAGTCACTATATATCGCCAGATGAGGTAACACAGTGGTGACTGAGCTTATGGCCCACTGATTTAAACCCTTGCATTTGCAGTATTACGAAGTGTCGAGGGCGACATTCCCGGAAAAAATCACAAGCGGCACACAGTCATTAATAATCCGCTCTCACACACAGATACAGACATACATGCACACACACACACACCTTATGCTGTGGTAACCCTTTCATATCGCCAGCGGCGGGGCTCATAAAACAAGTTGATATAAATAAACTCACCAGCCTGGTTTCAAGCCTCAGTCTGCAGTTACCACTTATCATAGGTGCCACCAAACAGAACAAAACACTAATCTTTAAAACTTTAAGTATAACTTTGAAGTACTTGAGTATTTCCACTTTATATTGGTAGCGCTCTACCTTTTTGAAAGAATTTATACTGTGCTTAACTGGACTCCATGAAGTTATTTTGCCAGGCCAAGTCATAACTAAACCCCCTATAATATCAAGAATTGTTGTTTTTCACTTCAGTTTTTGCACAGGTAAAACAAACATGATAAACATGTAAATCATTTAGTTTTAAAAGTGCTGGTAGATGGACTTTGTTTTGATTGAACAGAGCTGTTTTTAGACTGTATACTAAGCTAACCAGCTGCTGGCTGTCACTTTATATCTTATGTACAGGCATTGATCTTATCTCTCGACAAGAGAATGAAAAAGAAATTTCCCCAAAATGTTGAGCTATTCATTTTAGATTTTCATATAAAACACTGTATGAATACTGTATGTATAATCAGCTCACAAAATAGGATACAGTATTAAATATTGTATAACTCAAAAGCTAAGTGCTTAAATGAGTGCCACCTCAGCCAGCTAAGACGATTACACATTGGTGATGATGTCTATAATAATCCAGTACAGTAGATAGGCCTAGTTACATACCATTGATACAGGCCATTATGCCTGCATAACTTTATGATACTTTGAGTATGTTTTTTGCTTTTTTTCTATATTTTTTGTACTTTTACTGAAGTAACGTTTTGAATGCTGTACTTTGGCTTAAGCAATGCATTATATTTAAATAGTAGTATTACTCCTTTAACGGACTAGACAACTGTAATACTTGCTCAAACTCTAGTTGTCACCCATTGTTCATTGAATATGCTCATATTTTCATCAGAGGTGAACTGAACTTAAACGCTTTTATGTAACTAATGAACGTGAACATGAGGGTTTATCACTCAAGTGACAGTTAATGACGCTAACGTACTTTGTTTTTTCAGCACCCAGCATGTCGAAGGCTTCCTCATCAATTTGCGATTTCTACTCCCTGAATCGAAACCAAACTTTTTTATTTACCTTCCCAGAAAAAAAAAAAAAAGATGCGACAAATTTTAACAGGAAGGAAACACTTTGAACTGCCTTGGACACAACACTTGCATGACTAGAGGAAGTGGCAATTGAGACTACCCAGCTACCGATACTGTTAAAGCCAGTTCATATGAATATTTGAAGGAGTTCTATGAACAAATCAGTACAAATTCCCCATGGAAAAAAAGTATACATATGCAAAATTTGCCTGCTGGGGCTGAAAATACAAGTCCAAACATCAGCAACATTGGCAACAAATTTGAAACAGCATACAGTTAAAACATCCGACTAATCTTTGGAAACATCTCTGAGTTAATGACGATGAAAAGATTTTATTTTACTTAGAAAATGCAAGATTTTTTGGGGACTTTGAAACCCCTGAATTATGAATGTGAACTACTTAGTTTCAATCTGTGTGAACTGAGATAGATCTTGTGAATCTGCACATCACTGCCCATTGCTGCTACTTGCAGTTTTTCTGCACCAATAAAAAATCTATTCTATTCTAAATCCTGACCAATATGTGCTTGTTTGTGTTTTCTTCTTGCTGTAAAATATCTCCCAAGAAAAGCGTCTGGATCTTTTTTTAACTAGTTAATTTCTTCCCATTTAATAGTATTTGCTTCTGCCTTTTACTATACCTTATAATTTGGGTATCGCTTGCTGTTTGACCTTTGTCAAGGTCTGTGTAATGTATCTGTCATCTTGCTGAATGCTAACAGTATATTTGGAATTTGTCTGGCATTCGGAGTCCAAGAATGGACACACTCCCTGTGTGTATGAGTCATTTCTAGGTGTGTGTGTGGCATTTTTTATTTTTACTTAACTAATCTGTTTTTCCTCTCCATCTTCTTGATTTGTCACTTTATTTCTCTTCCTGCCTTGCCTCATAGTTGGAGCCTCATTGTTTAACTTTTTAACTGCTGTCAGATTTTAGGAAACAAAAAACGGAGCCAAGAGAAAGTTATGAAATACACATTGAACTGGAAGTCCAAAGTGATGACTCAGTAACGGTTTTTACATTATACTGGTTGGCAGCCATCAGCTCATATGTTTATTAAAGACATGCTGATAATGTACAGTAGGGCTGCTAATCTTCTTTTGACATCATAATTTATTTGATTTCAACATAATTCAGTGTGCTACAGATTGATTAAAGGCTGCAATATAGGTTGTTTTGATTATTAATTAATTGTCCTGTTATTTTCTTGAATATTCAGTAATTGTTTAGTCTATAAAATGCTGGAAAATCAGACCAATACCTTAAAATCCAAATATGGTCAGTTTGCTCACACAGAAGATAAAAAAAGGCTTGAAAACCAGTAGGAGCTTTGGAATGTTTGCAATTTATCTTCAAAACAACTAAGAGGATTGATGCGTCATAATGAATTTTTGATTTCCATTCATATGGAAAACATTAATAACGGCATAAACATTCAAAAACTCATGAAAAAGTTCAGATGAACACCCCCCCCCCCCCCCCCATCATTTATAAACACAGTAGAAGTATACAAACTGATAGATTAAAGTTTAGGTTACATGTCAGCATGATTTCAGTCATCCTTCTATCCGACAGGAAAAAGAAACGTTTGCAGCTTTGAACTTGTGTGAGGGTTCTCTGGCAGCCATCTGGGATGAAAACAAAAAGACAGCTGTGGACTCTGTTCTGGATTTTGCTTTAATCAAAAAACTTCTCACATTAACTTATCACTGTGAGAAACAGGAGCTGCAGAGTCCGTGTTTCTGGTTAGAGTCCACTGTGTGAGACTCAGGAGGTGCATTGCAGGCCTTGAAAGGTTTTGACTCACTGTAAAATGTCAACAACATAATTAACAATAAAAAAATGCTAGTTTATCTAGTTAGTTTGTTTCATAAGAGGCAGACAATATCTGTAACATTAGGTTCCTTTTGTGTGCACAGGGCCAAGCTTTTGTCAGTAGAGGGAATGTGGCTGTCAGGACTGGTTAATTAAACTTGGTCAAACTAAACAAGATCACGGAGCAGCATGGCTCGCACTGATAAACATCAAGTTTATCAAGTTCACTTAATTATATCGTTACACTCTCTCCAGTAACTTCACCACGGTACAAAACAGCCAGAGAGAGGCAAACATACCCTAAATTTCAGTTTCCCAAAGGACTTTAGTGCATCATTTCAAGATGAATCCATATGTATCTAATAATTGCTTTTTTTTCTCACCCATGTTTTTTTTTTTTTTTTTGGAGTATCTCTAGTTGTTAAAGACAACAGAAATCCCAAATATTCTATTCACAAAAAGACAGAGGTGGAAAGATATGTAAATATTGTATTCAAGTAAAAGTACTTATACTTTAAGGAAATTTTTACTCAAGTAAAAGCACTCATGCAAAACTTCTCATAAGTAGTAAGTAGTTGTCCCCGCTGGTGGATCCAAGTTGAGCATTTTAGCATGTTAGCCTGGCTAACACAACTTCTAATGCTGCGTTCACACTACAAGTGACACAGCAACAGGTTACAGTTCACTCTCAGTGGGGCCGATGACATGGCGCTACATACTGACGACACTCTCCGCTGCTGAGGGTGTGACGCGCTGCAGAGGAAAGCTAACTTTGAAGCGTCAGCCAATCGTATGGTTTGTTTTTAGCTGTGGCACTGTGCTGTTTAGTTAGCTGATGCTATGCTAGCTTTATGTGCACTGCAGTGTACACAGGGATGCAACGGTGTGGCAAAATGTGATGTTACAATGGGGCTCAGACATTGATTATTGATTATTATTTGATATGGGTCACTTAGCGTGCTTGCTGGGTGGAGCATTAAATAAAAGATTAAGGTAAATGCAACCTTTTCTTTATTTTTTTTAAACTCCGCCAAGGTATAATAATGCTAACCATTACCACTGCTAGCTACAGCCTGCTTTCGTTTTGGATTCTTTCCACCTGCTGACACTCAGCCATTAAATGTAACACTGACGACATATATCTCTTCTAGAACGTCAACTTAATGTATTGTCACTTCTATTGATCCCTGACTTCCTGCGTCCACAGACACACCTGCAGCTTCTTCTCGGCAAGTTTATCTCCTTTTTTTGGTTCCAGTCTAACACACTTTAACCTAAATGATTAATGTGACTTTTGTGTTCACTGTTTACGGGAACGCCACTTGAAATGTAGCGAAGTACAAAACATGATAAAAAGTACTTAAGTTCAAGTAAAATCACCAAATTAAGAAAAAAAAACAACTTTGTTAGTTGTTGTAGTAACCAGAGTAAGTGTAATCATAACTTTCACCTCTTCAAAAAGACAAGATGACACTGTGCTGAGGTTCAGTTCTAAAAGTTCAGAACACCTAAGAGCTCAAAAACTCGTGCTGTTAAAAGTGCTCTCTTTGGGACAGGAAATCAACACACACGACTGGACGGGCCCGTCTGAAAAGAAGTTAGTTTAAAACGACGTTTTCACATATTCATAGGAAGCCTTAAAACAATTTTAAAACTACAGTGGGACATTTTTAGCCTCGCCGTACCAGACACAGTGGAGCTACTGTGGAAGCAGTGCTGATGGCACAATCCTGAGCGGGTGAAAATGTGCGCCCCTCCTCTTGATATTTGGGATCTATTATGTATGGAGGAGCTGAGTGTCTACATGACCAGGGCCAGAGAGCTAGACAGGGCTGAGTGAGGCACTATTGTGTGTGTATGTGTGTGAGGAGGGGCGTAAAGGGGTGAAAAAAAGAGAGAGAGCAGTTGGATAGTGGAGGAGAGAGAGAGAGAGAGGGGAGGATGTCACCCATGGCTGCCACTCATCACTCACAGCTTAATGACGCTGTTTTTTTTCCTTCTCCCGCTTCTTTTCCGTGGGAGAGGAGGAGGAGGGGGAGGTAGTCCGGCCCAATCAAACGGGGTCATACAGAGTTCACAACCTCCAGGTGGGACTGTCCTCCACCAGGGAAACGCATGTGCATGTGTGTAGATGTGAGGACAGCATGGACCTGGAGATAGTTTAGAGAGGACGTTTTGAAAAATTCTTCGCAAACAAACCCGGCGTGGTTGGAAGATGTTGAGATAAAGGTTAATCAAGTAGTGGCGAGGGTTAAAACGAGCGTTCTCACACGCAGAAAGCAGACTGGAAGACGCAGGTTTTTTAAATTACTCCGACAGTTCTGTAAACATGTTAAAGTTTTTGTTTTATGTGCCTGTCAGGCGTTTTTGTCGGTTGTCGGTTAAGGTGCAAATGCCTGGTCCAAAGTTTGTGTTCATGTGTTTACATTTGTGTACGTTTGAAGCATGTGTGTTTACGTGTGTGTACGCGCATGTTTGTTTTCAAGAAAAACCACTCCGGCTGTCTGTCGCTTCCTTCTGGGGTTGGCCTGATTCCTATTGGAGTTTTGATTCAGCTTGTGTGTGTGTGTGTGTGTGTGTGTGTGTGTGTGTGTGTGTGTGCGCGTGCGCGTGTGCGTGTGCGTGTGCGCGCTCCACTTGTCCTCTCACTCAGTCCCGTTTCTGGGAAGCATCAGCCGTTTAAAACTCAAACGGCAGGATTTTATCCCTCGCTCTCCTCCTCGCACCAAATTTGGGGAACAGCTGGGGCGGCCATGACGATGATTTGTCTCCCTCTGCCCGTCCGGCTGACAGGTTGAGAACATGCGCGCACACGCACACAGACACTCGCTAATAGGCACACACACACAATTAAACATGCACTCAGTATCATAGACAGACAGGCGCAAACACACAGACACAACTGCATACCCCTTATAAGAGGCCGTGTTCTCAGGGCGCTGCCAAAACACTCTGATTTCCTTTAGCCTGGGCGGCCATACATCAGCTCGGGGCCTCCCAGCCCGGATGGCAGGGGCTGACAGAATGACATGTGTCATTTATCAAACGAGGGGCGCCAGGCCTCAGGAAAAGAACAGACCGCCGCGTGACAAAGCCCCCCGAGAGCTCTCCTCCACTCGCAACGAGGGGAGTGTGTCATGGGATAGACACTGACAAATCTGCGGAGATAGAACACACATGGATACACGCTGACACAGACACACAAGCGGAGGAAACACACACTGAGAGGCACTTCCAGCACAAATCCACATTATATTCAAGCTCCATTCTGGCTTTAAAAGTTTGTTTTTTTGTGCTTGTGTTTAACCCGTTCAGATCCTCCATATATTTCAATGGACATAACTTTTCTAGGATGCCTAGATCTATGATAACTGTCAATCAACTCCACCCAAATGCACAGACTTACTTGATGGGATTTCTTTAAGTGTTCCACCTCATCTAAAGTGGACTGCAGTGGAGCAACAGCCCCTATTTTAACAACCATTGCTGACTGTGAGGGAAGGTGGAAGCACAAGGCACATTTCAGTCTATTATTCATATAGTTAAAATACATTATTTGTGTTTAAACTGTTTAAAGTAAACACCAGTTGTTATACCTGTCAAAAAACAAAAGATTCACAGATTCTTTTATTCAAAATTTTTCAAAACTGTCCTTTCATTGGAATGTAAAGTGCATCTGAATGTTACCGGAAAAATAATAAGAGAAATACAGTTTATTTAGGGAAATACTGATAAGATTTAATTTTCTAATAATACAGTTAGCTTTTATTCTATCTTATTGATTATATTGACAGAACATTCATCTCTGGGGGTTTTCCATATACTATTTTCTGGATATACTTCAGAAATTAATCATATTTTGAGTCATAATGACAGAACTGAAAATCCATATATCTGTAATGTGTTTTAAATCATCACTTTACTCATTGATATGATTTAATTATTCTTGAAAAATACATCATCTGACATTTTTTGGTAAAAAAAAAAGTCTAAGATACTATTACACTATATATTATACTATTACATTTTTCTTTGCAAATGATTTATGCATGAATTAAGAGAAGAAATCCATCACTGTAATTTTTGGGTTTTTTTTTTTTTTTGTTTTTTGGAACATAATTGGGTTCTGAACGGGTTAAAGAAAGAAAAGTCTTGTAAAACACAAAAGCAAATACAAATTCTGGATTTTAACGTGCTGGCAGCGGACCTACAAACACACATACCCACACATACACCCACATATATGTTTCTCCTGCAGGCAGAGAAGCCGCATGCCAAAGCTTCTCCTGTTGCCAGCAGCAGGCCTGTCTGTGTGCCCGTCCTTCTTAATGAACGGTCACTGGCTGCCGAAAGGAACTCTCTTAGCTGGCACCGCCACTCCATCTCCTTCCTTTCATATCCATGCCACCACACACTCACAGTATCCCTCTTTTCTCCTTCATTATGTCTCCCTCCTCTTCATTCCCTCTTCCCTCTTTCTGTCGTGATCCCCCTCCACCCCCGTTTACTCTTTCCATAGCCTGTTCATTTGTCTTCATAAGCCTAATTTATTTTCTCTGCCAGATGCAAGCTGACAGCCATCAGTCTCTCTCCCACACACACACACACACACACACACACACACTGATGCACACACACCTGACCCCCCCCTGACATGCAGATAGATACACTGCTGTATGCACAAATGCACATAGCTCTTTTCTTTTTATTCATTCACTCTGTCTCTATTACACACACACACACACAGAGCCCGTATTACCTCACACTGCTCTGAGGTCAGTTCTGCAGTCGCGTACCCTCTGTTTTACCCCTGTCCTCCACCCCCTCCAACCCCCAAAAACCTTCCCATTAACATTACTGAAGATGGATGTGTCTTCATAGCCAAGATTGATTGCGGATATAGAGTTATGGTGCCATTTATGTGTGTGTGTGAGTGTGTGCGTGTTAGTGTTAGATGGAGGGCACTTTGGGAGGCGGCGTTTGGAGCTGAAATGTGAGGGAGGCAGGCTTTTCTCTCGTTTTCCAGAACCTTCCAGCCGTTCGTTGTCTGTCCGCAGTCTGATATTGTGCTCTGTTGAAGGATTGCTTCCTCTCTTCCTGCCTCTCTCTCTGACTGTGAAGCCGTTCATAGCCATTGTATGCTCACACACACACACACACACACACACACACACACACACACACACACACAGAGGCATGCATAGTCGCACACAGACGCAATCAAGCTGAGATGGCTACTGATACTGGTCCACTTTGAGAGTACATAATTTACTGACTTTCTCCAGGGACCCTTTTTCAGCCCCTAATCCCTCCTCCCTCCTATCATTTCTTCTTTTGTCACTTTATTGCCATGGTCATCAGGAAAGGGAGAAAAAAAAAAAAAACCTCCACACAAGCACACATACACACTCCAAACTGCTGTGCGGTTCAGCGTATGCCTTTGTTATATTTTTTTGTTACGCCCCTATGCTATTCATCACGCTTTAAATCCTAAACTAGTGTTGAAATGAAACAGTAGAACTTTGTTTAATGGAGCGCCAGACTTCAGCACTAACTCGTCACTGGAGTGGGCAGAATGAAAAAGAAAATGTGGCGATGCATAAAGGATAGCAGTTTTGATGGTGCACAATTGCTGGAATTTCCCTGGTGACACATGCAGTTAAAAGCACTAAAATGTTTGGGGACGTTTGCCTGTCCTGAGCAGCCTCCTGCCCTGAGGGTTTGCGCTTCTAATTAATTTCCCTGAAGTGACTTTATGGTTTTTAAAGTTATGATTTTCTTTTGTCTGTCTCTGAGGTCATGTTCTCACAAAGTCCTCTGCATTCTTGTGCTCCGGCTTGTGATGTGAGGTTTGTTTTTGAATGGCTTACAGAGGAGTGGAAAAGAGTAGAGAGGAGCTGATGAAATGTTGTAATACAGAAAGATGAGATGGTGTGTGTGTGTGTGTGTGTGTGTGTGTTTGTGTGTGTGTGTGTCACCCCACTGTCTTAAATCAGACTGCTCAGTAGTTTAAAGGGCGGGTCACATCAGCTTTTAAAACAAATTAGTTCAATTCAATCAATAGAGTTGCAGAGTGAATCCGCTCACATTTTTACTTCAACTTTGATGAACTCTGATGTAAATTTGTACTGTTGACAAATAACAGACCATAATGACCTTTGACAGAGAGGAAGCGAATGTATCTGATGCCGGGGACACGCTGCCTGCTTGAGGAGCATGTGAGCACGTAATGCTCAGGCTTGCTACAGTGTCGTTTTTAAAAACAGTCACAACAAACAGTTAGTGGAATTTGAGATGAATTTTTTGCCTTTTTGGGATTCTCGCTTTTACTGTGGAGACACACAAAAAAAACAAATTTCTTCAGAATTCAAGATAACACAGGATGAGTAATTAACACACAAACAGACATTTTTCTGTCTGTTTGATAGTTAGCGGCAGAGCTAGCGAGCTCGCTGGGTGTAAGAAAGCTGAAGAAAACTCCTCTTTATTGAATGAAATGATGTAAAATCATGCAAACACAATCACTTGGAAGTCGGTGGCCCTTTGTAGAGGGTAAAAAGAAACTCTGAGAATGACTGACTAGCTTGTTCTCATCTAGCTGGCTTGCAAGTGCTTAGCTTGCTGGCTAAAGTCACCAACTAAACCTGCATGTCTTTAGCCGGTCACCTGGCTTCAAGAGCCCAATATTGTTTTTTGCAAAGATGCATGTTGATCTTTACGGTGCCTCCTTCCCACAGAGAGTAAAGGATCAGATTCGTGGAACTGTGTGTGTCGACGTGTGTGTAGCCTGTGTTTTTCTTCTCTTCCTCTGTCTCTTTTCCTTCTCTGTGTTTTGTTCCTCAGCAGTGTACAAAGTGGATGGCCTCTGTGAATTGAGGGGAGGTCTGACAGCGTGGAGAAGGTTGATTGATGGCTTATTGTGCAACCGGACTCGGCTAGACCGAACTGGTTAGGTTGTGACCCTGTTTTGGCCCCGTGCCCTCTCATTTTCTCTTTTTTTTCATTCTCTCCTTTTTCCCTGTATCTCACCGTCTACCTCTGTCACTCAGACACACACAGTGCATAAATACACACGTATGATCAGACTCTAAAGACACTTCCTCTTTGTGCTTCTCTCCCCTCCCTTTATCGTCTTCGCTGCACTAAACTCATCATTGTTGCCATCATTCATTCTTTGCCGTTTCCTTTCTTCCTTCCTCTGCCCACTTTGTTTTCTTTGTCCCTGCTCCTTCAGGACAGGTTTTGTCCCATGAGTCATTTCATCAGGTTTCGTTTTACTGCTTCTATTCATACGGACTGAAACACTCTCAAGAAACGCCCTAGAAAACTATGTTCAAGAGACAAATCCAGCGCTACTTTTGATTTTGACGAATTCAGGGTTCAGCAAGCAGTTCTTGGCAGGAGGAGAATCCACCGTCGACTACGATTTAACAAATCCATGAGCAACAAAGTTAACCTAAACACCAGGCGCACGAGTTTAAACTGTGGTTCAGCCTGCTTTTTTTTTTTTTCCTACAATGATTTTCTGCTTCTACTCGCCACACAACCATAGTGATTTATGGTAATTATCCATCTTTGGGGTCATCCATCAACTGGTTGTTGCTAGGCGATGGGAGCAGCTGTTGTTTAGTCGGGGGAAGCTCCACTGTCAGGGGCAATGCAGGTGAATTCAAAAGACGGCATCTATGAAGAAAGGATGAAACTGTGTTATTTTGTTAGCTTGTTAGTTTTGTGATTCATCTTTGCACGATTTATACAGAACACCTTTCTATCGTGCAACGATAATACACCTTTGATTGAGCCAAAATAGAACAACTTTAATTAAAGACGCTTGCATTTTCTTATTGTAAACTCAAACAAAAGAATGCAACAATACATCTTTAAATCTCAATTTTAATAACTTCTCATGGATGGCGAAGAAAGTGACAATATTTTCTCCAAACGAATCTGTTTAACAAATGGCATCTGTCTGATGCAGCCTACATTGAATCAGCGCTTGGCACTGGTTGTGTAAATCTCACTCACATCATCTTTAATTAGCATTAGTAATGCTTTATCTGTACTTTGCCTGAAAACAAACCAGATGGTTTGAAATGTGTGCAGCACCAGAGCAGTGTTCGATTGTTGGGCGTGGGGGGGGTTGTTGGCGGAGAAGCAGAGCAGAAAGGGCTGGAATCTGCCGTGCCGATGATCTAATGGCTGTTGTTTCATCTCAGAGCAAGCAGGCACTGACAGTTCAGGGAAAAGGTGATTTATAGACCACAGTCACTGTCATGGCGTGTCGAAACTGGCTCACGGGAGATCTGAACAAACAGGGGCAGGAAAGAAAGAAAGAAAGAGAAGAACGAGGGAGAGGAGAAACTTAGCAAAGCAATTCAAGAAAGAACTGGATATTGTTTGGAAGAAAATGGCCACAGATTCCCCAGATTGTTGCTTTCTTTCATCGCTGATCTATTCTGAGAGCAGCTACCATTTGGTCTTTCTCAGTCACACACATTGTACTCAAAGTGGCCTAATGAAGCTGAGCCAGAGGTAAAATGCACTGTCTATGTGACCCATTTAAAAAGGCTATTAGCATAATATGAGTTCAAGTAATTGCAAATTACTTGGAAACATGTGTGAAAGCCCTCAGGACAGTCAAAAGTTTAAGAAAAGGTCATTTATCTTAATTTATCTTTTATAAAGCATCCAAAGCAGCGATCCAAAGTCTGTGCAGTAACAGAGATTTAAGAATAAAAGTCAAATTTAAACTGTTGTCTGCACACGTAGCTACCAGCATGACGAGCAGGCTGTGCTGGCTGTTCTGTTTTCCCCACAACCGGAAGAGTCGTGGAAGCTGAGAAGGTGGATTTGTACGACACACGAGCTATTAGAAGCCCTGGAGCTATTGTGCCATATGGCGAAATATTCCATGTGGGTTAGCGGAGGGTGGGGCCGCGGGTGGGGGGGCTGTTAGGTAGGCTTTTACATGTCTGGTCAAGCAAGCTTCGGGTTGAATTATGGCTAATACGAGGTCTTTGTGGCAACATTCATCTGTGTAGCTCTGTGCTGTGTTTTGGGGGTGATGACGGGGCATTTAACCATTGCAGGGCTGTACAAGGTGTGTGAATTTGGCACTCAAATATTCAGTACCAGAATACCTTGAAAGTCAGACATTATTTGAGTTGGTCCTTGAAAAAGGACCCGAATATAATTGAGAGAACAGAATTGTTAATTATTTTATTTTAAGCATTTGAAAAATGGGCCATGCTTGCTACTATTTTCTAACGGCCTATGAGGGTTATGAACTCAGATTGCCAACGGGTTGGCAAATGGCAGTAAATAGTCAGCGCCAAGATGTTTCATTAGCCTACAAAACACTGATACAAGAGCAGCATCAGTGGTGAGTGCAAGTTTTACTAACAACTACGCCGTGCTCTGCACCCTGTTTATTTGTCTGCTACTATTTTTTTGCATATGCCTGAAAAATAATAACCAGTTAATGGACTGACTGATTGAAAGTTCATTTTAGGCCCTGAAAGCATGTTTGCAAATGGTTTTTGAGAAAACAATTTCACCCTTGAAAATGATAATGAGTGCTTGAAAAAGTACTTGAAAGTCCTTGAATTTGGCTTGCCCCTGTCTCTAAAGGATCGCTACAGTGATAAACCTTTTTTTTTTCAAATACAAACAGCCTAGAAATCGCTATCACCACTCCAACCAGACTCAATTTAAATAGGCAGTAATTTAAGCACGTACTGTGCCTGTATATTGTCACATCTAACTGGGTAAATATAGGGTTTATTTCAACCAAAACGGAGTTGGTGATATTTTGAACAGTGACAAGACAAACAGCTTTTGTAAGTTTTATTTTGTTTCTGTCGACTTTCAATGAAATGTGTTTTCAGACAGTAAAACTGGTGTTTATTTCATGGCTATAGAAGTTTTGGGGCTGTTTCTGGCTGTTTCTGGTTACACAAAAAGCATCTTACTCTTTAACAAAAAGTTGTTTATCTATAGGGATCCATTCCTTAATGTTGTCAGACACTTATAGTAATCTTAGCCTGTCAGTCAGCAAAAACACACACTCTTACTGAAAGTAAATTGACAGGGCGCAATTTGCCCCGAGTGGTTACATTGCAGCCTGTTTTGATGTTGCCAGCTGCAGCACTCTCGCTCAATACTGGACTCAGTTTCAAAATTGTTGCTCTCATTAGTCACATAGACACAAAAACATGGGAAAATAGGGTCTAGGTTGAAAAATACAGAAGTTACCCTTTAACTTTCTAATAACTTGGATGACAATGTGGATCTCAGATGATTTATCAGGTGACAAGTCTTTATGTGAAACCGTATGAAAGCTTGGTAGTTGTCTTGAGGCTGAGAGGAGACTGTTGGTCTGTGCCAGTTTGCCTCAGTGTTTGTCGTCCACAGTGTAGACCAGAGAGAGTGTCACTTCCTATGAAACCACAGCCACAACTATCCCAGAGAGAGAAAAAAGAGCAAGAATGAAGAAGACGGGGGAGAGCAGAGAGAGACAGAGATTGCCTGACATACTAAGCATTACCATAATTGGCTTTTCTACATGATAGGACAGAGGAAATAATAATGTCATTTTATTTACAGCCTTCTCTTTGCTGAAACACACACACACTCATGCACGCTGTACAGGTCAATGACACACACTGATCAGGCCTGTCCAAAGCCATCAGAGGTGAGTGGCAGGGAATGGAGCGGCCGGTGACAAAGCGAAACGGGAGAGAGAAATAAGACTGCCACGGCAGAGCTCCTATTTTGAAGGGCCACTAAACGGTGTGAGGGAGCCTCGCCGACCGCTCCGCTCGGAATGCAGCGCTCGGCCACGTAGGGTAAATCAGCAGGGTGAAAGCTGGCGGAATTGGACATTAGCACTGCAAATGAGAGCCAGGATTGCCCTCTTCTCTGAGACAACACGAATAAATGAAGAAGGTTTAGAGGGGAAAGTGTGTGTTTTCTGTGTGTGGGGGTGAAAAAGAGAGGGAGTAAAAAAAAAAAAGAAGTGTTGTGTTGATTGTTACAGTGACTTGTCATATTCAAGTTTTCTCTGTCTCATGTCATCTCCTAAAACTGGTCATCGACTAAGCGTTGCTGGATTTGTCACTATAATAAAAACATATTGTAATAATTTGTGTTATTCTGCTGTCAAAGTCATATTAAGTATGACGTAACTGAAAATGAATTTAGAACTCTTTTTAAGAGCTAATATTTCTTTCCACTGTTTAGCAGTGTATGTTTGAAATTGTATATACTAGTGGGATTTTTATTTTATTTTATGTTTATTCTACTTTTTTTCATTGCTTACCTTGAGGACTATAAACTTTTTTTTTCTAAAACAATCCCTTTTTTTTTTATTTAAAAATGATGCCGAACTTGACTTAACTTTACTTACAAACTTTACTTAAAGTTCAGTTTCAAATTGGCAAAATTATGATTTAAATCAGTAAAAATCCAACTAGAGAATTAAAATGAGATTATGAATCTGACCAGACATTCATTGCCAGCTTTTGGTACTCGTTGCCATGGACGAATTTCATTCTTCAAAGCTGCCTTTAACTCGATTTTAAATATATAAAAAAAAAATTATAACTATAAAGATAGTTTTCTTGACATATTTCTCAGTTTTGTATTATTTTCTAATAATCCTCCACTCATTTAAAACTAATTTTTTAGTTACTTTTCTGTCACATTTTACATTTAATTTCTTGCAATTAACTTCTTAATTTCTTGCATGTTTTTGAAAGAAAATTGAATACATTTGTGTGGGTTTCAAAGTCAAATAGCTTGTGAAAGGGGTCTGAAGGCAGCATGAGAAAACTGATGTCAATCCAGTTTTCAAAAGAATAAGGAACAGTTAAGGTCATCACACATTCTCTCGGCTTGGCTTTCTGCTGCTCCATCTCTTGGGACAGACCGCCCAGAGTACGCACTGCTGCTCCGAGAGTGCGGTGTTCTGAATAACTGAACGGTATGTTTCAATACTGTCCCGCGAATGGCCCAGTTTTGGCCAGAGTTCACTCAGGGTGGATTTTTCCAAATGCACCAACAGTAAACACAATTTTATTTGTAAGCAGCGTAAGTAGGCCTAGTCCAGGCAGGTGCACCTGTTTGCGTGTGTTTTTGGTAGCAAGGAAATCATTTTTCCAACTGTTTTCTCAGCTCAGTCGCATTTGTTGTTTCAAATGTGTATAAAAAGCAAGGTGTTGTGTGTGCTTGCATGTGTGGACCTCACACAGCTTCCTGCCTTGGGGGAGGGATGTAGTTTGGAGGAAAGGTGTGTGTGTGTGCATGCATGTGTGTGTCTGTGTGTGTGTGTGTGTGTGTGTGTGAGAGAGAGAGAGAGAGACTGGGGGGATGTCCTACTGTGGTGTCACCTGTCTGCAGCAGGAAATCCTGGACTCTGGGCACAACAATAGTGACAGGCTCCTCTCCAGACGCAGATGGCTTCGCTTTCCCCCCGCCAGCCACATTGCCTCCCTGCATGCACCTGACACACTGTGACACTTGACACACACACACACACACACACACATACACACACAAGTGATCAGCCACACCTATTTTGCGCACACCTACGTAGTTGCACACATGGCAGAAATTTCACCACTTTCACTCTCCTGATATCTCGTACTTAGTTTGTTGGATGCTGGTTAACTTGTTTCCCTGTCATGTTTTTTTCTGTGAGATATGCGCACACACACATACACACACCTCTTGTTCGCTGGCCTAAACACATCTTTTCTCCTCTCTTTTCAAAACTTCCCCTCTTTTCCCTATCCTCCCTGACAGCACAAAGTGGGCTTACGTTTTTGACTGACAACCACAACAGACACCTTCCCCCCACTCCTCCCCTCCACCCCCGTTTTAATCCCCTCCCTATCCCTCTCTCCCTCCTTCTCCTCTTCCTCTTTTGTTCTGAGTGACGCTCGAAAGCCGCCGTGTCAGCATCTTTTCCATCTCTGATTGCCTTATTAGCCGCCGGTGGCACCCGCAGCTTTTCTGACACAGATGGTGAAGGAGGAGGCTCGAGCAAGGGGGGGGTAAAAAAAAAAAAAAATGGCTGACTTGTGTTTGTTGTTGTTACTTTCCCCTCCCACCTCTTCTCCAGCTTGTTTGTGTGGACACTGACACCTCGGGCTGACACTGACACACTCCTGACACTGATGCCTGTCAAGGCAACATACGGAGGATGGCAGGGAGAGACTAGAATTTAGTGTTAGTGTGCTTTCCATGTGTGAATGTGTGTGTGTGTTTGCACCGCTGTCAGGTTTCTCTCACTTTGTCAGCTAAGCTGCTTTGTCTTTAACTACTCTCACCACATTGACTTTGAATAGGTTCAGTTTTGCATTTATTTCAATACAGTGGGCTGCATCTTGATCAGGAGGACGAGGCAGGTTGAAAGAAAGCTGTGCAGCTGCATTGGCAAAAGGTTAAAATCTTCTAATTTAGCGACTAAATCAAGCGAATGAGCTCAGTGTGGCCTGTGTATAATTACAAGCTTACAGTTAAGAGCAAAACTAGCACAGGAATAGTTTAATTAAGAAGAGGAGGGCTGAATATGTACGTGCTCTCACACACACACTTTCACACACATACTAGGCTGAGAGTTGCAGCTGTTGGACCTCCAGCTTTTCCCAGGCAGCAGTAACTGGCACCTCACAAACATCAGGTATTATGTCCATTCCGATTATGGGATAGAGAGCTACATGCTGTTTGAAGCTGACAGCACATCTGCCTCCTCACTGGAGACTGATTCTGGCACCTCAGACAAGCATCTTATGAGGAATGGATTGGGGGGAGCTGCCTTAGCATATTTAACCCTCTATTTTCACCCGCTCTCTTCCTGCTTGTAATATTTCTCTCTTAATCTGCTTCCAGGATCATATATAAACCTTTTCATCTTTGTGCTATTGTAGAGAATTATTCTTTTAATTTTTACATTTTGATCTTGTTCATATGGAGTTTAAAAGGAATTATAATGCCAATTTTTATCATGCCAATTTTATCATTCTCGAACCAAATGATTTTTGAAAATAGTCAACAGTTACAGTGAGTGGGCAGCCATTTTCCAGTGATGCTATAAATCTCTCTCTCTCGCTCTCTCTCTTCTTTTAAAATGGCACACTTGAAGCTGTGAGTACTCTGGGAGCATAGGCAGTAACAACACGGCTTGTCATGTCCACTGGCCGTTTCCTAGCATCACGCTGTGAGGACTTCCACAGCCGATGCCAAGTTGACTTCAGCCAACCATGGCTTGGCAAGGCTGATGCAGCTGGCATTTTCCTCCACTATCTCTTACTTGTGAATCCATAGTATGTGTGGCATGTTGGACAAATAGAGCAAATTAAAGTCAGAAACAGATCTGCAGTTGCTATATGGCAGCAAAATAGACAATAAAATATTCTGCATAGAGAATGTGGCTGTAAAGCTGCTCTCGCATTTCAATTTGCTGATAAGGAAATTTATTAGAGCAATCGGTGAGGCAGATTTTCCTCTTAACTGTTATTTTTTTCAACTGTGAGGAGACAAAAATGTCTTCATTTCTATTGGGAAGTAACATATCTCACCGCATGATTAATAAGTATCATCATCACTGAGGATTTGTTCCCTGTATAATTTGAAATTTTGCTTGTTTTTAGTTTTTTAACTAGGCAGTAACATTTCTGTGTTCCCATCTCTGCTCTCTACCCTTGCTGAGCTGTAGTGTTCAATAGCTTCATTAGGCAGTGCAGTGAAGAGGACTATCTGTCATTGTCAAGATATGGATGTTTGCCACTTTATTACTGCAAAACTGTGTCCTCTGCTGGGACAATTGACAAAAATCTCTTTAGGATTATTGCACACAGCACCTCCATATAGTAAGGGTGGTAGATGCATAATTGGTGTCATTCTATGTATCAAAAATACATCTATTAACAAGATCTAATGCCCCTTTTTTTCCTTTTTTTTGTATTTTCCAGCTTATGGACCTGAGGATGAATTTAAAGGCGATAAGATTGATGAAGATGAACACCTGCAAGATGATGGTCTTTCCCTGGATGGTCAAGATGCAGACTTTCTTTTCAATGATGATGAAGAAGCAGGAGATCGTTATAGCTGCCAAAACTCTCCCCTCAGCAATGGCACCAACCCAGACGCTGGGTACGCCTCTCCTCTCAGCACCACCAGTGATCACCTGGTGGACCTTAAGACCACGTCCTCCATCAGTGATCCGGACAAGGTAGAGGAGAAGCTAGGGGAGAGCACAGAGTCCATAAATGGCCTCTCACTACAGGATAGTCTGGCAAAAATGAAATCTGTCTATGCAAACCTCATCTCGGATGCCTCCTGGTCCAGCATTGCTTTGGACATGCTCAAAAGCAAGCAAGGGAACAATTACGCAAATAGCAATGACAATGGGAGCAATCACAAAGGGAGTAATGGGTTCCTGAACAGTCAAAGCCCAGGCAACATCCATCTGAAAAGTAGATGTAGCACTAGCAATGCCTCAGCTACCACTAATGTTACCATTAGCAGTACTACAACCAGAGCAGTGTCGAGCAACAGCAACAGTGGCACCAGTGTAAGCTCTGGCAGCACTGGAGGATTAGCCTATGACTGGCACCAGGCAGCATTGGCCAAAACCTTACAGCATACCCCATTCCAGCTCCTTCCTGAGCCGAGCCTTTTCAGCACCGTGCAGCTTTACAGGCAGAACAATAAGCTCTATGGCCCTGTGTTTACGGGTGCCAGCAAGTTCAGGTGTAAGGATTGTAGTGCCGCCTATGACACTTTGGTTGGCTTGACGGTGCACATGAACGAGACGGGCCACTATCGTGACGACAATAAGGATACCGAGGATGATCGAAGCAAGAGGTGGTCCAAGCCTCGTAAGCGTTCTCTGCTGGAGATGGAAGGCAAAGAAGATGCCCAGAAAGTTCTTAAATGCATGTACTGTGGCCATTCTTTCGAATCCTTGCAAGACCTCAGTGTTCATATGATCAAAACAAAACACTATCAGAAAGTGCCTCTAAAAGAACCAATGCCAGCCCTCACCTCAAAGCTGGTACCCCCAACCAAAAAAAGAGCATTTCAAGACTTGATGTCCCCGAGCTCACCAGAGTCTGTCTCATCAGGCATTCTACTGGGAGAGTCTCCCAAAGACCAAAAAGTGGCCAATCCTTATGTCACTCCAAACAATCGATATGGTTACCAAAATGGTGCAAGTTATACTTGGCAGTTCGAGGCACGCAAGGCACAAATTCTCAAATGCATGGAGTGTGGCAGTTCTCATGACACCTTGCAACAGCTGACAGCCCATATGATGGTCACAGGGCACTTTCTTAAAGTAACCAATTCGGCCTCTAAAAAGGGTAAGCAGTTAGTGTTTGATCCTGTCATTGAGGAGAAATTCCAGTCCATTCCTCTGCCACCAACGACCACACGACTCCCAGCGCCCAATGGGAAGTCACAGCCTGACTCCCCAATGCAGCCCACAAGTCCTGAGAACAAAAATGAGGAGCAGAAAGATGAAGAGGTGAGTGAGGAGAAAATGGAATCTATGGAACCAGAGAGAAAAATAAAAGAGGAGAAGGAAGATCCACCTGAAAAAGCTGATAAACCGAGGAAAGCCAGATCTTACCAATATCTGAGAGAAGAAGACTTGGAAGAGGCACCTAAAGGTGGCTTGGACATTTTGAAGTCTTTAGAGAATACAGTTTCAAGTGCAATCAGCAAGGCCCAAACAGGCACACCAACCTGGGGTGGATACCCCAGCATTCATGCTGCCTATCAGCTCCATGGATCCTTGAAGTCTACATTGCCGTCATCTGCACAAGTTCAACCTTTGTTCAGCAACAACAGTTTGAAGACATTGTCTTCTGAAATGGGCTCTCTGATCCATTCACCACATAGTCCCTCTCCGCCTCCAAGTCACAAGAGCAATGTGCTGGCCATGGAGGAGCTAGTTGAGAAAGTGACAGGGAAAACTTCAGTAAAGAGTGAAAAAGAAGAAAAACCTATTCAGAGCAAGTGCAGGTCTGCAAAGTCTCCATTGCCAAATCCTAAAGACAAACATGCTTTAGCCAATACAGAAAACAGCTCAAGGGCAGTTAAGAATACTGTAGTTGAAGACCAGACTGAGTTGAGAGGCAAAGACGGAGAGCAGGCAGAGAGCAAAGTAGAGACACAGATAAAGAGTGAAGGTGATTCACCAAAAAAGCCTGTAAGCAATGGCTGCAATAACCTAAGCATCATCACTGATCACTCCCCTGAACAACCTCTTGTCAACCCCCTCAGTGCTTTGCAGTCTATCATGAACAACCACTTGGGGAAAGCTGCAAAAGTAGCCACCCCTTTTGTAGACCCCTTCGCAATGCTTTATAAGATCAACAGTAACACTGCTCAGATTAAGTCAGCAGAGCCACCGAGTCAGTATTATGATGATGATGAGCAGCCCATGGACTTGACAAAATCCAAAAACGCTAATGGAAGTGCACCTAAGGGTACCTCAACACCCATTAACAATGGCAGCGTAAACAACAGCAAACCAGCATTCAAAGAGTTCTCACAGTCTTCTTCTCCTCCTCTACGGGAGAATGCTTTGATGGATATTTCAGACATGGTGAAGAATCTAACAGGACGTTTGACACCAAAATCTACAACACCTTCTTCTGTCTCTGAGAAATCAGACCTTGATGGCTGTACTTTTGAGGACAGCTTGGAAGAGCTCTCTCCCATCCAAAGACGGAAGGGCCGACAGTCGAACTGGAACCCACAGCACCTCCTGATTCTCCAGGCCCAGTTTGCCTCCAGTCTTAGGGAGACTCCTGAGGGGAAGTTTGTTATCAGTGACTTGGGACCCCAGGAACGGGTCCATATCTGTAAATTCACTGGTCTCTCCATGACTACTATCTCACATTGGCTGGCCAATGTAAAATACCAGTTAAAGCGGACAGGGGGCACAAAGTTCCTAAAGAATATTGACTCTGGCCAGCCTCTGTTTTTGTGCAGTGACTGTGCTTCCCAGTTCAGGACTCCCTCCTCCTACATTCACCATTTGGAGTCACATCTTGGGTTTACCCTGAAGGACCTCTCAAAGCTTTCCATAGATTTATTAGAACAGCAAGCAGTCAGCAGAATAGAGGACAAGACTTTCGGTTCCTCTGGACTTACAGAAGAAGACACTGGCTTGATATATCAGTGCAAACTGTGCAATCGGACATTTGTGAGCAAACATGCAATTAAATTGCACCTTTGCAAAACACACGGAAAGTCGCCAGAGGACCATCTGATCTTTGTGAAAGAGTTGGAAAAGTTCGACAAACAATGAAGACAAAGCTGACGGCATGACAGATTACTGTTGCACTATAACTATAAGCTACAATCTGTCATAACAGATAGTGCCACAACTGTATTGATCATTGTTACGACACATATTGTAATGAAATCATGGTAGCTTTAATACCACATACTGTAATTATTCAGTTAACCATAAATGACAGGACCTTGCAATGCAGAGGCTCAAAGCTACGTTGTAAAGGTTGAATTTTTGGTGACATTAGCGTACCAAATTGGTGCAGCAGCCATGGCACTATAAAGTCACTGACTGATTGTTGCTTTCCTAATGCACTGCATCTTATCTGAGCCTTTGGGAAAAGTCCATCCGTTGTTTTAAAACTGGACCACGCTCTTACTTTGATCACTGATTTTGAATGATTTTTTTCAAGATAAATATATTTCAACACAACTTGCATATTATTTATGAGACCGTTTGTGCATGTTTTTATGTAAAACAGTGAGCATACTATGTCTAATGAAATTTCAACCATGATGACAAAATGGATATCCCTGTTTAACAAATCACAGGTGTAGTCATTTATATGAAGGTATATGGTTATTAAAGTGAGAAATTATGTTCTAAAGTATTATGATGATTCCAGCACTTTAAAGAAGTGTAAACTGATGAAGAAATGTGTGGGTAAAAATTAACACATTACCCTACTGAGTTTTAATTATTTTGATCAACGATCAGCGATTTCGGGGACTAAATAGAATATTGTTATGTATTTGCCATTAAATCACAGAAATTCATACAAAATGTTTAGAATATTTGTTTCTTCAGTAAAATATCATTTCCTGGTTGTTTCATGTACAGTATTTGCGTTAGTTGGCTACCAATTTTATTATTGTGACGCTACAGTTGTAAAGTTAATGAAGTTTAAAAGTTATTGTATGAATAATCAGCAAGTGTGTATATATGTATGTCAGCATATCTTGCTCTTTACAGTTCAGCATTATTTGTACTGTGTGCATTTTTATAATGTTATTTTCTAGACGAATATGGGGGGATATGTATAAAACTTACAGAATATTGTTGGACCACAATGTCCTTTTTCAGTGAAAAGTAGGTCCTTCAATGTGATTTACATAAAATGACAGAATTTTACTGGCATCTGCTCTGATGCATGGTCGTGTACATAACATTGAACAAAATAAATTCTCACCCAATGATAGATTTCCAGGTTTTATCATCAACCCAATTATTCAGAATGGCATTCTTTTATCCTCAGTTGTAAAATAAACTCCATGTCCTGGATCAAGCTGTGGTGTTGTTTGAGTGATTTTGGAGAGTGTGAAATTCAAACAGATGCAACAAGGACTGAACCTGAAACACAATATTGTACTGTTAACTCTTGCCAAAAATGTTTCGTCTGTTATCTCTTTAAAATGTTTATTTTGAGGTATTATGAATGTTTTTCTAGATTTAGAAGACTTTAAACAGACTGTATTTCTATGCAGCATGTATAGATTTTAAAGACACTTTATGACATTTACAAAGTAGATTCTGTGAAGCTTAGAAGAAAAAAATGTTTATTAAGTTCAAAATTGTGAATTGTTACTTCATGCCATAGGTGTAGATTTCAGGGGCGATGCAGGGGACACCACTTAATCAATATTTAGAGCATGTGCATTTGTCCGCAGTCTGAAATAAATGTATTAAAATGGCAGAGAATTTTTGACAGTATTAAAGAGATTTATTCCCTAAATCTATGCAGAAAAGATGAGTTACACAAATTGGTGCATTAAAATTCACCAGAATGCATGGAACTGTTTGACGCTCAAAATTGTCTGGTGGAGGATCCTCAAACCCTCCTTTTCAAACCCCACACCCCACTTCCAGTGTTTAAAGGAAACCTGCGCCCTTGCTTTTTGCTCTGAATCAATATCATCATCTACTTGTATTTCATATACTGTATGAACAGGGGCTTAACCCCACCTAGCAGTCAACAAACTGACCCTAATCCCATTATATTCCAGAGGGTTAGGGTTACATCTGATATCTCAAACACTTGGCAACTCACATCAAAATAATCTGGACTGATAAATAAGAACTTACAAGTAAGAGGAAAATATTTATTTTTGGTTTGGGGTGAACAGTCCATTTAAGTGGTCACCATAATACAGGTAGATTGGGTCCTTTTTCCAGATTGCCCATGTACTGTTCTCTCAGGATCATAAATTCAATCCGATTTGACAGCCCGGAGTTAGACAGCGCTCTGACAGCTGCGATCCTCCAGCTTTATGCAGACAAACAGCTGTTCTGACTTTTTTCTATGGATGTGAGTATATATGAACTCTTCCAGGGGGTTATGGGGCTCAAAAGGGTTCAAGTTTGAACAACTCTAGGCACTTTTTGGGGAAGAACGCTATAGGTTAAACTCCAGCATTCACCCCCTCCCACTTTGTCAGGCGGGATTCATTGTGATGCACCAACAGAGCCACCTTCTTGGCTGGCTTTACTGGGACAAACAACAGCGACAGCCACATCAAATCCCCTAAATTTTTGTCCTCAAAGGGTGCTTGCTGCAGCTCTTTGGACCATTTCCAGATCCTACTGAGGGAGCAGCAGCTTTCCCACTGTGAGCCACAGCTCCTCTTAATCTGAGCAACTTCAATAAGAACAGTTTCAAACAGTGTCCCCTGCAACAGGTTTCAGAGATCCTCCGTACCCCTGCAGGGTTGTGATCTCCGACTCTGACACTAGCTCTGTCTCCTCAGGTGCCAGACAGAGCTTGAGACCCTCGGTGAGGATGATAGCAGCTCCATGCAGAATGGCATCCTTCATTACTCCTTTAAGGGGGTAGCAGGAGGCTGAACAGGGAAAGCAGCCTGCATGGGAGTCCACTGCTGTGCCACTGAATCAAAGCTGAGGACAGAGGGAGGTGAGGAGGCTAGCTCAGAGCTCCAAAGACTGATCCGCATCCTCGACTAACAGATAGAATTAACATTACCAAACTAAACTCATCTCCATAATTTGACAGAAATCCATTTATTTCAGGACTATATATTTTTGACAAATCTTATAAAAGTATCTCCCAGTTACATTTCCAGAAATGTACAAGCCCAACAACTTCACAGTATATGTACATTGGATAATTAGATCATGTTACATTTTTAATTAAAATGTGCATCGCTTGTATCTGTACGAGACAAACTTTTAACTTGAGGTTAAAGGTTTCAGTTTTACAGGAGGTTATGAGCTAGGCTATCTTTTTTGTCAAGACCCAGGGGCTTCCTGTGAGGTTGCCAGGCTGGCCAGGAGTAGGTCTGCACATAACACGTTGTATTACTGCAATTCGTTGTCATGACACCTCTGCTTTTGTACAGATTAAACAAGATTTGGTGTGTTAATGAAGCTGTAGAGATGCTGGTAAGTGGATTTTCTTACTCCGGACAGAGCTAGGCTAGCTGTTTCCCCCCGTTTGGGTCTTTTTGCTAAGCTAAGCTAACAGGCAGCTAGCTGTGGCTTCATAATTATCTCAGGGACATTCAGCATGATGAAGCGTTGGAGCTGGCAGAACTTGTTGGTGAGTGAAATAGCTGCGATTGCCAGTTTAGCTCAGTGCACAAGAAGAAAAATGGAAGTGAGGACAGCAAAAACAAAAGGTTTAAGTCAGTAAAGAGGGAGTGAGATTTTAGCAGAAACGGTTTGTAGCTGTGTGTGTTATTTTTGCTACCACGGGAAATATCCTTTGTTCTTTTAACATGGGGTGGTGTGGCTTATGTACTAACTGGCTATCTAGCATAAAGACGGTCTTCCGCTTTCCCCTTTTGTAATGAAGAATGCAGACTGCTGCACCTGCTGCTGTGAAGAGTTATTTCCTGTCATGCAGGCGCAGAGCAAAGATGCTAGTTAGCTGTTGGCTATAGTTTTTTGTGGTGTGTTCAAGTGCAACTTTTTGGCCGAGACTCAGGCGACTTAAGCAACGGAGCAGTTCTCCTTTGCCACTTGTTTTTTTTTTTTTTTTTATGATGGTTTGGAACCTGGCCCTCAAGGGGTACTTGTAAGTGGATTTTGTTACATTTGGACAGAGCTAGGCTAGCTGTTTTCTCCTGTCTCCAGTCTTTTTGCTAAGCTAAGCTAAGCTAACCGGCAGTTGGCTGTAGCTTTTTATTCACCTTAGAGACATAAGAGTGGTATCGAGCTTTTCAGCTAACTCTGAAAGAAAACTCATAATAATATTTGCAAATTGTCAACCTACTCCTTTAGAACAACCCCTTTGGCAGCAGTATTCTGTCTTTATGTTTATTTGGTCCAGTTACAATAATGTGCCAGCAGGTGCTACGAAAAAAAAGCTAACTTTGCAAAAGTTTATGTAGCAGGCATTGCTTGCACCATTAATGAATGAGCAAAATGTTTCTATTTTCATTTGTGGGCAGAGCAAAACCTCTAACTTAACTGGCTGTTATGTTAATGGTCAAAGATACTCTGTAGCAAACAGGCCTAGTACCCCTGCTGAGTGAAAACACACGTTTTTGAATGCAGCCTGGTAGCTTATGCGCACAGTTTTGAACATCTCTTGCAAATTTCTTTTGCTACATTGCAATTTGTTAGTATGACACGTTTTCATTTAGCATTAAATGAAAGTGAGGTTTTTCAATTCAGACGTCATGATGAGCCCTAAATCAGTAAATGTGTATGAGCAATTTCAAATAGAGACATAATCCCTTTTAGGGGGGAAAAAAGTGAATAAAACATTGTCATAAAAAAACAGGATTTGACTTTATGGTTTAACATAGAGCTAAGCTTTCTAGTTCAGTTAGTGAGACACCTGATAAAAGAGGCCATGGCATGTCTCCACTGAAGGTATTTAAGTCGACATGCTCCCACCCCACGCAGCTCTTGAACAGTAGCCTGAGGCATTTTCTCCCAAGAAACAATAGAGTTCCAGTGCCTTGCAGCGTGATCTGTGTGGCGGGGAAACATAAGAAGCAGCAGTGAGAAATACAGAGAAGACTCACGTACAATAGAAGTCACATATCATAGATGGCAGCGTGCAGGAGCATAATGTACAGTAAATTAACCAATGTGTGCAACAACAAGGAAGACAGATTAACAGAAAAACATAGTAAACAGGATATGAAACAATTTGTCCCTATAAAGAAACGCTGAAGTTAAGAAAAACTTTATATAGTCAGAAAAGAGCGTGATCCAAAAAATGTGCTGTGAGTCCAGTTGAATATAGTTTAAAAAATGAAGATACAAGTAAACTTAATGCAGAGTACCTCAAACTTCATAGGTTACCCATCATGTGAAAGGAGGGGTGTGTACTATACTACTTCAAATGTTTTGGTGGCATGTCAGCATATTGGCCTGCCAACTCTGTCTTGAACACTGTGCACGACTTCACCGCACCACCCACTGTATGGGTTGGAGCTGCGACAGCAGTGGGCCAATCACGTCATGTTAAATGGAAGAGCCCTTGCAGTGACAGACTGCGAGCAAAGCATTTTCTCTATATCTGGGTAGAAAAACAATACAGGTATCGTTTGACTAGAGAAGTTTCAAAACTACTTGGTTCTGAGTTATTTTGGTCGATACCTCAAAGGTACTGAGTACTGATTCCCAACCCGTCCTGTCAGGAAAGAATTTTGCAGTGGAGACTGTCAATAGCCACATATATTTGAATATTGGAATTTTAAAGACCTAAACATATTTCACAGGGAAAAAACATGTTTCACTTTACTAACCGAGTGTCCGGGACAGTTAAATGTCCAGCTTGTAGGATTTAGTGCCATCTAGCATTGAAGTTGCAGATTGCAACCAAATTAAACTTCTCCCAGTTGTCAACTGTATAAAAGAACTACGGCAGTCGATGCAAGAAGGGTAAGGGCCCTATCTGGATCCAGTGTTTGGGTTGTCTGTTATGGGCTACTGTAGAAACAGCATGATGGACTACATGGAAGAGAACCTGCTTCCAGATATTAGAGATATCCCGCCCTTCTGGATATTTGTAATAACTAGCCACTGTGTTGGGTCATTTCATCCACTTTAACGGGGACAGACTAAAAGGGCATGGCAGCAATCAACTTGAATTTATTAAAGTGTTTGGAATGCAAGGTCACAAAACAGTTATCAGACATATCTAAACAAAGGTTTGCTGAACAGTTTGTAAATGCATACAGATTTGTCAAAATTATAATCCAAACACACTTCAAATTGCAGACATCCAAAGGATCGTCAATAATCTAGTCCCCAAAGTGCTGCAGCCTTGATGTTTTTTGCAAAGTACCCATGTGTGCTGGTCTAATGTATCAAAAAGAGTCTTTAGGTACAACCTTGACCCTCATTGACCCTGTTTTTGCCTTTATAGCCAGTTAAAAATGTAACTAAAAGACTTGTGAATTCAAATTCTGAATATATGCACCTACAGCAGCATTACATACAGGATCTAATTTGTTGCTTATTCTTTAGATTAACTACATCAAGGATCATTCAGTCAAAACATTTGTTATGTTTCATATATGGTCTCTAAAACAAGCCGTCTTTGTCTTGTCACGACAGACGCAAAAGCTTCATGCATGACTTTGTCAGGCAGTCGATGTTTTGTTTGTTCTCTTGTGACTCTCGTTTGCTTTAAAGCAAACACAAAATAAATTGGCTCTATGTCATCACCATTACTAGGTGAGCAGAGGCTCATGAGACAGCAACACAAATCTGATGTTAAACAAAAGGGT
Source organism: Plectropomus leopardus (assembly GCF_008729295.1). NCBI lineage: Eukaryota > Metazoa > Chordata > Actinopteri > Perciformes > Serranidae > Plectropomus > Plectropomus leopardus. Next base: position 21,927,070 of record NC_056480.1, on the reverse strand, counting down.
GTTTATGACAAGGAGCGTCGTGATGCAGCCTGTTATCCATTTATAATAATCAGAATGGAAAGCCTTGAGTCGCAGTAAGCTGTTCTGCTGCTGAGCGGGAACATCTGTACATCCATGAAGTATTACGTGTCAGCAAGATGCACACGACGGCGGGGGCAGTGTTTGAATCCTTGTGACATGCATATCATGTGTACTCATGCCGACAGCGAGGATTTGGTGAATTAACCTCGTGCTCTCCTGTCCCCCCTCACTGCTTTCTGGACAACCTTCTGTTGATCACAGCTCTGTAAGACAAGACCTCGCTCTCAAAACATGTGTGCTCTCTAGAGGGAAGAATATCTAGAAAAATCCGCCCTCACAGTACTGTGTAGAACATGCTGCTGAGCAAAATGCTCTTAGATATTTCAGAGACGAGAAAAAGGAACCACATTTCTGTTTTTCTGGCTCGTGGGTTATAAACAAGACTCGAGGTGTGATTTTTAAAAGTAGGTGCTGTAGAAACAGAAATGAATTACTCCATTTTCAAAGAATATTTATTTTGATTTAGACTTTATCATGTAATGTATAGAATTTCAAACATACCTATGCAGTGAAGATCTTACCCTATACCCCTACCCTATGAGCGTATTAACATATTTATTTACTCAGAGCTTCACTTACCTGGACAGTGATAGCTGGACACTGAGATGATACTGTTTACAGGGACTTAAATGACTAAAAAACACTGAAACACTAATATGGATAGGATTGGCTTACGTGAGTTGTAACTTATGGTTTATAAATATAAATATTAGCAAGTAATTAGTAAAATGAAAAACTACAAAATGTGGAAAAAAAAAGACGACATTTTTCTCTGGCTTTTTAAAATAAATCTAAATCTAAAGATTTTTTTTGCAATCTGTTGATGAATCTGTTGAATCTCTTGATTTCTTTCTCTAGTTGATTATTACTTTTCCCCCCATGTCTTTAAAGAAATTGCACCAATTTGGTTAGGGTTCAAGGGTTAAATACTTGTGAAAGGCATATGAAAGCAGCACAAGAAAAGTGATGTTGCTCCATGTTTCACAGGGATAATTAGCCCAGTTGCCACAATTAAATATTGGCATTGTACCATTCTGTAAATGACGGCTATGTTACATTCCTGTGTTTTTATACGTACGATGAAGGTCAGATATAAGCTGCATTTTGGAAGAGGTGGATGGTGTAACAACTAGATGAAATGGCTGCTAAGTAGCAGCAAAGTGCTATTTGAAACAAAAAAGCTGGGATTTTTCAACAGCATGTGACAACATTTCCATCTGTGTTTGTAGCAACCATACTGGATATTGTAAGTCCAAACATGATGTTTTCTAATCCTTACCAAGTTGTTTTTTGCCTAAAACTAATGTTAACCAGGCCGTTATCATAACAACAAACTGAAACTTGAACTGTCCCTAAAAATGAAACGTACAACTAACAAATGCCACATCTGTGGTTTGCAGAAAGGGACATTGCCAGCATTTATTGTGGTTATTGGGTTTGTTTTGATAATGGTTTACAAATCATTTTCTAATGATTTATATGTCATTTATTCATTAGTAAGATGAGCTTTTTTTCCCCTATTTTTTCTTCATAATTTACCCAGGAGCTGCATCTTACCTCGGCCAGCTGCAGAAGTACAATGTGTTCCCTGTTGAGGTCTTCTGGGACTGACTGCACAAAGTAAGAACCACCAGCCACCAACGCAAATATTTGATAATGATGTTGTTATAAATAGGGATGCACGATAATATCAGCATATCATCAGTTTTGTATTTTAGGTATCCATCTGCTGATGGTCTATTACAACAAGAGTATGCACCACATGATGTTCATTCCACAACAGGAGACTTGATGATCACTAAAATTAGGAGGGCAAAAAAGTGGATATGTCAGTATTGATATCAGTATTGCTTATCAGCCAAATGATTTGTTATATCTCTGCATGTCAGATATTCGCAAAAAATTCAAAATCGTGCATCCCTAGTAAACTCTGCATCCCTGTCAGTAAATGTGTGATACAGTAAGTTCTTTCTAAATGTAAATTAGTAAACATATGAGAAAATTACGTGCAAATTAATCTTTTTTAAAAAAGACAAAGACAGTTTAGAAAAAAGAAATAACTTGGAAAAAGTGCATAAAAATTACTTATGTGAAATAGTTTTAAATGTTACGATGATAATTATACATTTAGTCTTACCCTAGCCTTTTTAAGAATAATTTTGTAAAGCTATTAATTTCTTGCAATTTGTGGAACATTTCTTGTCAAGTCTGTCATTGTCTTTTTTGTGTGTTTTTTAAAGAAATCGCACTAATTTGTTCAGGGTTCAAAGGTTTAAATATTTGTGAAAGGCGTCTGAAAGCAGCACAAGAAAAGTCACGTCCCTCTGTGTTTCAGAGGGTTGACAAAATAGTCATGTTTTGTGATTCAACTTATTGATTAATCATCAAGTGTCTGCACTGTTTTTGTTTTTCAAACATAGATCAAACATGACGAAATAGAAATCTTTAGCCAAAGTTCACTAAAAAGCATTTATCTTCGTACCATTTAGATTATTTTATCATCAGTATTCTTACTCTTGCTGGTTGCTGTCCTCCAAAATGTCAAGCTAAATGTTTGAGAGCATCCAGGTGTTGATGACCGTTCATTCTTTCATGATTACATATCACTTCATCCCAAATGATGACTCTACCTTGAAGATGTCTAAAATTTAAGGCATCAATCAGAAGTGAACTCACTTATTTCTCACATAACAAATAAATATTCCTGATGTGGCAGACTCATTTCTTTCTTCTGCATCCGTTCTGACAGCAAAACAATATAGTGCCATAAACTTTTGTAAAAACACTAAGCCTCAATGCAGGATTTGAAGAGAAACTGAAGGTTTAAAATCACCCGAGACATCTCATCATGGACAGAGAGTTCAATCCGATCGCTTGTTGACATGTTTGTCCCTGCTGAGATCTGCAGGCAGTCAGAACCATCTTGTAAAGTGTTGTGTACCTGTCAGGAATGAGCCTTGTTTTGGAAGATACAGACGACATAATTCATCAGGCCGAGGGAGAGGCTCTTGAAGAATGGAGAAGTGACAAAGTCGATTCTTTCGAGAATAATGACGGCTGCCAGCGTGGTGAATGGATGGAGTGTCTTTTAGGATCTATCAAAGCCTTTTTCCATTGCTGTAAAGCCCACAGGTGTGTTGTGAGACGCCGTCAGTGTTGTGTCAAAGTATCTGACATATTGAGTCATTTATGAGACATTAAGTGTGATTTTGTGTGTGTGTGTGTGTATGTGTGTGTGTGTGTGTGTGTGTGGATATCATAATTTCACCATTGTGTTATTTAATTTATGCAATCAATGGAGTGGACCTGCTGCAAAAAGTTTGCATAATATAAAAATGCACGCTAGAAAAAAAGCAGGTTTGGAAGAAGTATTCAATCATTTACTCAAGTAAAAGTAGCACTATAACAATACTCCACTGAAAGGGAAAGTACAGAGTGTTTGGCACAAAATGTTCCCAAACTATCAAAATAAAAGCACTCATTGTGCAGGATGGCCGCTGTCAGTTTTCTAATTTGCATAGACATACCACTGGACCATTATTTAGGAATGATGTATCAGAAGTACTTTCATGTTGTAACATAGACGAGCTTATTTTAACCCTATAAAACCTTGTTTGTCATCCATTTTCTTGTGCTGCGTGAAGACAATGACTAACTTGGTAAGAAATTTCCCACAAATTGCAAAAAAAAAGTTAAAGGTGACGAGAAGAATTACCTGAGAATTACTTTTTAAAAAGGGGGAAGAATTATTAGAATTATTATTTGAAATATATATAGAAATGTATCAAATAATAAAAAAATAATTATTATAATATATTATAATTCAATATTGTTTGGGTCATTTTCCTTTCTCTTTTTTTTTTCTCTTATTTTCAGGTAATTTTCCTCTAACTTTTTGCTAATTTCATTATTTATTTTGGGGCCCTTTGTTGTTAAGCTGCTTACTGCCCTCTCCCAATGTTTATGAAAAAAATCAAAACAATTTGCTCAGGTTTAAAAGTGTTAACTACTTACTGTATGTACTGATGGGTAGCTAGATGCACCAAATTTTATAGATTGATCATCATTTAAAATTTTAATTTATAAAGTAAGTAGTACCTTTAGTTGTAAAATAGATGTAGTGGAGTAAAATCTATAGTATTTCCCTTTAAATGTAGTTGAGTAGTAATATTATTTGGCATAAAATCATAGTAAACATACTTAGTTACTTTCCATCCCATTTTGGATCACATTGGTCTGGTGGTGATAAAGCCTCAGGGGCAAAATTTCCTCTTCTGTGTGCCGGGTCCTTTTGACTTACTTCTATAAACAGATATTTGCATATGAATGCAAATAAATAAAGAAAAGTTAATGTAAAGCGAAAAGTGTTAGACAACAGCCAATGGTTTCTGAGATTGCATTCAACCAATGCAGGCCCCTTTCACTCCTTTGAAAGCTGCTCAGTGGCGCATTGAGCCAGAAAAGTTTGACTTACTGAGTAAAAAATTACCCAAATCTTTTGCATTGTGGGGCTAACAGACCAAGTGCCCCAACCGAGCAGTTGTTTTCCAGTTTAGCCCTTCACTGACTTAATTTGAGATACAATTATACAATCATAGGGCTCTTTTAGACTTTCAAAATGATGTCAGACAAATGGATGAAATTCTGATAGTGAAATGAGTCTTTTCGCAGGGATTGTTACGCTCTAAGGAATGTTTCCACTGACTCGCAGATGTCTATCGAACAGGTCTATCGAGCAGGTCTATCGGAAAATGTATTGTTAGGCCCACTGGCATAATTGGCATGATGTGACAAGCCGGGAGGTTGTAATTCCATGTTTGGCCACTGTGTCCAATGCTGTTGCTGGAGGCTTGGTTCTACCTCTTCACAGCAACTGTTTAACTGTAGCTCGAATGACTTGACCACAAACATATGGACTACATATGGACGTGCCCACAAGATCTTGGCTCCGGAAATGTTTTGCAAATGTTACACCATCATGGCTCAAAAAATTCAGAATAGAAAGATTCAAAATTGATCTTGGTTATTAACAGTTTAATTGTTTTATCACTGCAGTACCATGAGTGGCCACTGAGAAAAAAATTGGTGCAAGGGAGAGCAGTTCTCCTGGGGGCATGGGTCTCAGGGACACATTTACTTTCTGATTTAAATTTTTCTGTCTTCTCCATGACCATGAATTGGTTTGATTCTATCTTCTTGCCATTAAATACACTGTACTTTTTAGGATGAGCTGAAGCTATAAAAATTCCTCATGTTATTAACAATTTTTAAATCAGCAGGGTGAATAAAAATTGAAAATAAATGTTTCCTTAGGGGCAGCAGTGTGTATTTGGTAAAAGATGGACCCTACATGTTCCTATGGGAGTTTGGATGCGTGCTATTTAGGACCTAAGAAACGGTAAATAGGTTACACTCACGGTGCTGTGGTTCCTCCCGCAAATTCCTCATTATTTTGAACTATTCCTGGTATTGGTTGCCAGGTTTGAATGTCAAATGTCGTATTTATTTCATCTTTAGCTGTGCGAGAAACCACTGTCATGTGGCTGGGTTTAGACCCTTGGACAGTGTGACGAGTCTCATTCACATTCTATCCAAACCTGACATCATTTGCATGAGAATAAGCCCAAACTCTGCAAACGTGACACGTCCCAGACAAGGGATCACAACTTGGCTGTCATATTAGGCCGGTAAATTCAGGTGACACGGATCCTGTGTCCTCATCTGGGCCAACCTGACAGTGGTTCATGTTCCCTGCTGTCTTTTTCTGAGGGGCTTTGTGAGGGGAGGGGGTTGCTTTTAATCAGCATGACGAACCCTGCCACCCCCTGCGCACACACACACACACACACACACACTCTTGCACTCACACACATATGTGAGAGTGGGCATATGCTGAGGGGCAGTGGGCTGGCCGTTGTGCCATCATTAGTCCAAGCCTACACCGCAAGCTTCTGACACATGTCGAAGGAGCTTCATTCGACCTACAGAAGGTGCATCCGCATTATGCAAAGGTAGCAGTGTCTTTATGTGCAGCGCTACTGTCAGAGGCTTGAAGGAAGAACTGAGGAAGGAAGTGCAGGGGCCTGGGGGGAGAGAATGAGAGGGGGGAGGAACAGACATGGAGAGAGAGAAAAGCTGAGAATCAATAAGAGAAGGGGAGAAATCTGTTTAAGTCATGATTATGTGCTGCAAAGTTGTAATTTTTAAACAAATTAAAAGCTGGGTGACATAATTCAAATAAATTATATTCTTGAATTAGTTAAAACAAAAGAATCCTCTTAGTCAAAATTACAAGGTATTATTTCAACAGAACTTGAAATAGTTCATCCTCTTTGTCACAAATATATTGTTTTATGGAAAACAATTTTCTTTTTACTTGATATTAGACCGAGGTCTGTTTTGTGATGTTGCAGTGAGAGGCGTTTGTGGTGGAAAAGTGGCAATTTTTTTTCAAGACAAAAGCTTTTTTTCTCACCTGTGCCCCCTGGCATTTTGATGACTCACTCTGAATTGGACTGTGTTCAAGTTAGAGGCACAGTAGGACACGTGTCACTGATGATCAAGTGCTGCAGTGCAGCAACATTAGTGTCACAGACTACATGACGCCTGCCTGCTCACACCAGAGAAAAGTGCACAGTGTCGTGTTTATCTGGTGTTATTGTGTCTTAGTGTGTGGTACTTTTTTTTTTTTTTTACAGATTGCAATGTGTTACCTTTGGTACACACAGTATCTCTTGAGTAGAAAATTGTTACCCTTTTATATAGATATGGCTGTGGTGTTAATATGTACCCCTATCAGAATTGAATTTTCACTAAATTATTCCCTGTATCGTTTCCTGTGATCAAATATCAATTTACTATGATCAGAAAAATAGTGGCTCTTTGCAGCACAAAGTACTCCAATTTATTTCAAAACTCTAAAACTCCAAACAAAGTCAACCTCTATGTTAAAATGGCCTACTTTACAGGAGAAATAAACATGTTTACAGTGTGGTACAAAAAACATTTTTAGTCCCCATACCTAACTTGTCCGTTCATGACGATTGTACGGGGGGTGTATTTACGTAATGCATCGATTTACATTTCATTAAGGTCCAAAGTTATGCATATGTAAAGGTCCAGTGAAGACTTGGGTTTTTGTGACATTACAATGATCTTTTACATTTTTGCATCGGTCACTGTAGTTTCAATAGGTTTCAATCTGTAACCACTGCTAGATGCTGTTAAATCCTACACTAGACCTTTAATGGCGTGGCCACTTTGAGTGACAAGTGGGTACCATTCGTTGATAACTACTACAATGGTGACAAGATTGGTTTGGTAATGTAACCATGGAGTCACCTCAGATTCACAGAGTATAGAGGTAGCTGTAGCCGCCGCTATTTCATGGTGTTTTCAGTTCATGAAAGAATAACTAAACCCCCCACTTTTGGTTTGAATGCCTCTTCCCTTTAGTATGGAAAAAAAGTCTCAAAAATGTGAAGCCTGGGAGCTACAACACACCCAGTCATGCTTATTCTCGATCCACAGCACCTCCCTGCCCCCCTGCACACACACAAAGTATTCAGTTGGTGAGAAGGCGCTGATAGGGGCTGGTGATAAAAGCAAGCTCCTGGTACGAGGAGAAAAAATCAATTGCACTAGCCAGGTTTTAACCTTTAGAGGGCAGTCACTATGCATATTTATTTATCAATATGTAGAATTTTTATACTTTGTACTCACATTTGGAGGGTTGGGCCTGAATCAATCAACCACACTACTAAATGCATATATGTATTGCTTTTTAACTGAAAAAAGTGGTTTGGGGGATTAGTTATTCTTAAAAAATAAGTGTAATGTTTTCGTCAGCCAAAAAGGTTTTGTTCTGCAGTCGTATGATAACTTTTTCTGGTAAAAATATTTTGTTTAATGGTTTTAAACCTGTTTTTCCTCTGACAAATTAGCATTAGCATTATCAGAGTTAACCATAGCCTATAATGCACCATGCTAACCAAGCTAGCAGCTACCATAAGGGTTAGCTCTACCCTCTGGTCTAAATATGGTCTCCTACGGCTCCAAAATGGCAAGATTGCAAACATAAAACACTTGAAACTCCAAAACGGGAGTCCACAAACCAATGTGTAAAGACATGGTGGCTATATTCATTATATTAATATAGTCGATGACTAATTCAAAAACAAAGAATTTATTTTTCTTTTCTTTTGCAGTATACAACTGTCACTGCTCAATGCTCCATTCTGTTTTAATGTACAGTTTGAAGGTAACTTCTATATTTTGTTATTTTTCTACTGCTCTGTTTTTTTTATTCGAAAAACAACACTAAAATGTCATCTAACAATGAGTGCATCTGTAAAAGAAAATAAATAGGCGCTCAGTGTCACAGGAGTGAGGCTGCCTTTCTTGCAGTAGACACTGATAATTACAAAGTCTTTTAAATTTTGCCATGTTTGCAAAATTATTGGCTGACTTAAAGGTTAACTGCCATCCCATCTGATGCATGTGCACTCCGCTCTCAGGCCAAAACGTTCTCATCTGCACAGACAGAGAGGTAAAAGTTTGAAAGAGTCGTGAAGCAAAGGAGCCGTATATTATCACGTCATCTGTGTTCCTCTTTCATCCAACTTTAAACAGACGCTCAATAACTTGCACAGCTTTAAGAGATGTGTTAATAGAAGAACCAACAATCCACTTAATGCCTAAAGTGAAGGGTAGAGTCATTTTTACAAGTCCAGAGATGAGATTCTGCTTTCATTGCCCACGTCAGTACAATGATTTAGTACCAGCCCCTGCCAGTCCTTTGTCACTTGGGCACTGCAATCTTTCTCTGTCAGTTGCCAGGGGGAAGGACTGAGATTCAGTTTTTCCAATAACGCTAAATGCATTGCCAACAGCACATGGTCCAATAGCTCATGAATATGAATATACATATAAATAGACAAGTTGAGGAGGCGGATGGATGTTGGCCTGTCACTTTTGCCTTGCCTAACATCTCCACTGAGGGTAAGTTGTGTCCTGGATTCACAGCACAACCGACTTCCTGCAAAGTCACACCAGGCTCCCCTCTTTTTCTCTCTTAAAGGCGCTGCACATATCGCTGTTTTATTAGCTCCAAATTAAGTCGCTATCATTAGCACAAGTTTGACATCTCTTTAATTAACAGTTATCCCAACAATCAGTCGGAATAGAGTGGCAGGGAAATGACAGGAGGGTGGTGGAGGAGCGGCGGCAGCATGGTGACAAGTGTGGACTTTTTGCTACTGCATTAATATGATGAGTTGGTTTGATGAGCTAAATACACCCAAACAGCTGTTTACATACATGCATCTGGCAAGATCTAATCTGTGGCCATTGCATCTCTGCTAAGAGACTGAATTTGAGATGTTTATCTTGTGAGTAACTCTGCTTTATTACACAATAAGAACTGACAACTGAGTGTGTATATAAATTAATTCATTTCTGTTTTGTTCTCTCTATGGGAAATTCGTGCTAATCTGTGATTTTTTTCTCTCTCTCACACGAGAGACAATGTGACAATTAGTCGATACTTTTGTGAATCCAGTTTCTTTTTTACTGTGCTAATTCATTTTTACAGCACCTTTTGTCTGACTGTTCATGTTCATAGTATCACATTCTGATCTGTAATCACTCATTGAATTTGTGTCTCCATAGACTGTATAAAAGAAGTGGACGTAGCCATTGAGATGTCACCCATTGATTTGTGAACTACCATTCCGAAGCCTTGAGCTCAGCACTTTGGCCGTCAGCATTGCAGCCAGAAGTGACCGTATTTGGAGTGAGGTGTGGATCTGACTGAGAACCTGAGGACAATGCTGTGGAAGCGACTTGTCAATCACAAGGTAACCACTCCCTAACGCATACTCTGCTTCGTCGTCCATTTTACACTAAATGGAACCATAATGTACAAAATCAGCTTTATATTTTATTGAAGAAGACTTGAAACTAGCAGTTCTCTTCTTCTTCCGTGTTTTGATGGGATCATTCACTTGGCCCTTCTGCCCAACAGTGCTTGTATGAACACTACAAGCTTCTGCTGTAAAAACATTACATTTCTTGTATTGGTTAAGCCAATACTTAAGCAAGCTAAGGAAGCTAACCGCTGGCACCAACAAGTCCAACATAAGACGGGCCAACTTGGCGTCCATCGTCATCCTCTCCTTGCTTGTAAGTGAAAGTGAAGATAAAAGCCAATCCCAAACTCACTGTTGATTTGAAACAATTTTTGTCTGCTTGGCATTTTGTCTCACCATAGACAATTTATGTTCTTTTGGCAATGTGCCTTGATTATTGTGGCTTCCTTTTGGATGTGTGCTGCTACTTCCCCAATCACTACATTTTAATAAGGTGCCAACCTCACATATGCACTGTTATTGGCGGGGGCTACAATCCCACAATCATCTGCAACAAAACAAAATAAGAAGAAAATAAAGTAATAATAATAGATAATAAAGTAATAAAGTACAAGCAGGGCGCAGAGTCTCCAGGGGACAACACACTGCCACATGCCCCTGATGGGTCAGAAGTGACAAATAAGATGGATTACTTTTTTGAGTATATACGTTGTTTTTGAGGAAAATATTGTATATTCTCATAGCAGTAGTGAATGGAAATTCACATTAATCAGCATTTTCTCTTGCTGGTTTCTTTAAATTTGGCTAAAATTTGTGCTACATTTTGATAAAACCTGGCTATTGTAACATACCAGAGGTTTGTTAGAACTTGGGTCAATTAAGTTCACTCACTTTCTGAAATCCTGACCCCTGCCCAACCCCATTTATCCCCCAAAATTTCAGCTTTCTGTCATTTGATGAACAAGAAGGAAAGTCCTATAAAGAGGTATTGCAGTCATCTTTGTCAGATTGACTATAAAAGCTTCACTTGAAGCTCTCAGACAACTTTGTTTAACAGACCTGCACCCTGAAATTACAAATTAATCTTCTCAAAAGTTGATGAATTTCTGTCTGTTGACCTTTGCCAAGACGCTCGTTGACAAATGTGCACATTAAATCCAGACTTAGTTCAAAAACTATGCTGGAGGAAAGGAAATGAATTAATTCAGAAAACTAAATACTAAACTTGCAATTTGCAACATTTTTTTTCTCTTAAGATCACCTGTTAGCCGCATTAACACTCATTATTAAATTAAAGTGCATGGAACCATTTTAAAACCCTTCAATCCTCTAAATAGAGGTGGAATTTTATTTTGAAATGTATGTGTTGATGCTCCACTTGAAGCTTTTGGTTTGAGCATCCTTCCAGTGAAAACTACACATATTGCTCTTGTCATACCTGTCCAGCACACAATGCAAGGAGAAGCTCTGCTTTGTTTGTCAAGACACTCACCAAACTCGGCTCCCCAACTCCTGGTTTAACTCCCACACTGTCACTATCTGGCTCGCTTCTCTACCGCCGTGGGAGTATTAACGCGTGACATCTACAATGGCCTGAACACAACACGCCAAGATTGAGTTCCTCATTCTGCCTATACGCGTCTCCTCTTACCTTCACTCTGAGTTAAGCCAACCCCACTGCTGGGAAAGAGATGTGACAAAACCAGGGGGAAGGGAAGTGGAAAATAAGGAAGCGCCAAAGCCGAGCTGCCACTCAGCGACAGGCGTTTTGACAATCATAGGCTGTCATCACTTTCTGATCAGACCTGTCAGCAAGAAATGCGGCAACAAGACAGCACTGCAAAAAGAACATCCGCATGTCTCCCTCCTTACTGTACACACACACACACACATACACACACACACACACACACAGACACACACACACACAGACACACACACACACAGATATCCAGAGTTGTATTATTTATGTACACACACATCACATCGAGACATGCAAACACATCAAACATGTCAGAAAGTGCTACGTACCGGCCCTAAGAATAAAACCGGTTTGGTTGCACAGCGAATTGGCTGCACCTCCTGCAAGTGCTGCAGGGAAACCCCACTCAAAAAAAGCATAAAGGCAGCATGCAGTGGCTTTGCAACCTGACAGCTGATGGAGGAAAAGTATTTTTGAAACTAGTGGAAAATTATTTAAGCACTGAGCTTGATTTATACGCCACTATGACCAGCAATCAACTCACACCATGAATCCCTTTGGTGCAGCTTTCTCACTGAAGTCAATTGAGTCACATTAAACACTCCCTTGTGCTTGTGCCCTGTTTTAGCCACAGTGTTTAATCCCCAAATTCAAAGAGTAACCAGAAAGCTGCGGCAGTTTGAGAGCAAAATAGAGCTAAAACAGACTCATGAGGAAAACTGAGAGTTGTGCTCAATTCCAGCCAATAGATCCAATTATCATTCTCCGTCCAAACAGAGGAAAACAAGAAACAGAGAAATGAAATAACATCTGTCACGTCATCTGAGTCTAACTGCCAGTCAGAGGAGCCAAGCTGCCATCTGTGAGAATGGTGGAAATGAAAGGGGATCTCTAAAGCATTATTTATTTGGATTTTTTAGTGGTGGGAGGACATTGTCTCACTCGCTTCAACATTTTTAGAGAAATATCAATTGAATTGTTTGAGTAATATTGTTTTTGATAAGCTTTTAAGCTTTAATCTGAGTTTCTTTTATCTAATATTTTCCAGCATGCTGTGCATAACATGACCTCAATTTGCTGTTTCAAGCCAACAAATACTTTTGTGTGTGTGTGTGCGTGTGTGTGTGTGTGTGTGTATGTGTCTACAAATTTAGGCAAGGACCCAAAACAAGGCTCAACTGATTATTCCTCAGTTTAAATTGAATATTATTAGAAACTCACCCAAATACAGAAAACTCAAACTGCAATGCTTCTCAAATATGTTATATTCATGTAAAAAAAGTTATTACAGTATGGCCCTGACATGTTTACTTATTTTTCTTACAACTCTAAATTCATTGACTGACTGTAACTAACATTTGCATTTCCAGTCCTGTATATCATGCTGAAAACATTTTCTTAAATTTGTATTTTTTAAGGCAAGAGTGTAAGTTTTGTTTCAGCATTAGGGGGATGCATATGTAACGGGGGGCATGGATGTCGTCCACAAGTGAATTTTGAGTATCAAACACTTTATTTCCTGCACTCTGATGAATTTTCATGCACCACTTTGTGCCTTTTCAGCATCATTTTCATTCGCAAATGTCTTGGATTTCCTCTGCTACTGTCATGTTTTTATCAAGGGGGACAAATGCATGTTTGAAATATTGTGGGGGAGATGTCCTCTTCATCCCACCTCTGAAATCTTCACCTGTGGTTTAAGGTATTATCGAAACATATTTTACATTTTATATTTTTATTTATTTTTTTTTTTTTTTCTAAGGAACGTAATACAGCATATGAAGTCTACCATGGCAATTACCAATAGGTCTAAATGTGCATTTTTTAATGTACTATTTGACCAAAAGGTGACTACTTTGCATTGGGCTTTTTATGATATTTGGTACTTTAATTTTACAGAATTGTCAGTAAAAGCAAAAAAATCTGTCCTCGCATTACTAAATTCTGTATTTTCCTCTGAGACTTTTCCTCTTTTGCATTAGGAATCTATAGCTAGCCAAGCTAGGGAGACTCAAGAATCGCCCCCGTTATTGAGGTTATGTAAAAAAATTTAGAAGAAAAGGTGCCAGGCTGTAGATGTGTGACACACATTTTAGTCAACAAATGTTAAAACACTTAAAGGCTACTTGGTTTTAAAATTGGAGAATGCAGGAATTTCTTTATTGAAATTTAAATTAATATTGAAATTAAAAAAAAAACCCAAATATTACTCATTTCCATATTATTTTTTTGTTAACGCCACAGGGCGTAGAGGTGTTGTAGCGACGCAGGTTAAAGGCAAAAGTTATGTGTTTAATTACTGGTAACAACAGGAAGTCTCAATCACTTTTAATCGAGCTTTATAGGATTCACTATCTTTGTGACAACTCCATCATCACACCGCAGTGCTTTATTGAAATCAATGATGACATCAAGAGAGACTCCGGAGCGCTACATGTTGTATATTTGTTTGAGTGTCTCTGCTGTTCATTAGCTGCACATCTGTCACTGCTGATGATCATTATAACACTAACTGCCACGAGAGCTGGAAAATTACTCTGAGAGACATCAGAGAAGCCTGAGTGGCAGCTGTCAACCCAAAATCTGAAATGAAACAAGACTGAACGTTTTAACACACGCAATATCATTGTAAAGGGGTTCAGTCAATGAATAAAACATTAAAAGTACCTTATTTTTGGATCCAGAGCATGCCTTAATCTTTCATCTCAGCTCACCTTTTTTTGTGGTTGAAATGACAATTCAATTAAACTTGAGTTTAAACTTTAACTGTTATTATAACCAATCCAAGAAATCATTAAAATGTTAACATTTTTGTTGTTTTATTTTTTAAATCTTTGTAACAAAATAAAAAGCAGGTCAAGATTCCGTCGTTTATTATTGTTATATAATCACGTGTAAAAGTCAAACAAAATTTATCAAACCTGATAGCAGAAGCATGATTGTCAGGCTTCTTTTTCTATTTTTCTGTAGCATTTCTTGTAAGGCAACTCCAGCAGTCACGCTGCCAATTCTTCAACAAAATCCTTTGAATAATAAATTAACACAAATACAATATACAGTAAGTGCTATTACTTTTCTTGGCACGACTCATTGGCTTTTTTTTTTCCATCAACCATCAACAGATATTAAATCTACATAACAGAATTGCAACCCATCCTTTATTTTTCTCGCTTCTTTCATTTTTCACACCGTACTACATCATTTTTACTGGACTGAATGGACTAAATCGTTTTAACAGACAAGTCACATTGTTGTAAAGGGGTTTAGTGAATGAATAAAACATTAAAAGTATCACATTTTTGGATCCAGAGAATACATCAATCTTTCATCTTAGCTTTTATTTTTTTACAGTTGAAATGACATTTCAAACTTGAACTTAAGCTTAAACTTTTATGATGAACTGATACAAGAAATAATTCAAATTTAACTTACAAAAATGTAACAAACATGTCAATACAGTAAATAATATTTTCTGACAGTATGACCCACTGGCTTTTTTATCTAACCATCAACAAATAGATTAATATATCTACATAGCAGAACTGTAAACCATCCTTTAATTTTCACACCATACTACATCTTTTTTTTAAAAAATGATTTGGACCCCGAGTGACGTGAAAGATTAAACTGAAATGGCCCTCAATCACAAATATATAAAAACAATATTTAGGATAAGATGGTTGTTGTCTTATTTTCTATAACCCTAAATGTTATACCATTTTTCCATCTCTTCTTGCACA
Organism: Plectropomus leopardus; assembly: GCF_008729295.1. Classification (NCBI taxonomy): domain Eukaryota; kingdom Metazoa; phylum Chordata; class Actinopteri; order Perciformes; family Serranidae; genus Plectropomus; species Plectropomus leopardus. Next base: position 21,911,678 of record NC_056480.1, on the reverse strand, counting down.
CTTCTGCTATCACCTTTCTGTCTCTTTATTCTTTTGTTTCCAATGTCATATTATTCCCCTTCTGGCTTTGTCATTTGCACAACCTCAGCCTGGTTCAGAATCTAATGTGGACCTTTTCTATTAACTTTAAAATGTAGTCTTTACCTAATACAATGCGGAACAGTTAATGGAGATTAAATCGAGATCATGCAATTCCCCACTAGAGATTAACTGAGAGAAAATGAAAGCAAATAACACTGATGAGTTTGCAATTAGACTATTCCAGGAGAACATTAAAACTACACTGTACAGTGGTGGTTTGAAGTGAGAAGCCAAAGTGTGTTTCTGCAGACAGATCTGAAAGAACAGGAGCAGATTGGGCATTTGAGGTTTCAGTGTGGTAACTGTATGTATCACATTCAAGGGTATACAAGGAAAAATACATAGCTATTAGTCAAGATCCCTGAATAACAGCAGAAAGAAGACAGAAAGAAAATGAAATAAAAAAGGTAAGGATTGACTAACTCTAAAAGATAAAATCAAAGCAAATAGACAAGAGCAAAAGAAATTATAAACTAAGGTCAGTTTAAAAAACAGAAAGTATAAAGATGACATACGTACATTTGTCAGATTCCAACCACAATTAAATGCCTGCACATTGTAGTTAAAGATTCATATTAAAATAGTGCCCATTTAAAAGTGCCCACATATGCTATCACCACACCTACCCCCTGCAAAGAGAACATTTTTTGACATTATTATGCCTAATGCACTCTGAGGCTGGCACAATATCAGATTTTCACTACACCACTGTTGTGAGTTCACAATAACGATATTATCATGATATACAGTATATAGAAAGTATGAGAAAGAAAGATATAATAATAATGCTATCTGTTGGCTTTATCTTTAACTTTGTTTAAGTGAAAAGGCAACCAGATTGTGTTGGGGCAGGGAGAAATAGTGAGAAGTGAAAGAATGGGAATGTTTTAATAGGTGCTTCTTTACACCAGCTATACTATCATATGTGTATTATTGATATGATATCAGTGTTTAATTTTCAAATATCACAATATTTGTCACCACTAATACATTCAAACTTAAGGAAGCCGAGAATGGTCTTGCTTGCATTCTTTTTAAAACAATGTTATCTCGAGATCCATACTATTTTTTTCATTTTCTATAGAAAATGAGCATTGTCATCTCAAGACCACAAGAAAAGGCAATTTCCTCTCATTACAAATAAAGTTTTTATGAGACATAATAATATCAGCACTCCCTTAAAATTTAAAACAAAACAATAAATAGCCCCATGTATAAACAAATAAATCTGGATCTCTAAATAACAAACTAAAGTAATAAATGCCTAAATAAATACATAAATCTGTAATTGAACAGTAAAACTTGTCAGTCATGAATTAATAAATGTGGAACTGAGCATAAATCAAACAATAAAAAAACCTAAGTGGCATCAGCCAGACAGAAAAATCAGTTGACCTCTAAGTACCCATTATTGATCAATGCATCACGCTGTGCTTTAATCACAGTGTAACACAAGCAGAATCATGGACCAGTTACGAAAAAGTTGGTTTTTCATGGTAATTTTCACATTATCTTGAAAACTGACCTCTTGAGAGTCAACATAAAATCTGAAAATGAGCTTTGTTACCTCAAGATAAAGAAATAATTAACTTCACATTACATTACAATACATTAGAAATAAGATCGCAGGCTTCAAAACACACACACACTCGTGTCATATTTTTTGTCCTCTTCCAACTGCTGGTGGAAAAATTGAAATCAAGGTGGTGGAAGAAAAATGAATTCTTCCTGCCAACTTCATATCTAATTAGAAACATCTTTTCCTGGGCGCCACAAGCCTGCCTCGGCCCGAAGCTCCACACAGTCCTGGATCACATTTTTGATCCACGCACCCCCCATCCCACACAGTAGCACTGTGCTCCGGGATGATTCTGACAAGAGAAACAAGGAAACGGGAAGGGATGGTCCGGTGTTGTGGCAGGCGAGAACCAATAGTCTGTCACCCTCTGAAGCCACCATAGAAAATAAACAACAAACAAGACAACAACACTGAGATGATCTGAATCAGGTCTGCTGCAACAGCTCCCTGATCTGTAGCTTTTGTCTTGTTTTTGTTCCTTACACTAACAGCTAAACAAACAAACAAACAAACAAACACAGCTCCCACAACCTTATGAGTGACTGTTAGCCTTCATCGTGCTTCTCTTCCTCCCACACATGCATCACTCCGACACACATCAGTGTTGTGTAACTTCCCCGCCGCTTGATGAACCCGTGTTTAGCGCGGCGGCGACTGAGGATGTGTTTGTGTCAATGCTCTGTGTCAAGGTGTTTGCAGATATTAAGTGATTGTTACACACAGACTAATTAAAAAGGTGCATTTCAAAAGCATAAAATGAATATGCAAATGGTCTGTGTCTGCACCTCGTTTTCTGAAGTGGCGATAACAATGTGGCTCTAAGCTCTTCTCTTAACTGTAATTTTCTTGATCCACCGTGACAAACAAACAGAAACGATAATCCTATTATGTTTTTAATGGCGCAGTTTTGTTTTCTGGAGGCAGTCTGTGAGAGATGCTGTGTTTTTGTGTGCATGCAGTTGTTTTCTTCGCCGTCACTGACAGAACTTGAAATCAATTTTCAGCCACTTCTGTTTCAGTCTGTGCAGTTTTTCCAGCTAATTCCTGCTTCTTTTTGTCTTCATTGTTGTGATGCGTGTATGTCCTTGTACCGGTCAACTGAAGAGAGCACAGTTTTCTTCTTCGGGGCAGAATTTACATTAAGTAGCTTAGCATCACTCTGGGTTATTATATGCTGCCATATTTCATTGCTGCGGGAAAGATATGTCCATTTGTTTTGGAAGGTTTTTCCGAAAACATTGACATTTGGAATATTCTGTTGTCTTTATTATTATTATAGCATTTGAATTAATGTCTCCTCAGTGAAATGTTGTGGTGTTTCATCCACATGATGCACTCTGCTTTATTAACCTCAAACATAACAGGATGTGCTGTGTACTTGCGGCTGACAAGAAAGTCAAACCAAACATAATTCAACTGCCTCCCATCACTATACATTAGAGGCAGGAGTAAGCCATCTGTAATAGTGGTGGAATAATAGTTTATATTTTTGAACCTGTGTGGACTGTAAATGATCTGCTTAATAGCTCTGTCTCAAATGTGTAAACTGAGTGTTATAAAGTATCAACTCTTCGAAATCTGTGTCAATATCAGATTTTTTGTGCTGCGTTCAGAAACCTTTTACAAGAATTCAAAACTATCCTGACAATTTCAAAACAAACAGTAAAAGACCAAAAAATGACCCGAAAATCAGCGTTAAAAATGATCAAACAACAAATATCAAGAAATTATGTATTTATAGTTGTATAAATGTTTAAAATTAGGCTACAGAAAAAAATGTAATTATTTTTTTTTTTTACTTTAGCCTTTTTGGAGGGATATTTCTATAACTTTTTATTATTTTCTTGCTAGTTTTTGTGTAATTTCTTGTCAAGTAGCTCATTGCCTTCTTTTCATTTTTAAAAGAAAGTAAGCCAAATTTCTCAGGTTTCAAAGGGTTAAAATTTTGTATGTATAATACAGGAATATGCTTTCTGTAGATGATATTAGCCTTGAGCCACTTAAAACAAATAATCAGTAGTCAAAGCATCCAAATGTGCACAGTGTCTCAGAACGTCACAATTCCCATAATGTCATTAACAGACAGCAAAGTAAGATAAATTTGTCCTCAAAATCAACATATGCTTTTATGTAAATCAGTAATTATTCATTATCTTGATAGTTAACGTGAGAGAACAACGCACAGTAAACATTTTCTTATTCATTCATAATTGAAAATTTTATCCTTTCTATCACATTTGTGTGTTTAGCTGACCTGCTGTGCACTGACTGCTAAGACTCTCTAGGATCCATTAGCAATTAATTTGGATTAATTAATTGGAAGTGTACTAATTGAGCACTGTCTCTGTTTTCCCCATTGGCCTATTTAGTACCAAATTACATCATTCGTTCCAGGAAATGTCTGAAGAAATTATTGGGAAATTATTAGGAAAATACAGACGCTTCTAATAAAGTGTTATCTAGAATTTGTATGTGATAATGGCATCTCTTAAATTATTCAGGCAATAAGCATCAGTTTGTAGAAAGAAATATCTTTGAAAACTGCTGTCTGCCACAGTTTTCAGATGCAGTAAGTGTTGTAGTACTTGAGTTCAGTCTTTGTCTAAAGAGCGGAGATCACTTTTGAAAAATCAGTCATAGACCTCTCAGTCAACTGAGATTCCTTTTTTTTCTATCATCGCACTTCTAGAAATATTTTGGTCCCATGTTTTAGCTGCAGAGTGAGTGCTGGATTCATGATGCTCTGTTCTCCGTTACAGGCAGCTGTGGAGCCAGACCCATGGTGAATCTGAGTAAGACAGTGCCAGCTGCCTGCAGGAAGTGAGGCTTTGCCCGGTCAGGCTCAGAGGTAATGTTATCTTCCTCTTTAAAGTGGTGAATTTACAGCTGAAAGCAACTTCATACGATACAGTCGCTGGCTTTTTAAAAAAAAAAAAACTAGTGTCGGCTAAAAGAGCTGCACATTTTTTATCCCTTAGTTAATGTAGCTAGCACGCATTAGGTCCAACTTGGCTTGTTTTCTCATTAACGAGGTGAACTTCCCTATTACACTGAACGTCCTGCTGAACCCCACCCCCTGGCAAACTCTCAAACTCAGTCAGTCAGTCAGTCATTTTCTGTAACCGCTTGTCCTCATAAGGGTCGTGGGGGGACTGGAGCCAATCCCAGCTGTCATCGGGCGGAAGGCGGGGTACACCCTGGACAGGTCGCCAGACTATCGCAGGGCCGACACACATAGACAGACAACCATACACGCTCACAGTCACACCTAAGGACAATTTAGAGCCACCAATCAACCTGAGCTGCATGTCTTTGGACTGTGGGAGGAAGCCAGAGACCCCGGAGAGAACCCACGCAGACACGGGGAGAACATGCAAACTCCGCACAGAAGGGCCCCTGCCCACAGACCGAATCCCGTTCCCACCAGATTTCGAACCAGGGACCCTGTTGCTGTGAGGCAACAGTGCTAACCACAAAGCCACCGTGATGATTTAATCTGATTTCATGGTGCACTTTCACATACATACGTATATACAGTATATCAATATAATAAGTGAACGTAGATGAATATTCATTTGTTTTCTGTGGGTGTTTTTATGGGAATGTGGATCTTTCAGATCAATGTAAGAAGTGGCTATTGCATTTTCTACATTACTCTAAGTGTGTCCTGCAGTGGGTGACTTGGTCTCGAGACTCCCTGATCTTAGTCTTGACCTCGTCCACAGTATTTGGACATAGCTCATGCTTTCATACAACATCAGACTTATATCAGTACTATCTGGTTTGATACTGTCAAAAAAACATACAGTAACACATGTTCTTGTAAAATGACAGTAAACTGCCGGCAGCTGTAGATGCCTACTGTTACAGTGTCAATACCATAAATTACATTAACACCAAATTACTGATAAATTCATGACAGTATTTACAGTAGAATTGAGGTTTACAGGTTAATATTGGTTCCAAAAAAGCATCAGATTTACAGTGTTTTACTGTATTTTAATTTTAATTTTGTCACAGTCTAGATTTTTGCTGAATGACATGTAGTTTTTATTTTACAGTGTCAATACCATAAATTACTTCAACATTATATTACGGTTAAATATATTACAGTATTTAACAATAGAATTGGTTCCAAAAAGTATCAAGATATACATTGTTTAACTGTATTTTAAAAATCTATACATTTCTGTTAGAATTTGGTGGTATTTTTACAGCAGTTTGTTACAGTCTGCCCTAGTACTATATCTCGCAATTTTAGTAACTAGTAACTAATGGGAAATACTAGTTTGGGTTATATGATATAACAATCTCAAGGTCCACTTACTATGTAGTTCTTGAGCTTTGAGCGACATTGCGCTGTCTTCATCAGCAGATGGAGTTTGCACAGCCGACGGCGTGATGGGTCTGAAGAGGACCTTTGGGTTGAGATTGTTTTGTCAGACTGTTGTTTCCAAAGTCGAGATACTGTCAAAACACTCTAAAATGCCGTCATTATTTGTCAGTACTTTTCCCTGAAGAACTTTTGTGCACCGTATGTTCGTCTCTCTCTCGCTCTCTCTCTCTCTCTCCTCAAACCAGGTTTTGACAGTCACCTCTCAGCCTGCCAAGTTCATACAAATGGCCACTCATGTTTGCATTCAGCAGCACCGGTCACAGCTGCTTGGACGTCTGACAGGCCCGTCTAGAGTTCAGCCACCCTGTCTGTGTTGACAGCTTCTGCTATTAAGGACGCCAGCAGTCCTCGGCTTCCCGCTGAGCTACTGACTGGTTTGGAGAACACAGTATGTGAGTGTGTTTTCCTTCTTTACTCTCAGCTTTTAAGTCTTAAACGTTAAACTTGAGTGCTGTAGTAATATAATAATAATCTGCAGCGAGGTCAGAGGTCATGGCTGGATAAAGAAAAAGAAGAAAGAGAAACACCAGCTCTTTCAGATGGCACAGTATAAGAAACTTTGGTGAATTTCTGTGTGCTTTAAGCCCTAAAAGAGCTAAAATCGTCAAATTGAGCATAAAATGTCAGCACTATAAAGCAGGATACCTTCAAGAAACAACTTTGACAACCAATGGCACATTCATTTCCCAACTAATACCTGAATTAAATACCTTATTCCCCTTGAACTCCAGAGGCTTGTAAATGTGCAAGCATTATGTTTTTTATGCCGTATGCTCTAATCAGTGAATAATAGTGTAAAAAAAAAAAAAATTCAACTTGAATAAACAGCACTAGGTACTTATGGTGACAATGTAGGAGTTTCATTTGCAAATGCTTTACCTTCTCCGCTAGCAATGAAGAAAAGTCAACTTGTAATTATTGTGGAAGTGTTTGTTTGAATCTTAGTCGACAGAGGTATTTAAGAGTCTGAGCCAAATCCTCATGCAGTCTCCCTTGAACCCGACAGAAGACACCGAGACCCCTTTAATCTTGGCGGTAATGCACTGACAAGCTCTTCTGACGCACCTTTCATTTGAAATGTTTTAATGTCTCTTCACATTCTGCTCCTGTCGTCTCCCTCTCCCTTTGCTTCTTCAGTCTCCTCATCCCTTTTTCTGGAGGTAGGCGTTGTCAAACACATAAAAAAAAAAAAAAAGAAGTTTGAACCAACTTCTGAGGAACATCAGTCCAGCTTTAATCAGAATTTTAGTGCGGCTTTTTGGAGAAGTTCATTTATTAAAGTGATGGCATTTGTAACATCCGGCTCTGCACCTGTTTTTGCATTCCCAAGGGAGGACAAACCCAATCATTCCCAGTTCTCATCCGTTTAAAGCTGGCATGTACAGTATTGTATCCATCCTGCTAACATTCATTCGGCTGGACATAGGGCTGAACATGGGTGGATTATGAGACAATGGGGACCTGGGCACAGACACGCAAAGAGCCCCACCACCACCCCTCCATAGATGGAAGACACATAGACTTTAAAGTTGTGAAGCCTCTTCCTACCGTTTTTTTTTTTTTTAGCCTTAAGGTAGTTTTGTGTCTCTCTGAGGTACAGTAGTTCTGTTTCTTTATTGGTCATTTTGTGACTTTTTGTAGTCATTTTGAGTCTCTTTGAGGATTTTTCTTGTTTCTTTGTAGTCATTTTGTGTCTCTATAAAGTTATTGTGTATGTTTTGAATTATTTGTCTCTTTAAGGTCATTTTGTGTCACTTCAAAGTAACTTTGGGTTTTTTTGTCAGTTTTTGTCTCTATGAGGTCATTTGGGTTTTTTTTTTGGTTCTTTCTCGTTGAGGTAATCTTGTGTCTTTTTGAGGTTATTGTGTGCGTTTTTTGCTATTTTTGTCTCATTTAGGTCGTTTTGTTCCTTTAGTTATCATGTGTCTGTTTGCAGTTCCTATGGATCTCTTTGTGGTCTTTTTGTGTCTGTCTGTAGTCATGTTGTGTGTATTGTTATGGTTGTTTTGCCCCTTTTTGTAGTCCTAGTATTGTGAATACCCTCTTGGTCGGTATGTGTTAATTTGAGGGACATTTTGCTGATAAAGGCCAGAGGGTTCCCTGGCGCTTTGGGGTCCTGGGGCTATGCCTGAGAGGCCTGTTCAGTAATCCATCCATGGGGCTGAGGGTCAGGAGACTGGAGGTTTTTATAATGCACAACCTCATTTTTAGATGAAGGTCTGGCATTGCTTTGATGCAACGCAGCCAAAGATTTATCAAAACTTCCATTTTCACCATGTATCTATCCAAGAGGCTTATCATGTAGGGGTGTGATGATGGCTTTTGTTTGGCCACCACAATCTTCTGTCTGTTTCCAGTTATACTTTTATGAAAGACTCAGTGCAGTAAGAAGCTTTGAAGGGGATTAGATTGTTCTATGATGAAACTACGAGCAAAGAAAAGTTTCAAGGTTTTCTCTTGTACTAATACAGCTATAAAATGGAGCTATCACATTATTTACCTGTCTCTTGGGTCCTTACTGAGGACATAATGGACTTATTAAACAGTGACCCTTAATCTCCTGCACTTTGTTAATTGGCTTCTTAATTGTCTGTTTCTTTTCAGACATCAGACATGTGTAAGAGGATTGAAATGCTTCATGTACTGTATCTTTGATACTGATTTGTCTTAATACCAAACTAGACAGCTGAAAGATTTTGAGGGCTGAAGGTATGAGGGGTTATGGGGATGAAACTGTCAGCATCCCACTGTGTCCACCACAGGGGTGCACAACTTACCATATGGAGAGGAACTCAGATGTTTTAACATGAGACATTTGGATGCTGCTTAAATCCAAAGCACATTGTGGTATTGTAGTGATCTATGAAGTGTAATAAGAGTATGCAGAGCTGCAACATTCAGCGTTCATTCATCTTTTGCTCTTTATTCCTGTAAACCTCTTTCCCCTGTAAGTGTCAGTAATGCTTTTTTTGTAGGTCCTCAATTTTCAGATACATAATGATTCATCTCCAAGAATTTTGCTGTAAAGAAAGAAGAAATACATTTGAATCAATTAATGTTTGTATAACGTAGCCTACACATGGTACATGTAGCTTACACATAGCCTATGCGTGGTACATGAAGCCTAACTTTAATTGTTGATGTTGTTCATTTCTCCCAATTTCTGATCCTATTCCTGCTAGAACATGTCTTCTTGTGAAGACTTTGAACTAGAAGCTTTTACTGGTGACTTTTCACAGTAGAAAGGACTACCAAGCTGCAAGTACACTGCTAGATGTAGCTGCATGCTAATAACATCAAGGAAATGTGTAATCTGGGCTGCTAATGTTGTTCATTTCTTTTTTTTTTTTTATCATATTCCTATTAGAAAATGGGATGTGAAGATTTGGATTTAGAGGCTTTTCATGGTGTGTTTTTTTTCACAGTAGAAAGTGCTGCTTTAGTCCCTTAATAAGTCCCTGATGCATGCAGGGCTACACTGCTGCATGTAGGCTAGCTACATGCTAATATCAAGGAAAGATGTATAATTTGCTGCCAAAGTTGTTAATTTCTTCCCAATTTTGGATAAATTACTGTCTTCTTCTTGTATATCTTTCATAGTAGCCTAGCCTAGAAAAAAACATCAGGGAAAGATGTAATTCTGGTTGTCGATGTTGTTATTGTTTCCCCAATTTATGATCATATTCTTGCTGGAACTTGTCTAGTTGTAAATATTTTGGTTCCTTTGGTGGTTTTTCACTGTAGAAATTGCCAAGTGTACTGCATTACAGTCATATCCTGGCTGCACAGATGCCAATAGTGCAAACATGGAAGACTGAATTGCAGTCCAATCAGAGCAGATTGGACTTTTTCGGGCGTCTTTAAGAGACAGGCACTAAAATGTAGGGTCTCAGAAGTTGTTCTAGCACAGACTCTATATAAAAAATCAGTTATGGAACATCAAAGAATGTGAAAATGTCCTTGTAGAAACCCAAAATACAAATATGAACCAAAAAAAGCAAATAGGAGGTCCCCTTTAAGAATCTAAGGAAATTTAAGTTAGATCATTTATAACAGAATATTTATTTACAGCAGTTCATCTGTTAGTGTATTCTTACTTGTGGCAAAAAACAACTGATTTGAGGCCTTCAGTGCTGCACAATAAAACTTGTTCGAACATTTTTACAATGCTTCCTGCCTTGTGAATTTAAAAAACATAAAATTTTATGTCCTAAAGACAATGACTGTAGTGCTGATAGAATTTAGCAGCATAAAAGGCTATAACCTCCTGCCCTCCTCTGCAAATACACACAAATGCACGCACACTCAAACACTCATCATTAATGTATTTCACTTCAAAGTCTTGGCAATTTTCTGATGACATTCACACTCCTCCAGGGTCAAACAACATCTCACTGCCTCCGTATCAATTATTAAATATTTTAAGCAGCATCCCGCCTCCACCTCCGTCACCCCCTCGAGACCGATGCCGTTATCATTTTTGTCAGAGTCAGTTTCCATCTGCATTTGTCATCCCCGCACACATTTACGAGTTATCAATCGCTGTGTCAGGATGCAAAATAACTGATGTTCTTTGGGGCGGGATTGGATGGGACTATCTGGGGCTTTCAATCAATGCATATTCTCTCTCTCTCTCTCTTCTCTCTCTCTTTCCTATGCCACTACTCCCTCATAAATCTCAAAGCATTGTGGGGCTGTAATGTATTTGTGGGGGGTAGCGGCCCGGCTGTGGGTGCAGATGGGGTGGGGGGTCTTGGTGACAGAAGCCGTAGTTATATTATCAAACATTACACCTTAGGGCGAACACGGTATCAAGGGCTTTCAGCCCGTGTAAGCTCGGCACGGTGGCAAAGGAGGAGGCACGGCTACAGCACGCAGGACAAGAAGGGATTACTTTCTGTCGTCCATAAATCAACTCTCCAGCTAAACTAATCTCTCTGGCTGGATGGCAGAGTAAATACTCAGGGTATAGGGATGTAATGTGTGCTTGATGCATCTGGTTATGGCTGCCTGGATGCACACAGGAAGGGTGAGAGGCACTCCGCCAGCAGTTACAAGTTTGTTAATGTATACTTTCCTGCCCGCTATATCCTTCTCTATCTTGTTTCAGATGACTGTGGTGGGTCGGTCAGCTGTATGGTGTTGATAGTGTGTGTTTACAGCTGTGTGTGTGTGTGCGTGTGTCTATGTGTGTCATTTCCCATTACTAAATATTGGGAATAGGTTATATTAAAGCGTATAACCCTTTGAAACCTGGAGCAACATCACTTTTGTTGTGCTGCTTTCAGGTGTTTAAACCTTTGTACCCTGAACAACTTGGTTTGATTTCTTTCAAAAACATGGAAAAAAAGGCATTGAGCAACTTGGCAAGAAATGTTGCTCAAACTGCAAGAAATTAGTAGATGTAGAAAATGTGTGTTATTTATGGAGCTAGAATAAAATGCTAGAAAAAAGAAAAAACTATTTAAATAAAATATCCACAGCTACATTAAAGTATTGCTGATTTTACTGTAATATTTCAACAGTTCGCATTTGCAACTCACATACTATTGATATCATGCTGAGGTTTGGGACTAACTAAAAAAATCTCACAAACTTTTCTAGCTTATTGAATAGCATTTATGGAGTTTTGGTGTTTTTTGGTGTCTTTATGCTAAGCTAAGCTAACCATCTGTAGCCAAATGCACAGACATGAAAGTGGTATTAATCTTCTAAACTAACTCTTTGCAAGAAAGCAAATTAGCACATTAACGAAAAGGTGGAACAATAACTTTAAAAACCAACACTTAATACGAAAATGATAGCCAGTGCATTCATTAGTGTATATGATTCTTAGGCGATTTCATTTATCCATGAAAAAGGACTGTCTGCATTTTATTATCAGTAATGCACTGTACTGTTATTTTGAAATTGGGCTGCTCAGCTTTTGCTTCTCGTCTGCATTATGATGACCTGGAATATGAAACCTCCTCAGCAGTTTGACAGATGGTTGCATGGTGGTAAAGAATGAGGGCATTGCCATTTTAGGGTACAGTACAGCAGAGGACACGAGGCTCCTTAATGTTTGAGCAGTAGGAGGGGCAACATAATGAGAAGCCGAGCCGAGTCTTCACAGAAGCAATTTAAGTTCAAATCAGACCTCGGGGAAACAAAGAAAGCCCTGGTGACATGCAGCCCGCTCAGAGTAAATCACCTCTTACATTGTGTCTGGGCTTACCTGATAACTTGGTAGGTTTCTACATTTCCCTTTGAAAAGGATTTTGTCACTCAGGTTAAGGACACCACTGGGGCCTCAGGATCCTAAATGACTGTTTGAAATTGCTGCGTGCACAATTGTGCATCATATTTTGCACTCCCTGTGGAAAATAATAATTGAGCCAGAAGATGCATAAATGACTGTGAATTGTAATGAGGCATGTTTTTGTTAGAAATGATCTGAAGGGATGTACAGATGTATTTCACTTTGTCTTGCTCAGTTTTGACACAAATTCCCATTGAACAAAATAAACCAAATCAGAGGTACATCTTGTTTCATTTTGCAAGGAGCAGAGCTGAAAGATTTAGGTGATTAAAAGAGCTCTGTACGATAGTCAGAGTCTATCTGTGATTCAGAGGTTCGAAAAAATGGAGCCAGCAGCTAGCAGCTAATAGATTAAACAGTGGTGGCAACTGTGCTCACAGAGCTAATGGTTTTAACGTAAGGTTAACCAGAGGGTGTGCACTACACCTCTGCACCACCACTGCACTGATATCAGCAGAAACTGCCATATTAGCGAGCCAGTGGGACCATCTACCGCAACAACAAACAGAGAAGCTCAGATTACAAAGCCCACAGAGGTAGCGTGACTTTAGTCTCTGCTCAAGACGCCATCACTCCACTATATCTAAAAAATGGCTTGCTGCTATAATAATGCTCTGAATAGAATATAGAGCTAGATTAATCAATTAAGTGATCTAAAGGAGATTAATTGTGAATTTAAGCAAAGAGTGGCAGTTTGCTGGTTTAAGCTTCTTACTTTTGTGGAATTGCTGCCTTTTCTTTTCATACATGGTAGTGTATATTTAGGTTTTAATGTTTTTGGTTGGACGTCACCAAGTTGGTCTGTCTGGTTGGTGTTACTTGGTCAGTCACCTGTTTCCAATATGGCAGCTGAGTCACAGACGCTCTCATTTTACAGCTAAACAGTACACTAAAATATGTTTCGGAAAACATTTTAGGTTAGAAATAGGCAATGTAGTAACAGATTCTTGATTCATATTTGATCAGCGACGCATAGTGAAACATTTTTACAGCAGTTCATTAGCAGGCATTTATGTAATTGACGGCTGGGCTGTTCATTAGGAGCTCTGTTGAAATATTTATACCATTTGGTTATGTATTGCACCACACTCTTGGTGCACAGAGCGTACTCTGGGCAAAGAGTAAACAGCAGCACATCAGGCGCAGTGAAAGTAAAACTTAACCATTTGTTGCACTGGTTTGCCTTGTTGCAGCGGCTGTTCCTGTCATCCATTGATCTGATCTGATCAGCTCTGATTGAATTGACTGATCGATTATCCACCCAAACTGCTGTCAAGGGAAAAAGGAAAAAGAGCTAATGGCGAGTTCCGTCTGCGCTGCTTTTACAGACCTGCAAAAGCCTCTGAAGTTAGAGAGGGGACACTGAAGAGTACAAAGGGACACTCAAACCCATCATCATCAGCTACTGCCAAACATAGACATAGACTCTAATTCCTAATATACATCTCTGCGAATATAGTCACCATTTAACCAAATATGACACAAAGTTATTTTCATGAAAATTACCATCTGTAGCTTTAAAATCAAGAAGCCCTTATGACCCCTGTGAAGCTCTGCTGACCTCTTGTGGGGGGTCGGTACCCCCAGTTTTGAAACTCGTGCTCGAGAGAAAACACCAGTGGATCGCTAAAGAAATGAAGATGTTTCAGTTAAATTTGAAAGCACAAAGGCACAATTATACAGGAGGCTCTTGAATATAGCTTTTTTTTGGCTGCTGGGATTTTGGGGAGATAAGGAACCTATAGTCCCTCTAACCTTTCTCTTCTCTGGTGACCTTGCGCAAATGCTAATAAAACGCTCTCTGTATTTGTGTTATCATGTGAGACGATTTTATACCTCACAATACACTAAAGTGATAAAAAAGACCAGGGAAAGAAGCATCAACATGGTCTCCAGAGCACTGAGGTCAGGTGTGGCACGTAGTGAAACCTTAATGGGATCTGTTGACCTTACTCGTGAATGCTAACATGCATTCACCTGCTTTTCAGTCCAGCAAACAGAGCTGTTTGCTCGTATGTCGACTTCTATATGTCTGAACGTCACTGCCCAGATCCAGCTGGCCAGTCACAATATTGCATTATTCATGAAACATAAACACGTAAAATGGATTCCACTGGTCCACTCCCCACCAAAGTCAGAAGATTAATGAGTCACTCTTTAGGTTATAATTCAAAGTTCATCCTCACATACATCATATTTTGAAGCACATAGATTATAAGAGAGAGAACATTTATCATATGACAGGGCATACACAACCTCTCCAGCTACACACACACACACACACACACAGACAAGACTCCCGTCTCCAGCTACACACACACACACGCAGACAAGACTCCCGTCTCCAGCTACACACTCATACACACACAATTTGTGTCAACTGCAGGCCCCACCAGAGTGAACCTCCTCTTTCACATCCAGTTATTCTAATTTTATTCAGACACATCTCCTCTGAAGCATTAAAGTGCCGTTTGCACAAACAGATGAGAGATAATAGTCTAAGAAACTGGTCATTCCTATACTCTGCTGCCCTGTGAGAGCAAGAGAGATGATAATCATTCATCACAATAATCAAACCATGAGACACACGCAGGATTTCATGCCGCTTCCTGTAACACCTGACTAACAAAACTGGTACTTTAAAGTCAAGAATGTATGTAACAGCAAGCTGTGATTTGCCTGAGGAAGAATTTCAAATAGAATGTTATATACTGATTTTTACAGAAGCGTGATGCATTTGCTTGAGAACATTTTTTCTCAAAGAACGAGGTCATTATCTCCAAATTATGAGAAATGTTACATGGAAATAAATTCTGCTCTTTTTTTCTAATTAATAAGATAATAGCATAAGTAAAAAAAAAAAACAGCAGCATTTTTAATTTCTTAAGTGAATGCATTACTCTTCAGTAGATTTTAGTATTAAACTTTACCTAATTTTTATCAGTAAGAAAATGTATTCTTACGCAGTATATATTTTTTTCATATCCCATAGTCTGTTAACTTCTCTTTCTGTTGTGTCTTTTATAGGACTTGCATGGTGTGTGTATTACCAGCCATTCACATTTTTTGAGTATCTATTTTCACTTTATGTCAGTATATTGAATTTTTTTTCCCTCATTTTTTTCTTTTTATATTTGTCTGCTATGCTGACTTTTTAAAGCACCTGTCATGTTTTTTTTAATTATTATTATTTCTGTACTGAATCTAAGTTTAGTTGTCATTGTTTTAGTTCAGTTTTGTGACATACCACTATGAAAAGCCCAGTTGCCAGGTAAAAGTGTTTGCATTGAACGTCTCTGCCAACCACAAATACGTTGCATTTGTGCATTTTGTAAAAACGCATCAATGTTTTTGAAGTGATGTAAGATGAGCTGCACTGAAAGATGGAGGGGATGGTCAATGGCATGTCACCTGGGCAAGACACCTGCCAACCAACAGAATACTGATCAAAAACAAAAACAAAAAAAAGAGTTGTGGTTTTTGTGAGTCATTACTGTGTTTCCAGTGGCTTTTTAGACACAAAAAGCGGTTGTTTTTCAGAGACATAACTGCTTTTCCTGCCAGTATCGTCCTCCTCTAACAAGGTATTTTATGTCAAAAAACAATCTTTCGCAAACCATATCCAAGTGTTTTTTGGCTACACCTTACAACACAACCGCTACATAATATCTAAATAACTAAACTATAACTAAACTATATTTTTCTCTGGCCATTGAATTAAAATAAAGGAATGATGTAGCATGGTTCAAAGGGTTAAAAAGAACATACAAGAAAATTACCTGAAAATTAGTTTAAAAAAAGAAAGAAAGAAAAAGAGTTAAAAAATATGGAAATGACCTGTAAAAAGTGCTTGAAAATGCTAAAAATTCCGTAACACAATTTTAAATATATAGCCATGATCATTAGAAATATAGCTTTCCCTATCATTTTTTCCTTTTCCACAGATTTTTTCCCCTAGCTTTTTAAAAATAGTTTTCTAAATATATTAATTTCTTACAATTTGTGACTCATTTCATGCTATGTTGCTCATTGCCTTTTTCCCCATGTTTTTGAAAGAAATCGCTCCAATATGCTTAGGGTTTAAATGTGTAAATACTTGTAAAAAGCGTCTGAAGGCAGCACAAGAAAAGCAATGTTGCTCCATGTTTCAAAGGGTTAATTAACATTTAACTGATTACTACATTTCCCAGATCTTAACCAAAGTGCATTTGTTGCCTGAATCAACAGGATTCTTGACCCAAAACCCAAATTCTGGTGTCACGATCCCGCGCTTTCTATACCCGCCATCCTCTTGCAGTTTATGCTGTAGATGAATGCAGAGTTTCATTACCTGAAAGAATCATAGTTTCTGACAGAATGCAGCCAGTAATTATGTCACCACGTCTATGTAATTAAGAAAACAGTTTAGTGACATCCAGTCATAATTCTAGGAGACAAGGTTGCATCTACTCATTATCTTTACTTAAAAAAATGCTATGTAATATAGCTGCATTGAAAACAAGACACCATCACATTTGTAAAAGATGCACATCATTTATAGTTTTGGAACCAAACTGGAAAGTTGCAGCATTGAGGAAAAAAGTGGCAAAAACCCTGACAGTGACAGCTACAGATACGGACCATATCAACACCCATGAAAATGACAGAAAAAAAGGGATGGCAGGCTCATCAAAAATAATTCATCCCAGAATACAAATCTGGTACATTGGATTAACTGCTGGTCACAAATGAAACACAGACTTCATCAACTTTCTAGCAATTTTTACTGACAGCTGATAACCTCTCAAACATCCAAGCAAACATTAACCCTGCCTCTCAAAATGATAGACTGTATTATGTTCTAATCTTCCCTCAAATACTTGATAAGAAAGGCTAATTTGAGTGCTGATGGAGTCGAGAATACAGCTGAAGCTCGAGAATAAATACAGATATCGTATCATAATC
The DNA here is from genome assembly GCF_008729295.1 of Plectropomus leopardus. NCBI lineage: Eukaryota > Metazoa > Chordata > Actinopteri > Perciformes > Serranidae > Plectropomus > Plectropomus leopardus. Next base: position 21,894,377 of record NC_056480.1, on the reverse strand, counting down.
ACAAAGAGCCGCGACTGCACACATTTAGAAACAAATTGGTCTCTTCACAAGTCCAATCACAGTTTTAGAGAGTTGATGCCGGCAGATTGAATTCTCTCTAAATTGGCATGGCAATGTCACAGATGCCACTTCAAATGAGGTTTGAACATATATTCATTCTGTAGCTCATTGGCTCATGTTAATCCTCTCCATTTGCCACTTGTCAGAGGCAAGTGTCATTTAGCGTTGCCATCGCTGCACAGTATTTCAGCCTTTCAGTAACTCACACAAGACGTGTCAGTCTTTCAATCAGGCAAAGAGGTTTCAGATCAGCTTAAACTTTTCTGGCCACTGATTAGATAATAAATTATGCCAGAAATGTATCCAATTTGGCAAAATATGAAGGCTTTGTGGAGTGATTTATTGCTCAAGAGTTGGTGGTGTGTGGATGTCGTTTACAAATCCTCAAGCACTGATGGACTTCTCCGCACAGATATAATAAGCAGCATGCTGCGCAGAAAACACGGCCATGTGTTTGCGCTCGACTGTACTTTTAAAAATGTTTACTACCACAATGTTACACTGCAGTGGGGGTAAATCTGCACTGACTGAAAGCTGCAGAACAGATAATAAATGCTCCTTGAGGTGAGATTGTTTTGTCGACTCCTGTTACTAAGGTCAAGAATGAAATTTAAAGCCAGATGTTTAAGTCTACACACAACCTAGCCTTTCAACCTAGCCCCCTTTTTCTAAGTTTTTGTGTCTGAGTGACAGCGATTTTTGAAATTGGTCCAGTATTGAGTGAGAGTGCTGCTACTGGCAGATGCGAAACAGGCTACAATATAAACATTTAAGGCTAGTGTGCACAGGCAACATCTACTAAAAGTTCTTGTTTTTGCCATTGCACTTTAGGGTGCTACAGTGTGCTGACCTTTTTGCATGTTTTAACAGCTGGTTTTATACTCATTTTTATACCATTTATTTGCCTGTGATTTTTACAGGTTTTAAACCCATTGAAGCCTGGGTCGACATGTTTTTTCTTTCACTGCCTTCAGACACCTTTCACAAGCATTTAAACCTTTGAATTGGTTTGATTTCTGGAAAAAAAATGCAATCAGCAACTTGGCATGAAATGTCCTGCAAATTAAAAAAAAATAGAAAAAGGTAAAAAGAAAAATGACCTTAAAAAATTATATTTAAAAGAAAAAAGGAGAGAATCATTAGAGAATGATTAAAAATATCAAGAAAATGATATTTATGATGACTTACTTAGGTAATATATATTATATTGATATTCATTCTTTTTCATTTTATTTTTGCACTTTATTTTTGCAAATTTCAGGTAATTTTCTGGGATATTCTAATGATGTTCTCATGTTGTACTTGACTGCTGACCTAGCTTTAGCTTGACCTTTTGTTGTCAAACTATTTTGTATTTTATGAGTTAATATAAGTATCTGTTCTGTTTACTGATAAGGAGGGCCTGAAAGTAATAATAAGTTGTCTATGCTGGCATGGACGAGAAGTCCTTAAAGTGCTCAGAAATTTGAACAGTTACACTTTTGTGACAAGTGCATTTGCTGATGAATGGAGTTTATAACATAATTTTAAATATTTTTTTCCCTTTTTTCTGTTAGACATGTTATCTTGCTTTTTTAAAAAATTATTTTCCAAATCTACTAATTTCTTGCAATTTCTGGAACATTTTATCAAGTTGCAAATTATCTTTCCTCCCATGTTTCTGAAAGACGTCACACCAAACTTCTTGTGAAAGGCGTCTGATAACATCGCGAGAAAAGAGACGTTGCTACAGATTTCAAAGGGTTAATGATATGAAACCTATAAGAGACAATCAGATGCCTCCACAGTCATGTGACAGCCTCTCCTGGCTGAATCATGAAACAAGCGCACCGTCTGGCTGAAGGCGGTCCATTTAAACCTGAATTTAAACCCTTCGAAGCCACGCCCTTCCGGAACTGCGCGTCATACCTGCAGGGGAACTTCAGGTATGTCAAAATGTCGCCAAACTCCTGCTGCTGCTTTTCATACAGCGTTTTTTGATGGATCAATGCCTGCTAACAGCGCAAATGTGTACCATCAGGATTCATCTGTGAACGGAGATGTTCTTGTTCGCTTCTGAAATCTGAAGAAGGCGTCACCAGCACTTTATACCGAAAGTGGTATTTTCTGGTGCTGTCATCGCTAACCGACCTAACGTGACATCAGATCGCGCTATGGGGTTTTACACTACATCTACTCTTCAAGGTAAGTGTCTGATACTGGCGCTAACATTGATGAGCTGTTGTGTTGGCTGTGTTGTGTTGGTGTTGATGTGCTCTTCTAAACATCTGATTGTGTTGTCTTTGCATTTGCGGTGTTTCTGCTCTCCTGCTGCTGCCTACATGTGCAATATTTGCTTTGATATTATTCTCTTGCTGACCTTGGTTATTTGTTTCCTTTGGTCGTTGTGTTTGCTCCTGCATCATGTTGCATTCATGCTCTGTATTTGCTGAATTGAAAAAGATTCATAATTTATTGTGCTTATTTTAGCCTTTGAAAGCTGACACTATGTCACTTCTCTTGTGCGCCACCGGCCCACACATACGGAATGGCAAAAAGGCAATTAGCAAAGAAATGTTTCACAAATTGCATTAAATTTGTATATTTAGAAAATTATTTTTAAAAAAGTGTAATTTTCAATGACATTTTTGAAATTTGGTTACAGAATTGTTTTGGTTTTTTTTTAACAAACTTTCCCCATTTGTATTTTTATTATTAATATTTATACATTTTTTATTTTATTTTATGACTTTTTCACGATCTTTAAAAAATTAATTAATGAATTACATTGTTTTATTCATTGCTAATTTTCCGGTAATTTTTCTTTGTACTTTTTAATAATTACTTAATAAGAATAATTTCATTTTTCTTTGCTCATTGTCTTATGTCCATGTTTTTTGAAAGAATTCAAGCCAAATTGCTAAGGTTTCACACAGTAAATGGGCTGCATTGACATGTGATGTATTTGCTTCTTTGCTGCTGCTGTTGTTTTGGAGTTTTCTTTTGTGTCACTGCAAACTTGAGTCATTAGCAGAGGGTTTAACTTTATAATTGATTTATATATAGTTTTGCAGCATTTTTCATTTCATATTGGTTCCCTAGGAAACTCAAAAAGTTGTCACTTTCTATATTCTACCCATTTCTTCCACCTCATGTTCAGTGAAGCATTAGATAAACATTTAAAATCAAAGCGTGGGTTATATGTCAGCTTGCTTTATTATTCTTTATAGATCCATTTAACTGATGAGCTGCTGAGCTGTGCTTCATGCTGCTGCTGAACCCAGCCGCTCTCATGGCAGCATATCCATGCACTCATAGCTTTCTGATGCTTGTTTGTAGTTTTTTTTTGAGCTCACAATTATCTGCTGCATTATTGATGTGTCTGCTGCTGCATGATGTGTACCAAGTCATGTTTTTTCCACTACATAGACAGTACACTCCCTTTAATGGCTGGAGTTTTTTGTGTTATAGCCACACGGAGGCCATAGATGGACTGTAGTTGATGTCTAGTTGTCTGTTTATTTTGTGGTAGCTGTGGCTCAGGAGGACGAGCGGGTCGTCCACTAATCAGAGGTTCGGTAGTTTGATCCCCACTCCTCCAGTCATCATTTTAAGGTATCCTTGGGCAAGATACTGAACCCCGAATTGCGCCCAATTGCTGTTCCATTGGTCTGTAAGTGTGTGTGAATGTTTAGGCTGAGTAGCAGGTGGTACACTAGTATGTTCAGGGATGGATGTGCCATATTGTATCAAAATGCTTGTTGGAAGACCTTTTATGTCATGACTTCTTCAATGCTTTATCATGGTCATTCTTTTCATATCTGCTGTGCAAAGCTTGCTATATTTGTGGCGTGTTATAAAGCAAATATTACATGGACAGAGATTAACTTTGGACTTAATAAATCTGTTCCACATAAGTTCAAAGAAGTCTCAAACTAGGGCTTCGTGATGAAACCCACCTCATTGTAACTTGTCAAATACTGTTGTCACTGGGCCTACAGGTCAAAATTTGTCATACTAGATACCCTCCTGCATCAGTTTTGGACGGTCAGGGATGGCGTGTTAATTTGCGTCTTTTATAAACACACTTCCATTTTCAGAGGAAATGCACACTCTCTGCTCGTTATATACTACAGTATTTTTCCAAAATAAACTTACGACGCAAGTGAAACATAAAACTTTTAGGTTTGTTTCCTCAGATTATGGCAACTAAAGGACATGGTTTAGAATAAAAACATCATGGTTTGGTTTAAAGGTGTCTGTGTTTTGGCATCTGTGTGTGGCTGTATATTGATGAGTTGGGAGTGAAAGCAGACTGGCATGGCATGCAAAAAAATTAGAATGCAATTATTTTGACAGATATTGTAATATGAGTCGTGATTTTAGTGGAAAGGGTCATTCATGCATTTCATTTTCACAAAAAAAAAAGATGATTAGGTTTTGCTAGGGTCTGTAGGTTTTGATTTTGCATCATATTTTACCAAAAAATTGCAGCTTCTGCGATTTTGATATTGCACTTGGCCATACTGCACCTTTAATAGTATTTTGAATAACGGTGCAGCTTTACCTCAAACTGTAAAATAGAAGCAGTTAGTTTTCCACTCATGTATTGCTTCTTTTAATTACATGCAGTTTATTTGGTCACATCTAAAATTAAAACACCACAAAATACAAACCGTTCAGTTCAGACTTTAAACTTCACTCTTCACTCTCAGCATGAGGCAATAAACACAAACACAGATTGTATTTTCTGCTGTTACGTGCAATTTCATGTTATTATAACACTAACTGGTAGAATATGATCTTGTTTATTCTGCTCAATGAAAAATACTTTAATTTTTTCCCCATGTTTTTATTGGCTGCCTCACACACTTGATTCTGCTTCTCGGTTCCCATGAGGAGCATTGTGGGTAGGTCATATGATCTCGCACTCCTCATCATCTTCCCTTTGATGAACAAATGAGAAGTCCTGTGCTCTTTGAAGCATTTTTGTGTGGCACGTTCAGGCAATTAATGCGTACGTGAAAAGCCAAAGCGAGAATAGATGAGACACGATGACGAGGACGCGGCGAGGAAACGAGGGATGGGTTTCAAGCTTCATCACCTCTTTCCAGGTGTCTCTGCCCGCATGATTTCATCTGTGCACTGCAATCAACTTCCGTAATGAAATAAGTAATTAACATATTATAATTGTGCTACAGTTTGATTTGACAGAAATCATTTTCCATATCTAATACTATGCTAATTTAATCTGTTCCTCACTCGCCAACATGACCTTTTGTGATTAAGTTTCATGGCAGTTTCTTCTGTGTTCCTCTGTGTGTGTGTGTGTGTGTATGTGTGTGTGTGTGTGTGTGTATGTGCATGTGAGGGGTTCATTTTAGAGACTGAAAATGTACAGATTTTACTATATTACAGCAGATCATATAAAAGCTGTGTTTGTGAGAGCGAGAGGAAAATGAAGTCGCTGGGTTTTTCTGTACGCCGAATATTATCCTCTCCACTGAGTGCACATTAATCAAACAGTGGATTAGTATGAGGTTGGGATCTGTATCTGTGCAGATTCTGACCTTTATGAAAGGGGACCTATTATGCTCGTTTCAGGTTCATACTTGTATTCTGGGTTTCTACCAGAACATGTTTGCATTCTTTAAAATTCAAAAAACACATACTTTTCCTCATACTGTCTGTGCTGAAACTATGGTATTCACGTTCTGTCTGCGTAGCTCAGTTTTAGCGCCTGTCTCTTTAAGCCCTCCTCCTGAAAAAAAAAAAAGCCCAGCCCTGATTGGTCAGCTTTTTGGCGTCCTCCCTTTCTGTGCTCTTGGTGTCTCTGCTGTGGACCAAAACTTCCCTGGAAGTATACTGCACAGCCCACTGACTAGTACAAAAAAAAAAAAAAAATAAGCTGGTGCTTGACATGAAACAGTCTCAGTCCCCTTAGCAGTCTCCAACTTTTGATTTGAATCTCCGACTTTCAGGGGGCAGCCCTAGGCTCCTCTAGACTTTCTGACTGTTGTTGGCAGGGGTGTAGCCCCAAATTCTGGGCCCAGTGCATAAGTAGTATCTGTGGGCCCCACCACCCATCCACTCCTGTTCCATGTCTCTCTGATGCAATGCTTTTTGTGTTTTTTTTTGTTATGTTTCTTTTACAAAGTCTGTATGCATTCCTTCCCTTGTCTTTCTTTGTTTTGTCTTTTCTTTTTTGGGACCTCAGGTAAATTGGACATGGCAGTGTTCTTTGGTCGTCCAGCAGGATGAGTAGCAACTCAACTCAATCAGCTATAGCTGTTTTTAGAAACATATCACAGTGCAGAGGTGGACTTAAGCATTTTGCACCTTCAAGGGCTAAGCAAGGCCTCAGAGAGCTTCCACAGTTTTTGTTAATACAAGGTTAATTCTTTCAACCGATTTGTTCAGCCAATTTTAATTGTTTTATATATACAGTATGATAATTACTTAGAAAAAGAAAATTACAAGCAAAACCAAACCAAACCAATTCTGGCTTTTTGAGCCAATTTATTAAATCATTTCCTTGTCACCTTTTATTTAACCTTAGAACAAAAAACTGATGTTGATTCAGGTGTTAAAGCGTTAATTAGTAAAACCGAAATAAAATTAAATAAATTAAAACAATGAAAAAGGAAGGATTTACATGATTTGATTGGCATTTTGACAATAAGGAAGTTGTGCCATATTACCATTACAAAATTTTACATTTGGGAAAAGGAGACTCTCTGGCATCAGCTCGGTACTCTGTGTCGGCTGATGCTCTAAGTTAAGGTATCTGAATCAGTGTCGGGAGAGAGAAGGCTGGAGGCACAATTGGATGTTTCTGAGCCATGTCTTCACAGTATTGGTGTTTTAATTCCGGGTTATATCATGTTGCTTTAGCATTTATTCAGTGTCCTTCATGCCTGTCTCCATTGTTGCGAAAATGTCAAAACAAATAGTCGACAAAAGGACACAATTTTGTCAGTGATTCAGGAGAGAAAACACAAGTGAACTACATCTTAAATATTCTTGGGGTTTCCAGACAGCAGCAGAGTCCCCTTCCTCTTTAAGTGCACTCCTCCTGGCCGAGAATCAAACTCATCAGACTCGGCTCTCTCCAAGAAAACAAGCTGCCTTCAGCCATCAACACACGAGCAATCACGCTCATGAGAGACCGTAGTTATGATGATCACATGAGACTCGAGCTATCATGATCACAAGTTTTCATGTTCGTGAGATTTACCCTCCAGAAAGAGCAAAAAATAAATATCATTTTACGTAATTACTAAAGGTCAAGCAGTCTGCGAGGGATGCAGGAAGTGGAGAGGAAGTAATCAGAGCAGCAGTCTGGCATTAGGAAGACTGACAGAATATGTGCCAGCCGGTAACGAGACAGCGCGCCGCAGAGCTCCTTGTTTTGCTGTATGATGGCTGCGAGGCCTCGGGGTGCGCTGACAACATTACCATACTCTTCACCTCCTATATACAATACTCGTGTCATCATCGCCTTGGTGTGGCATCGCCCATTTGAGTCTTGACACTGTTGCTATTTTAGAGTGTCACTTAAGGTTTCAGGCATGAGCTTATTAGTTCAATCAGACTCAGTGCGGATGCTTAGTGTGTGCCAACTTAAAATCAAATCTGAGCATGTTGCACTTGAATGCCAACTTCTCCCCGTGTGGCTCTCACAGTTAAGTGTAAAATTTGATTTCTTGGAGTAGAAGGCGTTTTTTTTTTTTTTTTTTTTTTTTTAAACGGCAGTCACGGTGACGGATTTGAGAGGAGCCTTTTAATTTAGTGTTGTGTTGTTTTGAGAGAAGTGTTGCATTTTTAGGTTGTTTTCAGAAGAATAAAGCAGGAGCTCTGAGGTAACATTGCTGAAGCACAAGTCTGCTGTTGTCATGCACACTCTCTGTGTCCATTTTGATTTGTGTCTGCTTAGCGTTGTTCCCCCGGGATTTCCTTTACTGCCACAATACTTCCTTTCATCTTCCCCATTTCTCACTCTTTTCTGCACAGTCGAGTCAGTCGCCACCACTATCACCACCTGGCTTTTGATTCTCGTGTGAATACGACCAAGCCAAACAACTGAGGTGAAAATAGATTTGTTTTGTGGCTGAGGCAATGAGCTCAAATCCGTAGGTGCATGATATTTTTTTTTTCTTCAAACTGTGAAAAACGGCTTTATTTTAAAATAATTTTTTTTTCAGGGATGTCCATGTCGCAATAAGTTTGCTTCTAGATTCTTACTTGATACAGGCAACACTATTTATGTCACGAACCATTAACTTTTTAAGTATTGAACAGCTGGAATATAAATCAGTTCAAGGCATAATTACAGAAAATAGACTTGATTTAACCAAATGTTTGAAAATCAGTATTATGAGTGTGGGTTGTCACTAAATTCCAAACTTGCCAAAAACATGCAGTGTGATTATTTAGAGGGATGCACTGAAGCCCAGTGTGTAAGAGAAGGAAGGAAGACATTAGCTGCTTTCAAAACAAAGTGTGGCCCTATATGTTTAAATACTCGTGGCTACTCCATGTAGGAGTGACTGACAAAAAATAGCATACCAAACTGCCACTAAAGACTATTGTTAAAAATGATCAGTTATTATCATTATGAACAAATCCAACAATTATTTCTTCGATTCATCATTCATTCTGCCAAAAAAGGGAAATGTATTTCTTTTTTTTGTATGCCCAACAGTATAAAAGCTAAAAATATTCACAATTAAGAGCTTATAACTGGACTTTGTGAGATATCACTACAGTCTAAGAGTCAGATACACCCCTCGCTCCTCCACAGCTCCATCCTCTCATCCAAATATGGTAACTTCTGTCTCCAAAAACTCAAAATGGCAATGTGGCATCAAAATGGCATTTCTCAAACTAATGGATGACGTCACGGTAACTTCCAGGCTTAGCCAGTATCTACTTTGTCATACCTTCCTGAAATTTCATTGGGGTATACAGTTTGTAACGGTGCAATTTTGCAATACTAACCCCCCCCCCCCCCCCACCATGTTGTAAAATGAGCGATTATTTACACTCTCCTCCCGTGTTTGTGTCAAAGAGTCTTGAGAAAGACTCTACGAGTATGTGGGACAAATGTACAGCATGTATTTACAAAAGTATCTGCCAAAGGAATATAATGTAAAGTAGTATTTCTAACATGTTGCCCTCTGCAGCGGTGAGAGATCTGCAGCTCAGATAGAATTGTTTGGAAGGTTGTGTAGACGGCTGCTCTTTATTTCCATCAACTACAAAATAAGCCAACTAAAGTTTGACACCGCTGGGCTTTAATGATGATACAGATGCGCTATGTGAAATGCTTTGCTTCCATTATCTAGACTCCATTTTGAATTCACATTATTGACGATGTCAGAAGCGCAGCTGCAAGCCAACAAGCCCATCAGCATTTGTCAACGACCGAGCAGGAAGATCTTCTTCAGCAGCTAACTGTAAATGTGTCTGCTTTACTCCATCATACAAGTACAAGACATATTAACAACTTATTGATTATGTAAGCAGCGTCAAATAACATACATGTATACTGCTCCAGCACGTTTTACATGCAAATAGATATTGTTAAGGGAACAGACATTACGCTGGGATGAATCATCGTACTGTCAGATCTGAGAACTGTAAATATCTCCACATTCACAAGTTGAATGTGTTGGCATCAATCAAGCAATGTATTCACATCGGTGACAACATGTTAAAACATGTGGCATGTGAGTGATCGAGAAAACAAAGAGGGCCTCTGAATATATAAACGCATGCATACCAAAAAGAATAAATACTGAAGAACGGAAATGTCACTTTTAATTTCATACCTTACTGTAGAACAACGAATGGCTCATTTAAAAAATATTCAGCAACAAATTTTAGCAACGTGCACATTAGTTTGAGTTACTTATAGATCAGCTGGATCAAAAATCTGAAGAGAAATGGGTGATTTTATATAACTAGCATGTTTTTATCTATTTACATTTTTAGGTTCAAATTATTATATAATATGGATGGATATACTTTATTGATCCCAGATAGGTAAATTGTAGTTAAAGTAGTATGTTATCCAGACGTGGCATAGAAACAGTAAATACACAAGAGAACTATATACTGGGAGGGGAAGAGGGGAATTGGCAAGATTTTATCACTACAAATGGCGTTATCGGTTCTGCTTATTGGTCTGATTCTTTTCCAATTCTCTTATTGATTCTTGATCAATTTTCTGTGTGGAAACTCTGGCGATCTCCAGAGGTTTTTAGTGTCAGCACAGCTGTTTTATCCTCCTTGAAGACAGCAGTGTGTCTCACAGAATTAGAATCTGTGTGTGACGTTCGCCGAACTGATGATGGAACGGGAGGTTCAGCAAATCTTCGCTGTTTTTTAGTCGTGTGTGTGTGTGTGTGTTTGTGTTTTATTATTCTGTGTGGCCTCTTAAAATGCGTTCATGAATGCAGCACAGCCAGAGCTTGTCATGAGCTTTGTTTTCCCGCAGCATCAGTGTGAGGAGTTTGAGTCTGATGGTGGATAATTGGAGCTGATTAGACTGATCGATGAGAGGAGCAGCTGCTGCTGAAAGCAATCTTTTGGACCGGCGCAAAATAACAGTTAAGACTCACTTTAAGCTGCGCCTGGTGTTCTGCTGCTCCGTCTGTGCTCAGAGTACGCTCTGTACTCTGTGGTGCAATGCAATTCGCGGCGCTAATGATCTCATAACAGGATATTCACAAGTATGCTCAGTTGGGAAACAGTGGCACTTGTGCGTAGAGTGTCAGATACATGGCATTCAGAGAATTTCCGTTCATATTGTGTATAAAGAGGTTTTTAGGTTATTGCCGGCGTTTTCGCCCTTATGTGATATTTGTCACCCTTATTTAAATGCTAATTTTACAGACATTACAGGCAACGCTGTTGTCATCTTTCTTCTGCTTTGGAATGTTTCCTCCTCTCTGCCACGACTCTTCTTGCAGCAAGTCATTGTCCTGCAACTTTTAAATGTCAGAAAAACATTCCCACATCCATAAAATGAATTAATAGGCTTGGAGACATATGGTTTCAATGAATCAGATGATTTTGAGCTGGTTCTCAACTGAAACCTGCTCTCGACCCCATCCCTAAATATACATCAAAGGAGAAATAGACGCAAAAGAAATAAGAATTAAAAAATGCAATAAAATAGCTCAATATAAGATATATAGCTATAAAATACACAACATAGAGAATATAAGAGAATGTACTATAAATATAATAAACAACTACTACCTAAATAAAACAGCATAGAGTAACACACTATACATTAGACAAAAGTAAATAAGTTAGTTAAATAAGTTATTGAAGGAAAATTCATATTGAAATATTGCTGCTGCTCAAAAATATAAAGTCATCCATACATATCAATTCTATATATATTTTACATTTTATTGCTAAATATTTGATAAGGTTTCGGGAACTGTGCAGCAGGCTTTTGGCACCAGCTGCACTTGCTTCTCTTCTCTCTTTATCTTATTGTTAATGTTTGTTACAGTCATCCTCCTGTTCTCTGCTACTAACCAAGAAGAGAACAGTCAGCATTTATGTTACAGCCTTGTTATATTTATCCTTTTGTAAACATTTTAAATGTCAGATTTTCCTAGTGGTATCGAAAATGATATTGATTTTCAATATATTTTTCAATGTATTGTATGTACATTGGCAATTCGAGTATGGGGACAACAGCGTTACAGAGTAAACAATGTATTTATGTCTGTAATTGTATTATACATGTTGTTGTTTTTTCTGTTAAGCACGGTGTCAGATACAGAGTGTGTGTGTGTGCGCGTGTTTATGTTTGTATCTTGGAAGGAGAAAAGAGCTTCAGGTTGGCCTGACACAAGCTTGTTATTCTGCCCAGCACTCAATCACACAACAACCCCATGAAAAGAGAATAACGCTGGAGAATCATCCTCCTTGGCGCTTTCCCCTTCCTCGACCTCTGATTCTCTCGCTCTGTCTCCTCCTCTCTCTCTCTCTCTCTCTCTCTCTCTCTCTCTCTCTCTTTCTCTTCCTCTCTCCCCCTGCAGTGTGTGTGAGTGGTATCCATCTGTCAGTTGTCAGTGCCAGGGAGTGATACAGAGAGCTGTCACTTCTCGTCAGCCCGCATTGGTGAGGCCTTTTGCAGCTGCCCTGCCTGACTCGGGGCCAGAGAGGAAGTTTGTGTGTGTGTGTGTGTGTGTGTGTGTGTGTGTGTGTGTGTGTGTGCGTGTGCGTGCGCTAAGGAAAAAGGAAAAAAATGAGAGTGAGGACAAGAAGCAGAAAAGAGAAAAGGGTATTCAGGGGGCAGTAAAGCAATTAAACTGGAGACAATTGAAGGAAAGCTAGAGTGAGACTGGAACCAGTGCAGGACACACAGCAGATTGTAAATATCACATTACCTTAATATGTCCAGCACTGTATCACTATGTGCTCCACAGGACATGAAGTCATCCATGACCTTTATCAACCTCTGTTGGTGACCAACAGGAACTGCAGCAACATTAAAAGATGCTTGACTCCTCCTGTTCAAGTGTTTTTATGTAGATGCAAACCCAGACCAGACCTCTCTAGACAGAATACACTTTTCTGAGTTATTCCTGTGTAATTTGATGTAGAAAACTCACTTCAGAAGCTTCTCAAAGAGCCCAATTGTCAGAATAAAATGTTGGCATTGTACGTTTCTATAAACCACATACATATTACATTTATATTACACTTTTAATGCATATCATATCACAATTTGTGTGCTGAGGTGACATAGTACAGATAACACATATATACACTAAACCACTTTTTCATCAGCAGGTGGAGGCAAGAGGACAGAAGCAGACCACAGTTCAAGACCAACAGACAACAGTTTTAATTTTTAACGTGATGTGATGCTTCAAGATGTGTTTAGGCAACCAAACCAAGTATTTTAAATCCAAACATGATCTTCTCCTAACCCTAACCAAGTGGTTTATATGCCTTAACATAACCATATGTTAACCACAGCACAACATTCGATTTAAAACTGAAATATAAAGAACATTCACTCTCCGGTACATAGAAAATGTACAAACATCTCTGTGGTTTGTAGAAATGTACAAAGCCAGCGTTTCTTCTGATGACTGGGTAGCCTCAAACACATAAACTAAATAAATTAATAAAAAGGCATCTAAACATATACAGCATGGCAGAGTGATCTAAGGACAGAATCGCAGCTTTTTCCTTGTCACAAACCTGCCATTTCTTTATTCACACAAATCATATTGAACTTCAATTGCAATTTTGTGGTATTACTTGGACTGACAAAGTGAATAAATGCTATACATTCACGCACAGATTCTATAAAGTAACTGGAACTGTGAAGAGTGCCAGTAAAAGCCATTAAACCAGTGATTTCCATTCAGCTATTACAAAGGAGGAACAGTAGATATGATTTTTAAGCTTCAGAGAAAATGAAAATGAATAAAATGATTGAACGAGGTACAAAGAGTTCATTAAATTAATCGTAGATCTGGTATGAGTGGGTGTGACCTGAAATGTCATATTCCTTTGTTTTCGAAAAAGAGGACCTGACAGCTGTCTTTGACCATACAGTTTTAGGAACCAGTGAAACCAAATTTAAGCATTAATCTAAGAACTAAAAGTCCCTTTTATGATTCCTGTTTTTCTTTTCACCGTATCTGAAGAACCATAAACATCAGACAAACTAGTCCAAAGATGAATTTAAAAAATAAATCTTACTGCAGATGGTTTCTGCTGCTGGGGAAAAAACACTGAAATAATGTACCCTAGTATATGTTTTCTGAAGTGAGCTTTAAGGACCAGTATAAATAAAACACTATTATGGTTCGTGGAAGATGACTCTTAGGCTAGAGAGGATAGAGCGTGCTTTGTAATTGTATCCATTTGAAAACTCTAACATAGTACACACACACACACACACACACACACACACACACACACACACACACACACAGAGTTAACAACAATAATAGTCTTTGACTACTCAGCGTCAGTCCTTGACTTGTCAACATAAAATATCTCTTTGTGATAGTTGGATGACTCAGATGATGCTTATTCTTCACTGCAAATATTTATTAGGTGAAACTGAACAAAGTTTGCTGTGTTCAACTTTTTCTTATATGTTTTCCTCTAACACAAATCTAACGTGAGAAATTACAAGTTTCTTTTTCAGCATCATGTGTTTGTGTAAAATAAATCTAAGAAATGTCCTTAAATCCTAGAAACGTCCTAGAATTCCAGAAACTTCCAAAATCTAATAAATGTCCTAAATCCTAGAAACGTTCCAGAATCTTATAATTGTCCTAAAATCCTGGAAACATGTACGGAGCTCCTGCCTCCTGTCATTTTGCAGAAGTGGCCTCCGAGCAAAGCTAGTTAAGTATTCAGTATAGTCTGATTGGAATGTTTAGAAGAGAAAAGTGCAGTGCCATTTCTCATGTGCAACATGGACATTGTAAAATCATCTGAACAAGCAACTCAAAAATCTTTACTTTGAGGACAGAAACATTTGCTTTGAGAAGATACTGATTATTTGATGATGGTTGCATTGTCAGAGCTGTTACTTATGACGACCTGACTGTAGATCGGTAATAATCTGAAACCAGTATTCAGTTTTTATTTAATCTGAGGTCATTTTATAAAACGTACTCTTTCTTAAAAGCTCTCTGCTTCAGTGCTTGAAGGTGCACTGTTTTTTTTTCCACATCTCCGGCTCTTTGTTCAGTAATTCCGTAGAAAAAAAACAAGTAAATCAAAACAAATGTGTTTGTTTACAAGGACATAATAGTGACGCTTCGTGAATGGCTCCATCTGACATTGTGAAGTTGTTTATCTCACAGTCTGACATCAGTAAATATTGTTCACCTCCTTCACTCGCAGCCTTTGCGAGGAAGCAACCTTCAGCAGCATTTATATGATGAGCGTGATGAGTGCGCTGTTGTGTTGAAGGATCCAAGAGTCGAGCCTTTCTTTCACTTTCATCTCTCAGTTGAGTCATTTCAAATAACTCAAACAAAGATAATCTACAGCTGCTTCAGCTTCGGTATTGATTGATTTAATACAGTTTAAAACCAGTTGTATTGATTTGCAGTTGCACAAAGAGAGTGTGTGCACTTCAGTGAGAGAGAGATGTGCAGGGTTTCTTGTGTAACTGAATGCATAAAGATGTGCATGGATGCCACAGCTGAGACTCTTTCCTGTTTAAGAGTGACTCGTGTTGTCATTCCCTGTCCTCTCTCCTTTTTTGTCAAATTAGGATGACTAATTTGGCAACATGATTGCCACCTTCAGCAACGCTATAATTCAGAGCGGAGCTATTATGGCGAGCATTTCAGGAGAAAAATGTCCACATTCAGGCAAAGTGCAGACTCAGCAGAGTTTATGAATCATTTGGTAACACTACAGGAACACAGTCGGAGCACCTGAGTTTTACAGCCAGAACTCACCGCAGTGATGGATAACACGTATCACGGGAAAAATGTGCATTTATTGTGCAAGATGTGGAAAGGGTATATTCAGTGGTTTTTGATAGTCAGGTCAAAAGGACATATTTGCAGGAACTGCACAGTAAATACTCAGTTTTGTGTCATTCTTGAGAGGTTAATGTAGATTTTATGATTGATTATATAACATGTGACGCCAGCGGGCATTTTTCAACATAATTCAATGCTCAACTTAGCCGGTTGATGGAAATGCAGCAGGCTGACCACGAGCCATCTGTTTCCATGCTGTTTTTATCAAATCACAAAATAAAGGTGAAGATGAATCACTGATTCAGGCAGTCTTCTGTTCAGTCTGTTGCTGCTTAAAACTGCAGCAGAACTGTTGTATAATGATCATTTCTGTGTCTTTTGCTGACTTTCAGAAAGCTTTTAACCCGGGAGTAATCAGTGCTTAGCTTGTTCTTTGTCACTGGTGAGGAGCTACATGGCAGGAAGCCTCTGATTCAGTCTGTGGCATTTTTTGGATTTGGTCGTACAAGTACTGATCACCTCAATCACAAAATCAGTTTGTCAGAAAACTAGAAAATCTTGGCCCTGACAGGGGACTGTTGTGTATGCACATCCTTTGATACTACAGCATTGGCAACAAGTACCTGCACTGCAAAGCAGCCCACAAAAGGAAGGCAGACTTATCAAAATAAGTCTAAAAGAAAGTCTGACGATAAATGACACAAAACATATGTCACTACAACACGTGCTCATAGAACGGGTCATATGATATCCTACAAAAATACATGCACAAGCAGTTTGCACGATATCATATAAATTAGCGCTCTATGAATGGCGTTATATCCTTAACGCAAAGTTAAGTAATGAATGTACAGTTATGGTGGTCGGGTTAAGGCAGCAAAAGTCACTGTGGTTAGGCTTAGGAAAAGAAACATGGTTAGGACGAACCTTAAAATGACTCACATGGGTCCAAAGCATTGGCCTTTTTTTCCAAAGCATTGGAAAAAGGCAATGAGTGGCCTCATAAAAAATGTTTTACAAATTGCATGGAATTAGTAGATTAGAAAATCTTTTTTAGAAAAGCTTAGGAAAAATATCTAGGGATAAAAAAGAAAAAAGCTAGGGGGAAAAAAAAAAAATATATTACAATTTTACATATTTATGTATATATATATATATATATATATATATATATATATATATATATATATATATATATATATAGAGAGAGAGAGAGAGAGAGAGAGAGAGAGAGAGAGAGAGAGAATTTTGGGGGGGACAGTTTAAGTGCGAAAGGGGAAGAGAGGGCATGATATGCAGTAAACGGCGTACAGCGTCATAGTTTGAAACGAAGGGCCATGTTTGACCTCAGCCTTAGGCCGTAGAGCTGCCCCGGTGTATCCCGGTGTATCCCGGTGTATCCCGGTATCCCGGTGTATCCATATCAAAGATGTAATGTTATGACAAAGAGCAATATGAATGAAGATGAAAAACAATTGAAGTTGTTTTGATCTGTTTGACCTCTTCCCTCAGCTTCATGTATGAACATCTTATC
Source organism: Plectropomus leopardus (assembly GCF_008729295.1). Taxonomy (NCBI): domain Eukaryota; kingdom Metazoa; phylum Chordata; class Actinopteri; order Perciformes; family Serranidae; genus Plectropomus; species Plectropomus leopardus. The sequence continues at coordinate 21,877,304 of NC_056480.1, read as the reverse complement.
TTATAGTCTGGCCCAGTGGTATATTCTGTTCAGTCTGTCTTCACATTTCTCTGATCTAAGTGTGTGTGTGTTTGTGTGCGTGTTTGTGTGTTTGTGTGCGTGTGTGTGTGTGTGTGTGTGTGTGTGCGCGCGCGCGCGCGCGTGCGTGCGTGCGTGCGTGCATGCATGCATGCATGTGCGTGTGTATGTGTGTGTGTACGTGACATTAGAAGCATGAATAAAAATCAAATGCTGTTTTAAGACAAGAAAAACATTGCACACCTTTTAAGAAAACTCTCTTCAAAGCCTCACCACCAAAGCTAGAAATTCCTTCCTGAGGCATCAGCAAAATCAAAAACAACAAACATCGCGCTTATGCTCCTGTTTAGTAACTCAAATGTAGTTTTTTTTCTGGTATAAAAGAAGCAATGCTCAAACACTATCAAAAAAGTTTCAAAGCACAAACCCCCTGTAAGAATGTATCAGTTTTTGTCTTTTTAATCTTGGCGTGCTCAAGGCATGCAGAGTTTGTTGTTTCTTTTCTGCATTTTGTATTTGTGACAAAAGGTTGGCAAATTGTGACAAATTGCTTTACCCTGAATTTACCTGGTCTTTGTTGGGTTGTGCCAAAAAGGAAGGATTTGAACTCAGATTTGTGATAATTATTTGTGTTAATTTTCTCTAGATTTAGTTTAAAATAACAAATAATTCTACGCCTTTCTGAAAAAAATAAAATAAAATAAAATAAAATAAAAATGTGTTAATGATGACTATGATCACCATTAAAAAAAAAAATCACATTTAAATTTTCTCGAGCGACTGGAGTTTGTTTCAGTGATGAAGTATGGTGCTCATGGTGGTTGTTGTCGATGGTGGAGGCTTTTAGAGCCTGTTATTGACGATGCAGGCACCCCACCCAGGAGAGAGTCAGAGAGAGAGAAGCGAGGAGCTCTTGCCCTATATAGAAGTCCCCGTGGGAAGGGTTGAGAATCTTTGATTCTCTTTGAGTAGGCATTTTGTCATGTTTTATATCGTTCAACTAATAAAACACGAGTCCTTGACTAAAGACTTGGACTCCCTCTGGACGTCTGCTCTACATTGGCAGCAATTGTTTGCCTTAAAAACACTCCTCCGTCTCTTCCCACAACGGCAATTACTAAATGCACTGTTTACTGCCTGAACATTTTCATTTAGCATACGTTAGGAATATTTGATGCTCGTGTGAATGTTCATTTTAAATCTCATCATAAGACAATTAGTGCAATTTCCTCTTTGAAGCTTTGCAAAATATCTAACTGTATTTTTAGCTGGTTATTCTCAAACAAGAGTCAGTGTAGCTTGAATATAAGCTGAGGACATTTTCAATAAGGATGATTATTTTTATAGTATGAATGTAAGATGTTTGGGGGAGAAAATGTGATCGGTCCCGATAATCGACCAGGCCAGTAATCTGTCGATCCTGAATGTTTAGGCACGGCATTGCTTTGCTAACATGCTCACAGTGGCAACACTAGTTGATCTTGAATGGGTGTAAACTTTACCAACTTAGTTTAGTACGTTAGCATACTAATGTTTGCTAATTAACACTCATAATTTATCCAACAAAATCACCAGAAAAAAAACGTTGAACATTTCTGCAAACCACGTTGCATTTGTACATTATAAAAAGCCAATAGTTGCTGAAGTATTTCAGTTGAGACCAAAAGCAGTAGCCCAACTAACATAACTAACTGACATTACCATCTAGCCTTGCAAGCATAGCTAAAATCTATAGATCAAAGCCAGAACAGCCTGCATTAGTGTTTCATTCCTCTAACATGAAACAAGCCTTCAGTGATCACTCTTTACAGGTTGGATCTTAAATTACTCAACACATCTGTTTATTATTCAATTTCAAGTCCTTTAATTTATAGATTCATTTTAATTATCAAAAACACAACTGAGCATCCTGTCATCTGACCATTACTATTTAAATCATTCTGCTTACCTCTATGTTGTGTCACGCAGATAAATTAAGAAGGAGCAGATTCTCCTGCAGGCATGTCAATACGTACAACACATTTTTCCTTTATAGGAATTATTAGGGGCAGGAAACAAGATTGCATTATGATTCAGAGGGCTATGATGCAATTACAACATAATCATCCATGAATTTTATATATATATATATATTTTTTTTTTTTTCCTCTTACTATGTGACCATTGTTTTTTTTTTTTAAACATGGCATATTTGGAATGATCTATAATTGAAGTAAACACGTGAATCTAGTCGCATGCAGAATGGCCTTTTTTACGGGTTCCTTTTTCCCTTCATGTGCTAGCTTTTACACCAGGGCATTTCAGGATGGATTGCATCCTTCTATGGTTACTCACGGTCAGCCATCTGCACCAAAACTCATGTTTAACACACATGTTTACATCTGTTTCATTACGCCATCCAGTTGGTTCAGCTGCGAGGAACCTACAGCTCAATCTGCCGTTGTTACAGGTGATCACATTGTTGAAAATTAGGTTTTTAATTTAAAATTTTTGAATCGAGACATAATTTGTCAAGGCAGAATCGCGATGCGTCTAAGAATCGACCCATCCCCCCTTTACTAATTAAGACACATTTTAGGGACTACATCAGATGTGAATGTATTATCCTGCAGGCAGGTGAATCCCTAACACTGCGGCCTACAGTTTCGCCCACGGCTGCCTCGCTACCTCTCAGGCATTTTAAAAAGGTAGGCGGAGGGGGAGTTTTTATTGTTAAGTGGGCTTGGACACAGTAAAGAGCCAAGAGCTGGTGTTTAACAGCACTATTAACAGCGAGATGGGAGATCGATACAGCAAGGTAGAGAGGAGGCGCATCTCTGTCACCGTGATGTGTTATTAGTGCCCGACAGTGGAGGGATCTGGCTTCTTTCCAGTCCCCGGGCCTTGTCGTGTACTTTGCTCCACAGCAATTAAACCAAACCCCCTCCTTCCTCTCTGCGCTACAGATTCAAAGCCTGTAAATAACCATTTCATAAATTACAAAAGCATTAACAAGTGTCGGCTTGCGGTGAGATCTTTGACATAACAAATAATACCTTTAGCTGAGAGATTTATTTTGGCACCATCGAGATAATATCCTCTCAGTCTTTTTAACAACGGTAGTATATGACTGTGATACCTTCAAGGTCTTAGGTAATGCAGACAGACGCGCTCATATTCATGCCCACATGGTTACTCTTTATTTACTTTTTTCACAGAAGCTATTTCTCCAGCTATTGTTCCTTAGAGGGCCAAATGACGAATAACCAATGCATCCAGAGTTCCCTTGAGGTGAAATAGTGCAGTGTTGTGGTGAAGGCCATGGGCGGTTTATGAGACAATGGGCCCTGGGCACAGACATGCAAAAGGCCCCACCACCTCTCCTACAGAGGAGCAAGACACACTGACTTCGGTGGTTTTAAGTTTCTGTCTTTGTCTTTGTTTTGCTTCATTTTAAAGTCATTATGCATCTGTGCATGTGTTTGTGTATGTGTTTTTTGGTCACTTTGTGTCTCTGAGGCAATTATTATGTGTCTCTTTGTAGTTGTATTGTGTGATCTTTTTTTTTTTTTTGGTCGTTATATGTCTGTGGTTGTTTTGCTACTTTTTGCATCTTTTTGAAGTAAGTTTTATGTATCATAGGCAGTTTGTGTCTCTTTGTGGGGGTTTTGCCCCTTTTTGTGTCTCTGAAATAATTGTGTGTTGTTTCATGTTCATTTTGTGCACTTCTGTGGTTGTTTCCCCTGTTTTGTAGTTATTTTGTATCTCTTTGAAATAATTCTGCCTTTTTTTGGTTGTTATCTTTCTCTGTGGTTGTTTTGCCCCCTTTTGTGTCTCTGAAGTAAATTTTGTGTGTTTTTGTGGTAGTTTTATGGTTGTTTTTGCCTCCTTGAATAGTTACTTAGCAACTCTTGGTGGTTTTTCTTTGTTTTTTTTGTGGGTAAGAGACATTTTCTTGGTGAAAACCAGTAGGACCCTGACACTTTGGGCCCCTCGGCCTATGCCTGGTAGGCCTGTTCAGTAATCTATCTATGCAGTAGGCTAATTGTGTATTTAGAGAGCTCTACATATCAATAATGTTTTCCTAAATAGAGGAGAAGTGCTTCAGGAAGTGGGATAATGTGTGCACATCCATAGTTGGTCAAATAGAACAGCTTTTTTTTCACGCCGTGTAGGAGGCAAACAAATTCCTGTGCTTTTTGATCCACATGTGAAAGAAACTTTTAAAGATGCAAATCACTGAAAATGAGAGTGCTCCAAATTGCGATGACCAGCTGTTTAATTTCAGCGATTTCTGCAGGATACCAGGTCAGAAAATGAATGTCAGCATGCCCGCATCATTTATAGGAATACAGCTTGCAACACAACAAAATAGTCACAGCTTATTAACTTGTATGTACACTAGGATCAAAGAAGAAGCTCAGAGAATAGATATGCACTCTTTGATATCTGTTCTTCTTTCACAGATATTAATTGTGCTTAACTGTGAGTCTATTTTAAAGCTCTGGCATACAGTATGTGTTCACAAAAGCAATTTTATCCTCTTTTCAATGTCATGTGCTTTCAATTTTCTGTTGTCCCTGACATTAAGAACTTATTGCGACTGGTCTATTTTCTTACCTTTGCCAGAACTGCTGAAGGAAGCACAATAAGTAATGTGTAGGAAGATGGTGAATTACACAACATCACAGTTCAAGAGCAAGATGAAATTAATTTCCAAACCAGTTTATGCTCACCTCAGGTCACTGAGACTCAGACAGATTTACATCACAACAAATGGAACCACACACCATATATACTGTTTTTATATTGTTGTCTTACCACTCATATACCCTGCATAATTATTTAAAAAAAAATAGATATAGATTTTTACGATGTGAAATGAAACCATATATTCGTCTAACTGCAATACACATAAACACATGAATAAAAACATCATGTTTTTCATTTCTTAACATTTTTGAGAAATGAACTCAAATCATTTTCATGCGCGGGATATATGGACGGCGCTGGCTGTTATTTGAAAGAAGTCTTATGACCAAACACATGTTTTGTATTGCTGAAACCAAAAAACCAAACCCATCATTAAATGAATCGACAGGTTGCACAAGCTGTCACATTCCTTCATTGCCATCAGTGCAGCCACTGTAATTTATTTTGACAGAATTTCACAAACACCATCCTGCTGTTGCACAGAGGGACCAATGTATATTAATCCGCTTGTGAAAATAGTCCCCAATAAAGGATCCATTTACTTCTGTTTAAGTCATGTTTGTGAAAAACTACAGTGTCCAGCTGGTTTATGATATTATTTAGCCTTTCTGGAACTGTATGTTGATGACCTGTTCTTAAAGATTTACTGTAGGTCCTTGCAAGGAGTGATTTATGCTACGTTCACGTAAACTTGTGTGATTGACATAGTGGAGGCCGGATGGTAGCAAACAATCTTGTATTTCACTTTAACAGTCATTTAAAACAAGTTTCTGAAAACATTTGAGGCAAGAAAAGAGCAACACAGTGACAGAATCTTGGGTAATGTGGAATCAGCGCTGCTTAGTTTTACTGCTTGATAATAATTTTTTCAGCCTCTGGTTTTACTCTGCAGGAAGCGGTAAGATGCCCGCTCATGCTTTTACAGTTAAACAAGAAATAGTATGTGCAGTAATATAATCTTGGTTCATATCTGATCAGCGCTCAGTTTGGACAGAGTTTAATTTGAGTTTGAGAAATAGACAGAGAGGGCGGGTTCTGGTTTTTGAGATCCAGGCACTGGTTAGATGGAGGGAAGTCTATCCACATTATAATGCTCGACAGACAAAACTGTAAACATTATTTACTTCCAGAAAGTAAAGTTTCAAGCAAGTATGAGAGTGATTATTGATGTGACTTTCAAAGTAGCTGAGGGGATTAAACTTGAATTTATTTGATGCATCTTTGCCACCGTGATTGCATGATATTGACTTTTGCCAACAGACTCTATTTAACAACATGTAAGTGATGGATGACTGTCTGGCTTTGATATCTTTTGACTCTATATCAGACTCTATCTATGAGCCTTTTGGACTATCAGTATTTTTAATGGATTGTGCTTGTGGTTTTGTGGTGGCAATCTATTTAATAAAATGTAAGGCTGTAACATGGTTTTAACCCCGCGGTGGCATTATGCAACAAATCATTGGATTTTGCCTGTTTGTTGTTGGTGTTTCAACATCTTAAAGAAGCGTCCATCGATTTTTCGTCCTCTCCTTTCAAAGTGTGCTGTAACTGAGAGTGCAGTCGCTGTTGGAGTTTGTCCTCCAGATGTCTCTGTGAACTCCAGATGCTCTCAAACGCTGTCTCGTACGATCATCCTTCTTCATTCCCACTAACAATTAGGTAATGAAATATTGATTTTTAGTTAGATTCATATTGATGCTATTAGCTTTGCATTGATAAATCACTGATGCTGGGAGCCAGACCAGGAAGACATTACTGCGTGTTAATCTGATGGATATGCCTTCCTCTTCCTGCATGTCTCTCTCTACCTGGACTGTCATCACTTCATCTTTACTGTGTTTAAAGCACACTCATAATGATGCTTTCACAAACTCCAAACTCCCCCGCTATACTGACGCTAAAGAACTGAGCATTCACGTCTTGATTAAGAAGAAAACTTAAAGTAAAAAAAATAACTGGAAGAGAAAACCACCTCTTTTTAAGCTTATAATTACCCTTAACTTTATATTTTCCATATATTTCTAGCAATAAGTAGATAATATTGCATTCAATGGTTTCTTGTATTTGAAGCATCCTATAGTGCTGCACTGTTGCAGGTAGGAATCACATCCTTGACCCTGGTGATTTTAATGCCATGCTCTGACAATTACAATACATAGAACAACATTTCCAGTCACCTGCTGTGTCTGCTGGGAAATCTCCTTATCACCAGTGTCCACCTGTCTGAGGCGGTGCTCAGTATTTCAGCCTGCTGCTGTCTCGTCATTGCTGTCACAGTGGGGCCTCAGTATCTAAAACTAAGACTGCAATACACTTTAAGGGCCTGAGACAAATTTAAATGAACTTTTATATGGAAATATAACTACGTATATGATTAAAAAATTCAGATATTGCGACATTTTAGTAGATATGGTCATTTTTGCATTTTATTTCCACTCAATCTAAAAATGATGACGATGTGATTGTTGCTGGGGCCGGTACAAAACATGCTTGTTCCTTTATATCTGGAATAGGATTGTTAGGCTGAGGCATCTCTGTAGCACCACGAGGCTTCATTTATGGTGGTTTGGTGTGACACTTTTTGATTGCAGCTCCTGCGATTTGGTTGTTGCACTGGGCCATGTTGCAGTTTTGATAATATTTTGATTAATTGTGCAGCCCTCTAAAAACCCTCCAAAAAAGTATTTAAATATATCTAAGTTATGAAAAAAACTATATAAACATAGCAAAATAGTATAAATACATATAGAAAAATTATGTCATAAAGCAGTGAGTGTGGCTATAGTAGATCTGCGTCATTTGACGTAGAAAGTTGACATCGGAGGCCCCCCATGTTTTTTGCTTGTGACTCCTCATAGCAGAGAGAGATGATTTTTTGGTTCTTAGTTTGTTTATATGGATAAAATTTTCAGCATGAGGAGGTAAAATTACACAGCATTTAGCAAAAAAATTGAGAAAAAAAAAACAACAACATTTTTTGCAGGTTTCCTGTCAGTTTCTTTTTCTTTCATAAACCTGATTTGAGGGTTAAATCGTGTAAGATATCTGTAGAGATTGTAAAGCTCTCTGAGGCAAATTTGGGATTTGGGCTGTACAAACAAAATAGCTTTAGCAGAATTTTGTTTTTCATAGTTTCTACACTGGCAATAGTCTTGATTGTGTGACTTAAATTTAATACCCTTTAATAATTGTAATGAGTAATGTAACTATTTCAATGATTTCCTCGGAGTAAAGTAACATTACATTTGATTACTTTTAAATTGCTGTTTTAACAAATGTTTTAAATTGGGCAATAAAACAGAGAAATATCCAGAAACAGGTTATAATAAAGAAAACATTCCCGCACGGGGAAAAAAACTCACCAGTATTATGTTTAGTAACTTCAATTTAGTGACTTTTTTTTCACCGCAACTTTTAATGATCACAATCTCATTTATTTTGTAATTTCATAACATGTAACTAGTTAATGTCCAACACTGATGAGAAATACATGTTGCAGAAATAATTTACTTCTGCTGACACTGACTTCATTCATTTCCTCTTTAATCAGAATTGTCCCTACAGCAGTCGCCTTATTTTAACTCTGTACACTATAATTTACACCCAGCTCTGAAACCAAAAGATTTTAGCTTCTCTCCGCCTGAAGCCGAGCTGTAGCCAGAATTTTAGAAATATTGAGGCTTTAATTCCAAACCCTAACCCCCCATAGCGGAGAGAAAAAGAACGCCGCCTACACGTGACAAATTTGACAAGTCACATGTCAAACTCTGTCAAATATTCTGACCATTTAGGAACATCACAATTTATGCTGATTCCAATTTTTTTTCAGCATTACATCCCTTTCGTTTTGGTCTGATATAAATCATATTTTGTCTGAAAACAATAAAATTACATCCAAAAAAATCTAAATCTATTTAAAAAAAAAAGTTCTATATCGTAGATGGATGGATGGATGGACTTTATTGATCCAAATTGGGAATGTCTTGTATTACGGCAGCAGGTTATACAGGCATTGCACTGAATATACATATCAACACTAGAAGACGGAAACATATAAAAATGGAAAAAATACCAAATAAAATACATTAAAATACTTTAAAAAGCCTACACTTCAAACGACCTTTTTACTTTAACAATGATATTCTGCACAAACTAATTCAGATTTTTGAATTATAACCATGTCCCTTTGAAACAAAACAAAAACAAACAAGGAAATGAATCGGGGAGAAAGTGCTTAAAAATAATAATTTTCCAATTTAATTTAAATATGTAACTATGATCATTATAAATATAGTTTTCTGGACGTTTTTCCCAAGCTTTTATAAAATAATTTTCTAAATCTTGAAACCTGCGGGACAAGTTACCAAGTTACTAATTACCTTTTTACCTGTTTTAAAAAGAAAAGTGTAAATTCTGTAATATAGATGCATCTGAACTCAACACACACAAAAAAAATGTCCATCCGGGTTTTGAAGGGTTATACCACCCTGTTAAAAATGTAAACACCATCTCCCAAAAATAAAGTCACTTTACAATACTGTCTTCATTTTTGAAGTCTAAAGGACAGACTGGTTCTCATAAGGACAGCAGTATAACAGCACACACACATACACACACACACTCACACACGCAGAGTCTGTCCTGACAGCTGTCACTCCAATCGGCCACCAGTCCGTCTCTTCTCTCTACTCAACAACAGCCAGGCGTTTCTCTGTCAGACAACATATGCCACTGCGTTTCTGCTGCTCCCAGCTGCCTGACAGGATCTACTCTCAGAGCCTGTGGCCGGCACCAGCTTTCAGCCCTCTTGCTGGTGGCGCTGCGAACATGATCTCTGATGTCTCTCAGGCAGCTAACTGATGCTGTCACTGCACCAAGATATAACACGAACGACTGACAAACACAATGTGACAAGGACATACCAGTGTGCACAGTCGCACAAGAACTCATGCCTCGTCGATGTGCCAGACAACAGTTGCTGCAAGTACGACCTTTATTCAGTATTTATTTTCTCCTCTGGGTTTTAGCAACCAGATACGGTCAGCTGCACATATGTTTACTGTCACACACACAAAAAAAAACACAGTTCAAATGTTTTTCTGTGATGTCTTTGAAAAGTTGCCTGTGGGTGCAGTTTGAGATTTACCACATGTGACAATGTCTCAATCATTCCTGCAGGCTAATATCTGCCTGATAATCAGACGGAAAAGACAAAGATACATTTAAGCTTTTCTTTGTACTGGGTCAAGCTATTAACTAGGGCAGCGTTTAGCTTTTAGTGCAAACAGTTTAGTGAGTTAGTTGTTAAAAAGAGATTTTTTACTTTTATATGTATATACAGTATATATACTGTAAATATACACACACACAAAACCAGTGATGAACTTTGTGACAAAGCAGCATCTAATTTCTTGACATTGCCTACCATCTGCTGGTTAAAGCTGTAAACTGCAGAAGGATAAAGCAAGTTATTATTATATTATTATTTATTATTATTATTATTTTATTGTTTATGATATTATTATTGTTTTGATATTATTATTACCTTTATTTAATCAGAGATCAAATTGTACTGACCCTGAATACTGCAAAAGAAATACAGATATAATCACATGAAAAATGTCAAAAATGTCAGAATTGAAACATATTTATCATTTTTTATCATTTTGTGACATTTTATAGACCAAACATTTTATTGGTTAAAAGAAAAACTAATCGGCAATAAAAAAAAATGTTAGTTGGAGCCCTAATTGTAAAACTATTGAGTACAATGCAAAAACATTGACCCCTGCTCCTGATTCCTCCATCTTTCCCTCATTCAGCTTCTGGCAGCTTCTGTCTGCTTAGCCACCTCCTTTCCTCCCCCTGTTGAACTGTATAATATTTCAATTAATATTTTCCACAGAAATATTGTCCATGGCTCTCAGAGCACTTTTTTCAGATGTAGTTCAGCAGTCTCTTCAGTTTTATGAAGTTGTCCATCAGTTCAAGTCTATCTTCTGAAGTTGTTGTAAAAGTGAAAATTGTAGTAAAAATTTAGCCAGTGATGCATGATGGCCAATTTAGTGGACGGATGACTAATTGTAATTATACCAACGTAAAAATAATGTTTAGAAATATCATCATCTGTATTACTCTTTAGTTGGTAGTTGATGTTTTCAGTTTTTATTACCTGCATGAGCCTCCTACTGAGGCACTTAGCAAGATATCCCTGACTCGCTCAGCATTTCTGGCCTTTTATTGGTCATTTATGTTTTGAGAAACTTGTGTTGCACTTGCATTGCCTGGCCAGTCAGAGGCAGAGTTTGGCTGATGTGCAACTATACCATCAAAACTCAAGCATAATAGAGAGCGGATTTTGAGTACATGTCCACTGTAGTGACACTATGTGTGAAACTTTAGTTCATCAAATGGGATGATACTTTCTTTTGCACTTCATTCAGATTTTATGGTGCAAATAACTGGAAGATAGTCCTCAGAAGAAAAGTAGCCACTTTACTTGTGACGTTTGTCAGTCCTGGCTCTGCTCTGATCAATTTTAAAGGTGACAAGGGATGTGATATACTGACAGCATTTATAAAGATATATGAGAGTGTGTATTTGTCTTTTTGTTGTTTCTATAAGTACAAAGTGATGAATAAAATATTTATCTCATGTAATAAAACAAAGGGGAAAACTACATGGGGTGTTTTTAAAGGCTAATGAGCATATTCAGCTCAGATTGTCAGAAAGCATGGCCTGCGGATACACACTGTTGAATCACACTGCTGGATCAGAATTTGGGTAAAAATGTATTTTCTATTTAAAAAGCTTTAAACTCTCTGGAATCTACTAGAATAATAGGCTGAGTGTGGCAGCTAAGCATAGTATAAACTACTCACAGGCTTGTTTATGTCAGTAGCTCATAGCTATTTTGGCCCCTTAAAATTAAGCAATGTGTACATGTGATGCCTCATCAAAGGTTGCATTTAGTCTACAATGAGTAAATTTTGTCTTCTCACCTTGGTTTATTTGACATTTTAGGCTCTTAAAGATCTAAGGGTACCCAGCAGGATCATTTATTAGAACGAAGAATGATGATCATAGTCTTTGGGGAGTTGATAATGACAACAGCACTATAACAATAATATAAATCTACATTGACCAACTTTATTTGTATATTTTAACAGTCAGACAAAATGTGGAACTGGTGAAAATAGAAATTCTGATACCAACATGATTATTAACTATGAAACATAGTTTACATTGTTACAAAAATGAACCCTGTGAGGGCTCAAATTTGAGCTTCAGGTTTGCATAAAAGTTCAGGGTTGCACTAAAACTCATCACCATGCCACCGTTTCTTCTTACTCCTCGTCATCACAGAATCCATAATTCCTCCTGCAGGAAGGTCACTCCTTACTGACCCTGCACTCTGACCACGTGTGTCACCGAGAGAAATCCTTTTTTATTTTTTTAACATTTTTTTTTAACATTTTCTGTTCTAACTACAAATATCAAGTACTTCAGAGTGTTAAAATTCCACTCTTAGCAAACAAAAATACCATTAAATAAAACAATCATTTACAATATTTATCAAAACAGTTTAAAAGTCAATAATAAATTATGTATTCTCGAGATCTCCCAAGAATCCATAAGTTGATGGCTTTTTGTCAGTATGCATAGTCTATTTCTCTATGGGAGATGAATACACTAAATCAGAACTGAAATATGAACAAACTAAACAAATCAGCTAACAGAAAACACATGAAAACAAATTTGAGAATGAGGTGAATTTTAAAAAGTCAAAAACAAAATTTGCAGCCTCATTAGTTGCAGATGGAAGTCAGGGCCTACCTCAGTAGAAAATGTTATTGCTACATTTTCTGCCCATAAAAATCACAGCCTTGAGTTGCTACATCACTAGCATAGTGCGAATTGAGAGTACATGTTTACACTTTCTTGCTTATAGGAGAAAAATAGACAAATTATAGAAATTTAAAACTTTGAATCATAAAGCAAGACACCATTTTTGTCATTTTGACATAAGTACATGTTTGACAGACTGGCTACGATGATAGCCACCAGTTTAGGTAGATGATTCTGGTTTTCTCACATGAATTGATTGTCTTTTCTGGATCTACAGTTTGGCAGGAGCTATGAATCTTTCATGGATGTTTGAGGGATAAAGACCATAGTGCCGCTCCTGCTGTTTAACATAGATTTTTAACCACAAAAACAGAATAGTTTCATTGATTTACATTTAAGGAGCAGTGTGAGGAATTTAGGGGGATCTTCATGCAGAAACGGAATATAATATTAGAAAGAGCCCTTCATATCTACATATGGAGCTGGTCCTCTTCCAGTTCTATTTTGAAACATAGAGTTTGGCATTTTGGTTGTTGCCATCTTGTTTTGTTGGAGCCAGCATTGATCAGAATTTTTTTTTTTAATTAACTGGGTGAGTTATATAGAAATTCACCCCTGGTACAGTTGTCATTAACGTTGAAATTAGATATAGAGACTGTTTTTTGTACCAGGATGTAAACATGTTTATTTGTGCTTTAAAGTTAGGAATTTTAACGTGGAGGTCTACAGAGGTTGACTCATTTGTTGGGTCAGCCTAAAGTGGCCATTCAAGGAACTGCAGTATTTGGCACTTCCACATTGGCTTCATTTTTCTGACTCTGAAGTTGCCGCTTATTCTCCACATGTGGAGCAAGTAGAGGGATGTTGGTTGCAATCTGCAACCTCTCCTTGAGATGTCACTAAATCCTACACACAGCTCCTTTAAGTGGTATAATCTGCAAATGTAAACTGGAAGTGAGCAGTTAGTAACTTGGTCTCTGGCAGTACACATGGTAGCAGAAGACAGCAGTTGGCTGAGACACGAATGATGCCCTTCAGCACTAATGTATGTGGGTATGTTTAGATACTGATCAAGAATGAATTTACATAAGAAAATCCGGTTGGAGATGATCGTCATTTTCTGTCAAAGTCATGGCAATATTTTGTAGTTTTTGCATAAAAAGCATATTAAAAGTCTCTGTTTGTAGCAAATGTAATGTTTACAAGAATTATTTGTGCCAGTTATTTGGGCTGAAGAGCCTCATTTAAATCGCAACATTTAATGTGAGACTGTCAGCACAACCAGTGCACCCTTTTTTCTTAAATGGGTAGATAGGATCTTTTGGAGTAGGGTTGTATGAGGGACTTATCAATAGTCAGTGTTGTTACCTACAATGGAAGGCAGCTAGCAAGCCATCAGTTTTGAGAAGCAGACAGGTGTACTGTCACAGAAGCTAACCAATGTATTACTGTGGATGGGGGGTAGCGACAAAACTCGTTTTTAAAAAATCCCACCAAATATCAGTGTAAGTTTAAGCTATATTTACAATACCTTAACTGCTTTACCTTGCCTTCAGACATCCCTTTCTCGGCGGAAACTGAAGCCGTTCCATCAGTCTTTGCTCTCCTAAATGCCAACAGACACCTTTGACAAAAACAGTCATTTTACCTGCAGAACATGTTAGTTGGTGGTCTACCACTGCCGCATTTAGTTAGTTAGTTTGTGTTATTGTGTGACTGGAGAATCCAAACAAAACATTTTTATGCACCAAAGTCACACCATGACACAAAAAGCTAACTGATGGAAGCAGCGGTGGACCAGCAACTCCTGTGTTCTGTGAGATAAAATTACTATGCTTGTTAAAGGAGTCTGGTGGCTTTGAAAAGCGCACCAAGTTACTTGGCTTTGGTGCTTTTTTCAAAGACTTCAGTTTCCTGGGCTGAAAGGGCTGTCTAGTGGTAAAGTAAAGCAGTGAAAATATTCCTAATAGATTGTCCACTTATACCGATATTAATTTTTATCATTTATTTATATTTTTTTTTTTTTCCCAAACTGGGAGCATGCCAACCCTCATCTACTGTTGGTTACAAATCTGACCATGGGTAAATACCTCATACAGCCCCACCAAAAAAAAAATCAGAACTATCCCTTTAATGTGTGTGGGGTGGTGAGCAAATTGTGCTAAATCCTGACTTAGCTGTAATTAAACCACCCCATAGTGCCTTACAGTGGGATCAAGATTTTGTCATTTTTAGTTAAAAACTGGAAGCCGACATATGCTTGACTTCGATTCTTTTGATCTTACCAGCACTTAACTTGTCATAGCATCATCCACTCTAGGTTAAGGATTAGAAGTATTATGTGAGTATGGACATAAAACTGAAAAGTAACAATAAGCTGCAGTTTACAGTTAGGTGCCTCACTGCATATTCTGTATGTTAAAACAGTCAAATACAGTACTAACTCTAAATCAAAAAACGAAAAAAGAGAAATTTTACAAGCTTGTAGGCTTCATAAAAACTGGTACATACATAGAGAGGTAAAAGTGATGTAAAATGTTCAGGTCACAGCTTACATCTTCTGAAGTACTTCTGAATGTTTCTTGTGGCATCCTGGTTTTTAACATTTGGTGTTTTTCTTAAATTGTTTTCAGTAAAACCCAGCAGACATCTGTAGGCCTTTAGCCAATATAATGTCCTCTTAATCCTTGTGTGTTTGTGTTCACAATAAGCTCAAACAGTTCAAACCTCATTTCCATATTATTCCAATGTTATCTTCATGTGTGTTTTGGTAACTAACATATCTACACAAACAAAAAGCATGCGTAACACTTCAAATTAAACAACCATATTACAAAATAATAAGAGTCCACCTCGTTGCTTCTTTGCATATATTGTGCATTATCCACTGCCTCTGTGTTATTAGGAGTTATGGCTGGTTCCTTTTAAACACAGCAGGCCTCTTTGTTCAGTAGTGTCGTGCAGGCTGAAAGCCAACAGGAACAAAATGTTTCTTCACGTTCCCTTATGAAGAGACCCTGAGGAGGAAGTGGAGCGGCTGTTCACCTGCAGGAGACAAATGCAAGGCACGCCAGTTAGATTTAATGTGACAACGCTGAGAGGGAAAATGTTTGTTCTACTATTTATAAATGAGCTTCCAGTGCCGATATACTTGAAGTTCACAATCATACACACTAATAGAGAAACAGTGCAATCTGAAATCACAGTTTGAAAGATTCAAATTTCTTATATTATGATTACTTGAAATCATTGGACAATTTATGTTTTATTTGATTAATTATAGCCACTCAGTTTTTTTCAATGTACCTATTTTTGAGTCAGTTTTTATTCAGAGTTCTTTTAAAATTCTCAAAAATGTAAATATAACGCTAAAAAAATTTCTCATGTAGGTTTAAGCTTATACTTTTGTGATAGTCGGCTTAATTTTTCTTTTACTGTCCAACAGTGCTGTGCATGAACCCACCAAAAAGAGGTGGTGGAAAAAATTTCCAGTATTTTGAGTTGCTATATTTTCTAAAAACACGGATGCCAATAATCAGTTTACCATTTAAATTAATACTATTTCAAATACAAATTAGTCTTTTAGTAGCTTACTAGAATCATAAAATGAATAGCTTTTTGAGTCCACTAGATACGTTTTGCTGCAATAAAAATGACTGAAGTGGAATAAACAGACTGAAAAAATGATCTTGTTTGATAAAACTGATGCTGACAAACAATAGTAATATATCACAATATACTGCAGTATCACAATACTCAGCATATGGCAAATGCACGGAAGTATAAAGGCAGTGACATTTACAACTAGAGATGCACGATAATATTGGCATGTCGGCAGATATTGGCTTTAAAATGAAATATCATGCTGATTCTGCCAATATCACATGTACAAAACTCTACAACTCTAAGTTGAAGAATTTTTCTTATTTTGCACAATGACTGAGTGTTACATACGTGGAAAAGTATTGAATTGTAAGTCTCCATCTGCTGGTGGGCCATCACAATAAGAGTATGCATAATATGATGTTAGTTCAAGACTTTATGATCACTAAAATTAGGTGGGGGGAAAAAGTGGATATATCTATCTGTATCGGTCATCGGCCAAAAGAGTTGTTAGAATTCAGCTTTTCGAATATTGACAAAAAAAAAAAAAATCAAACAAACAAACATTTTCTTACAGAACGCCTTGTTTAATCGATCTGTGTTGTCTATTTAGTGTTGATGCCCTCAGTGAAATACTGTATAATATACCTGACCAGTTCTGGGGTGTACAGCATATATTAATACCTCTAAACTTCATAACTGAATTTCTTGTTAAGTGCAGGCTGAGTTACACTATGCTATGCTATTTTATGCAGGACCTTGTGCATTAGCTGACCTGTAATGTGTCGTTAATGTAAAGCTGCACATTAAAAGGCTTGATGTTGTGAAATATGAACATATTATTGACCAAGTGCCTTCTGAAAAAAGACAGTTTAAAGACCAAAAGACATGGAGAAGCAAATAACATAAAGCAAGCTTTCATAATTTATCATATATTAGCACAAAATATGTTCTAATATTACTGCCCCCACAGTGTTATTCATATTAGATAATCTGATTTGTAATTCCTCACCCCTACAGACTGAGCTAGTGCCCATCTTTAGTGTTTAAAAAGTTGCCCACGTATTACTTTAGGGAGAAAGAGGAGAAAGCAAGAGCAGTTGTAGGTAGCATCAGGGTAGGCCTGACTGACAGGCTGATGACACACCATATGGAGATGCTGGGCGAGTTTTTACCCTGAGGGGGACAACAATGTTTTTTTATTATTTGTTTGCCTCATCCCTGTCAGCCTCTCTTACAGAAACGAGAAGGAAGAGACAGCCAGGTTGTGGAAGTTGACAGCCGTGCATGCAAACGCATGAAAATACGCAGACGCACGTGTGCACAGAAGTGACAGACTGTATTCAGACAAGGTACAGACACAAGAACAGGAACACACAGTTGGTGAAGACACACTGTACATACTGGTGAGGGACAGAAGGACTTTTATGCTGTTCTTAATTTTAGAAAAGGAAATTGACAGACCAGGTTTGCAGTCAGCTGACTGACTTACGCATTTCACTGCAATTAAGGCAAAATCTCATTGTCCCACCACCAACTGAATAGCAGTTTGGAGACAATAGTCTGAGCAATAGCCACACTCATTGAATGTATGACATTTTTTTGTGTAAAAAAGCACCTCAGCTCTTTTTTTTTACATTTTTTATTTATTTATTTTTGCTGAAGGTTAAAGGGAAAGTTTGGATTTTTTAAGTAGGGTTGTATAAGGTACTATTTCAAAGTCACTGTATTACCAATTGTAGATAGCGTTTGACACACCTTTGGTTTAACAGGGATGAGGGCAGCAGCAAAGTATTTTTGACGCGAAAAAAGTACCACTGAAAATTGACATGAGTTTAAGGGTAGGCTATATAACTGGTTTATTTAGGACTGTCTGACTGCAAGTTTAAGTGGTGAAAATATTTGTGTAGACTTAAATTGATATCGATATTTTTAGGTGGCTGAAGTACATTTTGTACCTGCCCTTGTCAACAGCAGTAAATTGCTGAGCTTCCATGCCTGTTTCTCCAAACTGGGGATTTACGGATGGCCATCTACTACAGATATTACACTGACTATGGATAAGTACCATGCAACCCCACTTAAAAAAACCAAAACTGTCCCTTTAATATTCTCTTAGAGTTGTATTTACTTTAACACTGCAGGCAACCCTAACAGCAGTGAAAGTGGCTTATGTTTATTATCTATGATAAGTTCAGAAACGTAAAATTATTATTGTTTTCTTATCTAAAACACTTAAGTTACACATGAAAACATATCTGTAATGTAAGCGGTAAAAATGTAAGAATTGAGCGTTTGATTACAATTAAGGTCACTTAACTAATTTTTCCATATACTGGAGCCTTGGAGATAATTTATATGCAAAACAACAAAACAATATCAGTGGCTGCTGCGAAGACAACATACTTGTTTAGAAGCTTCGGAGTTGGAGTGGACATCTTTTCCAAAATTTCCATTTAACTGCAACATTGCTGTAAAAATACGTATAAAAATAGACATGTAAACATAAATATCATGGTCATTTCTCATTTTGATTTTCACAGATTTCACATGATTTTATGAAGGCTTTTTGCTGACAATCACTCATCCTTCAAAGTAATACATCATAACAATAGACAATAGGGCTGGGCAATATGGCTTTAAAATAATATCACAATATTTTTGGGCTATATGGCGATACACAATACATATTCTGATATTTTTCTTTATTTTCTTAAGTACTGTAAACTAAAAAAACAAAAAACAAAATACAAAATTATTAAATGAACTACAATTACAAATAAAGTAGCTACCACAATAAAAAAAAAGTTACATGAACTACTGTTGTAATTTAGTTGAATAAAATACTATATATAGCATTAAATAAAGTGAAGTATTAAATAAAGATCTGTTGTAGTTATGTTTAATAAAAGTATTGTTATAATTAAATAAATCAAAATGGAACCCATGGTGCTATTTTGAAGGACCAGCTTGTTGGGGGTCTGGTGTAGACACCCCTTTGGCCACGCGGATGGATGCAAAGCGTTATCAGATTACGTAAATGAAAGGAACTGATATAGCATAATATGAAAGGATAGACTTTTTTTGTCAGATGATATATTTTGTCATATCACATAGCCCCACTAGGCGTCACTCTTACTGGGTTGCCAGTGTGTAAGGTGAAGCGGACACTAGTTTTTAATCCATTCAAATTTTAGCATTCAGACAGCTAGGAAAATCAGTATTCAGTTTCTCATCCGCCTGTTTTGACTATATTAAACACACAAACAAAGCTGCTCACCTTGTGGATCAATCCTGGGATCAACAAATCCCCAGTGCTGGTAAAGAGCAGCCAAATCATGGGGACTGTAGTTTTTCAGGAGACTCAAAATATTAATGTCCATTGGCATTTCTCCTGATGATTCATTCTTTACCTGAGCATAACGAAGTGGTTCTAAATATGCTTTGTGACCCCACATGTTCATTGCAGCCCACAGATCAGGACCCTTTGGACCTGAAGAAGAGTCACACGACTGCCTGCGGGAATGAGGTCTATCTGCAGAGGCGTTAGATGAAGTCCCGCCATGGTTTCTGGCCAACATGAAACCCAAACCCTCCTGTGGGAAGTTTCCTTCGACTGCTGCTCTATGGCCTCTGTGTTTGGGGCTGCTTGTGGGCTGGAAACTCGGGGCACTCTTGCTGTGAACAAAACTGCTTGATGAAGTCGCTTGGTTGCTGGAGCTTTTACTTCTTGCCTTCTCTGTCCGGTTGTGTTCACCAGACTTCTTTTGAGGTAGGGGTCCCATCCTCCCACTCGACTGCGTCCCTTCTGAGGAGCGTGAGTCCTTAGACTGGTGCTTGGACTTAGGGACACCTGATTGGGTCTTGGGGGCTGGGTGCTTGCTGCTGCTGCTGCTGCTGCTGCTGCTATGGGTTGTCAAACCTGGAGGCTGTGTGCGCTGAGTTCTTGGAGCAGGTAAAGTAGGGCAGTCCTTGCCTTCCAGGAATGGCGGAGGCCCCGTGCGTCTCCACAGGGTAGTACCCACCTTTAAACTCTTGGGGCTGTTGGTGCAGGGTGCCCACTTGGGTGCCATGGTACTGCTGCCATCCACCCTGTGTGCAACCCTCTGATGGATCCACAGTACTTCTGGGTAGTTGGTGGTATGGGAGCAGTATGGGCACTGATGTCTCACCAAGCCCTCTGTCTTAACGGAATAATTTACAGTGCCATCTCCTTCACTCATAGGTAATGAAGACAGATTAAGGAGATTTCCAGTGTCATTAGTGCTTTGTCCCTGCCCTGTAACCTCAGCAGTATTTGACTTCTCTGTTTTAATGCTTGACTCTGCTGACCCCTGGCCGAGCGGACATGTGTAAGGATTCCAGTATGACTGACTGAGCAACACACTCCTGTTTCTGAGGTAGTCCATGTATCTTGAGGCTTTGGGACCACTCTGGTTCATGTTGTCCAAAATGGTGCTGTGTTTGCTGTAGGGACCCAGGAAGTCCTGGTGCTGCCTGTGCAGGTGTGACCTGAGTAGTGAGGCGTCAACAGTGTGGAAATCACAGTGCTCGCAGAAGTATGTTTTTTTATCTGTAGGTAAGAACAGAAAAGGCAAAGTGAAGGAAATGCCTAGAATTTAAGTGTTTTGTCAGTATGTATACAGCATAGATAGGAATCCAACAATTGTGAAATTCTAGGTCAGTATCAATACAGATGTTAAAAATTACAATTTGACTGATCGCTAATGTAAGTCTTTTTTTTTTTGCTGTTGTAGTATATTTTCTTATATTTTATTCCCCCCTTTTTGACAGGGAAAAAAGAAATCAATGTAAAAATCCTGAACTGTTTTAAAATGAAACAACCTTTAATACAACCTTTCACATGAATTATTTCTTAAAAATGCTTCAAAAGCCTTTTTATTACATATGACAATTTCCTCTCTAATATTTATTTTATACTGCTATGAAAACATCAAATTTCTCCTGCAAACAACTGTATTCAAGTTTCTCACCAAAACTTTACAAGAACAGCTAAACACATCATAAGCATTTTCCTTTGTTCAATACTCATTTTTACTGAATAGAGCTTAAATGCATCATAATTTTACTCAGCACACCCTCTGTTAGCTGTAGGTTTTCCCCTGCTGGCTGCTAACAGCTATCTTAACTACTGTAGCTCTCCTCCTGTCAGTGTCAGCACAGATTTGTTGTTTACAGTATAGTAGGGAAACAAAAGGATGCATCCTCTGATGATTTATGATGAGTTTGCTGAAATTTTTTTTATGATTCACCAATAGGCTCAGTGTAACATGTGTTACAATTTTTACTCCCCAGAACCACAACAAAGTGGGTTTTTTTTTCTGTTTGAAAGACACCGATTTCTAGTTTCCAAGATAAAACGGTTCTAAAAAAAAATGGCTCCTGCTCTCTCAGTACAGCTGTTGGGGTTGTTAAAACCACTAAAACGAAACAGTCACTTTGTATTGTTGTGCATTCGTAAAGTATAGTCACCAAAATCTTCCTTTAGCTAATAAAAAATATTCTGAATAAATATTTCTCTCTTTAAAATATACCAAAGCCTTAGAGAAAGCTTTAATGAGTATGTATGCTCAAAACCTTATTGTATAAACAAGTGCCATTACAGTTGTTGTAATTCAGTTTTAAATTCACTAGAGGTCTCCCTTTTCCACATTGGTGGCCAGGTAAATTAAACTTATAGCAATAAAAGAGAGACTCCTGGTTTGTCTATATTGAGGCACATCTGCATTTCCACAAACATAACCTCTTATAATTTGCTTTAAACAAAAAGGATGCAATATTTAATCAAAGCAACTGTCCCCAGCAAAAACTGGGCCTGGTAATTGATTCCCATTGTTTAAGGATTTTGAACTACTGTCCAAACTGCAGCACAGAATTTGTGGTGGATGTGTGTGGCTTACCCTCCTGATCTTGGCTCCTGGTGCTGCTGGTCTGTTTAGGAGTGAGGTGAACATCTTTTACTTTCTTAGTCTGCAGCGCCTCATAAAACGCATGACCGAGTCCGTTCAACAGAATACGGTCTTTCTGGGAAATCCTCTTGTCAGCACCTTTATTACTGTGAGCCAAGTTGTTGGATGTGTGATCGAGGCCTGTATCACCCTTAATTTTCTTGACGGTGGAGCTGGAGGCGTCGATTTGCTTCCTCTTCTTCTCCTGTTTCAGAGGAACATACTCGCCCTTCTCTGTGTCGTATGCCACCTCCGCATCTGCTAGCCTCTCCTCCCATCCCAGACATTTCTCTGCGGCCTCCACCAGTCGTCCCCTTGTGGCCAACTGCCATGCTTGGTAGCTGCAAACCGGATCCAGTTCTGGAATTCGCCTGCCCAGGCTCTTGTCCTCAGGAGTGTCCCTTGCCTCAGCACATGTGAGGTTGAGGCTTTCCAAAAAATGCCTCTTAGCACTGTGCGGCTCTGAGGAAACAGTGTCGTCCTGTGGTGGATTTTGTGTCTGAGTGCGGCTGTGGTTCGGTTTATGTAGCTTTTCATGAATTCGTAATGCCTTGCGGTCATAGAAGAAGTTCCCACAGCTGGCACAGAGTTCATAGAGGCACTCTTCATTTGTCAGCGATGCTGAGTCCTGAGGAACTCCGTTGATGGTGGCAGGCAGCTCACTGCTTTTGCCACCTCTTAGCTGGGCTTTGACCCGGTGTATGCGCATATGACTTTGGAGGAACCATGCCTGGCGGAAACGGCGTCCACAAATCCGGCAACCATGATCCTGGGAGCTGCGGTGCCTTTTCATGTGGGTTTTAAGGAGTAGTACCTGAGGGAAAACCTGGCCACAAATGGTGCAGGTACAGGACACATCATCAGCCCCTTCACCGACCTCAACACCTTTACTCTTTACTTTTTTCTTGGTTCCTTTCTTCTTCACTTTCCCGTTGACAGTATGAGCTTTATTAGACGTGCTGACGATTTCAGGAGGGTTGGATGTCTCTGGGTTATCTTTCTGCTCTAGATCCCCGTCCCCCTCTTTGTCACTGAGGTTATGGCTGAATAAACCCAGCTTATGGCTTCGAATGTGGGCCTTCAGACTGCCCTTCTGAGCCGTCCTGTGCTCACAGTATGGACACGTGTACGGCTTCTCCCGCGTGTGCCTTCTCATGTGCTGTGACAGAGAGCTGAGGAGAGGAAAGCTGCGGCCACACACCCCACAGGTGTGGCCAGAGGTCACATTTTCCTCTGTCTCTGCCTTTTTATTAGCTGTGGGTTTTTGTGATACATCCTCCCTCTCTTCTGTCTCCATTACTCTTCCTGGAGCACCAGTATGTCAAAAAAACACAGCTGTGTAATAAAATCCTCTTGACTATGCAAAGTTTATCTTCTGAGAGTTAGTGAGTTCTCAGATTAGGCATCAAACACTTGCAAAACATGACAGCTTTAATGTCCATGCTGATATTTGCGGAAATGTTCTTTATCCAGTTGCATACTGTCTCAGCAAGAACACCTGAAAAACAAGAAGAGAAAGATGAGGAAAAAAATTAGACTTGTGATAAATACATAGAATATCATCAAATATATATTTTCTCTATAGTGTTATCGTTCTTAAGAGAAGAATGAAGATAAAATAAACAATGTTCATACATGAAACAATAATAACCAGTAAGAGCAATAAACCAACAAAGCCAATAATACAAAATGAAACAAAGAAAGGATGTATGCCACAATTTAGCAATACCTGTAAAGGCTCGAGCTTTGCAGAGAGCACCAAACTGTTATTTCGTTTTGGATAACTTACAGTGATGATACATTTTGTAACAGACTGTGTGACATGTTAGTAGTTACATTTTAAAGGGTTATTGTGTTAAAACAGTTAAAAAGTACTGTTGTTACAGTTAAGAGATTTCCTGGATGTAAGTGAACGTGTTATTACAGGAGAAGGTGTGAAGCCTGTCAGTCACTTCAGCTACCTATGACTGCAGTTCTGTGAAATAGTGTACTAGTGATTGGCAGACCATTTGGGGGAGGGGTAGCTGTTTTCCTGCTAGTTTGAAGAAAGAAAGTTTGCCTTTTAGGGAGTATGAAAGCAGATGCTGAGGCAGAGAGCAGACAGCAAATTTGGCTGTTCTTGTTTTTGTATTGGCTATGGCCCACAGCAGCCTGTGCTCTGTTTGCAAATGTACTGAGAGCAAAACCAGCTAGTGTCTCGTAGCCTTCTTACTGAAAGAAAATATAATGTAATGTAAGTATGTGTAGTGCTTTCAGCTCCAGTTTTTACCGGGAGTCTAATTTTTCCACAGCGGTAACTTCCTCTCCAGAACAAACAGGTGACGTAATTTAAACTGGTAAAACCACGGGATAAAGTCATTTTTTTGTTACAAATCAGTGTTTCTCCTGTGCAGTTTGGCTTATTGCAGACGGGCCACTAACCGAGTACATAGTTTGTGCTCACATTTTTTCTTTGTTTACCTAGCATCCAGATGTTCAAGAGGTTTTTACCAGAAGCTAAATTATCCACAAAGGTCCCTTCCGTTGGGAAAAAAAAAATACCAAGTGATTAAACCCAGTAAAAACACAGATTCAAGCTGTTCAATGTTAAAAATAAGTGATTTTCATCAGACTCATAAAATACGCAGTCAGGCTTATATTGATATGTTTGTTACAAAATGTTATGTGTATTTGTATTTACACAGAGACACTGTATTTTGTACAGTTCTTGTTGGGGTCGTCATAAACACAGGAGGGTTGATGTGGCAATGGCGCACTGGACACTATTTTAATGAGTGGACATTTAACAGTGGTACAGCTGGAAGCTGACAAGTTAACTTGTTGTCTCATGTTAATACTTATCTTGATTAATTAGTTTATCAGAACAATGAATTCCCAACCCTAACCCTGGACCTGACTCCCAAACCCTGACGCTACTATAGTAAGCCATTTTTCAACATTTTAAATGGTGACTTTTTGGACTGTTCTTTTGAAATTCTACACCAAAAACGTCTTCAAAATGCTATTTCAGTATTAGTTGATCCATATTTACCTATTTATTTCATTATAAATTCCTCTGTCTAGTGTTGTTCAAGGCTTGTGTTGTATGGTTATCTATGAGGTGGTTTGGTGTTGTTGAAACATTTGAAATTCAGTAAACTATAAGTCATAAAAAACAGTGTTTTTCCAACACTGTTTGGCTCATCTAAGAAGGGCTGCTAACTACGGTGGCTGACACAAAAATGCAAATGGACCGATGTAGAGCCGGTGTTTGGTTTGTCTGTTTTGGGCTATTCCGGGAACATTAGGACCTGCACCTGATGTAGATATAGATGTAATGAATAGTTCATTCTAAGTTACCAAAAACATAATGCTAAAGAAATATTTATTGTATTATATCACATTACAGCCAATATATTCCCCTTAATTCTGCACACTGGAGCTTTTAAAATAACTTAAGAATTCAGAAAAGTACAAGAAATTCAATACTATGGCTTAAAATTCAACAAGTAAATAAATAATATTAATAGAGCTTTTTTGGCTTGTTGCCTTTTTAATGCTTGAATGATTGAGTGTGATTTCAATAACAGTTGCGTAATAAAATCTTTAGACTGTGGATTATATTGAAATCATTACGTTGTGATGATTATGTGAATCAGTATTTTGTTCTCCCAAATAAAAAAAAAAAACTGCCAGAGGCCTGATGAAATTTTTCTGTCAAACAAAATCACATCTCTTCTCTGTTTCCTTTTGCTGATAGGTACCTTAACTTCTCTCATAGCAGAAAGCTTTCACTTTGATTGCACTAACAATGAGAGCAGAGGTTGCTAACATATTAGGTGGTTTCTCTCAGTATGTGTAAAAAAAACTACAAACCCTGTCCTAAGAGAGCGAGCCCACTGAGCCAATTTGCTTCACACAGATTTTAAAGTAACCTTTGTCTCTTGGTGGATGAGCGACGCCTGTCTCTACGTATTAGAGCGCGGGTCAGTGTCTCAACATGCGTGTGTGGGTCCTTTGGTTTCCTATGCCGAAATTGAGTGGGTGAGGTGGAGCATGAAGAGATGTATTCATTCCTGGCCAACCAGGATGAGCCCTGAGGGAGCAGTGTGGTCTAACTCACGATCAATAATCCATTATCAACAAACTTCATTTTAGAAGCTCCCATACAGACACACACATAGACCTCATTCTAGAGTAAGTACTTACATAAAATTATGGGCAACAAAGTTCCTCTCTAAATAATTTTAAATAACCGGAGAAGTATCACAAATTGTGTGATACTTATGATAATGAGTGTTGAACTTTATCTGTTAGTCCTTTCTTCTATCAATCTAAGACATCTGACCAAAGCAAAATCATCCATACACAGAGCCGATATTTCCTGTGCTCTGATATGGTTAAACATGTTTTTCAGGCAAACATGACTATTTGTTGGATTATTAATAGTGAAAGAAAGTACTCTGTGGCGTATAGCCAGCCAGGCAGTCAAAAGAAAAACCTGCTATTGTGTTGGCCGCACCAGAACTGTCACATCGCCTCATGTCTGGCCCTCCACCCCTCATTGGGGGGTCGAGAGTGTTATTGTTAAAGCAAAGAGGCCTGGGCCTACATGTCACTGTCTTCAAATACATGTCTGGGCAAAGAGGCAGGACAAAAGGCGACTCTTGTTTGTCTTGTCAGTCTTTTGAGTGTGAGGGAAAACTAGGTGCACACGGAGCCTAGAGAAAAAGAGATCTGGTCTGGATTTTCAGGGAATGAGGTTGTCCGTCTAATTATCTGTATCTGCATCCACGGTCGCATCTGTCTGCATGCACGCCTGCCTGCTCGCGGTCATGTGTGCTGATCCGCTCACGCTGGAATGGGTGTTGTGTGTGGAATATGGGAGGAGTTTCAGAGGTTTTTCCGCACACGGCAGGTGTTTGGAAGGCAGACGCCATCAGATTAGTGCACGGGCAACGTGGCACACTGTCTCCAAGAGGGGGGAGGATGTGCAAGGAAAACTGGAGGGTGGCAATTAAGGGGTTAAGGTTAAGGCGAATGTAATGAGTTAACACAATGGAGATAAAGTCAGAGAGCTGAGGGCAACAGATGGGAATAAACGGGCCATCAGTATGGAGTGAGCCGCCTCTACAGTATGGGCTTATGCCTTTGTCAAAGCAGCCTACGTGCTTAGTGTGTGCTATATATTTGCATCCCCTGCTTTTGTGCAATCATACAAGAAAACACAGTTATAAAGTGTTTGTGTTAAACAGGGAATTTGTATTCAGCATCTATAACAAAAATATATCTTATAAAATAATTTGAACCCTCCAGTTTACTCCCCTCTCTTTATCTTCTCCACCTCTTCTGCTTTCATCCCATAAAGCCCTTTGGAGGATCTGTTAAGTAATGCAGATAGCCAAACATGTTGCTCCAGGGGCTTAACTCATTTCTTTTAGAATCCCTCGCTCCCTTTTTCTCTCTCTTTTCTTTGGCAGATGAATAGGCATGTCCAGTCAGCTGTCCTCGCATTGATTCATCCTGACGTCCCAACCAGCTCAGCACAAACTCCCTATGGTCGGGGCACTGATGCTGAGAGCCTGTGTGCTGCGGTGTGTGTATGAAAATATCCGCTGTCGGTGTGCTGTGTTTTTGTGTGTGTGTGTGTGTGTGTGTGCCGTGCCTGTGTGCCTGGTCGCTGCACTCAAACTGTGGGTGTAATTTCCTGCCGAGATCTGGAAATAGCATTTCCCCTGAATTTGCTTTGCAAGACACTAAAGCATCCAACACAGCAAAATACCTCAAACACCTTTTTTAAAAAAAAGAAATGTCCACTTATAGGTAATATCTGCAAAATTCTGCAACTGGTAGAAGCAAGTATGTGTGAACCCCATGACTGTGCATGAGTGTGTGTGTGTGTGTGTGTGTGTGTGTGTGTGTGTATGTGTGCGTGTGTGCGTGTGTGTGTGTATGTGCTGAAGTCATCCAAATATTCTCAACAACCAGCAACAAGCCTGTGCCAACATACCCCTGACTGGAGATAGCATGTGACTGTCCTTATGCTAGTGTTCAAAGCCATAGTCACTCACTAAGCCTCAGCTCGCATCTACCGTTTTGTGTCCAATAATCCTGTCTGTTTCCACCAACTGCAAACACAACTGAGGCAGAAAACAAAATTAATACACTAACTGAGAATGTTTTCTTTGCTGTAAGTGTACTCCAAATACAAAGGGAAGTTCCTGCTGTGGGCAGTGTGATGTAATCCTGCCCCAAATTAAATCACTTTTATAAACATTGTGTTTAATATTTATAGGAAATACTATCATAAAAATGGCAAGGTCCCTGAAAGCTGAATGTCCCAGAGAAAATATATCATACTAGATGCAAAGTCACTGAAAAAGAAACTACATTTTTGGCGACTTATTAGAAGCTTCCTGTCTTCCACTAACTGCAAGATCTGTTGGATGTAAGTTTCAGTGTGTTTACTGACAAATCCTGCTGTCTGTAACAATGACAATGATACAAACTTAAAAAAGTGCAAATATAAAAACCCCTCAAACAGGATATAAATGTTACATTTTGAATAACAACATGAAGCACAATAAATAATGTCTTGCTGCATTTCAGAGGTGCATTGGTCAAAAAAAATCTTAAGTATGCTGCTTTTTAAAAGGGAAGACCTAAATTAAGAATTCCAATATTATTTTTGTGGCCAAAAAAGTGAATCAATATTTGTGAACATGAGCAACTCTCTTCAAAGCCAGAAACCAGAGAAGTCTCAAACTTGTGATGTCATCAAGTACAAAGTCTGGAGTTGCTCCATAGTCAATGAATGGAAGACTGATTTTGTGAACCAACAAAATGTTTGTTTTCTTTTTCATACCCAAATGAGCTTTATTTTAATAAACTGTTTTCTGTTCTCAAACAGAAAATGTACCCAAATACTAAATAGTACATCCCCCTGGGGGCTCTCAGTGTCGTTTAGAACATTTCCCATTTCATTACTTCAGACTACCCTATGAGATCAGAAATTAAGAGTTTTTGCTATCTAGTTTTTGGCTTTGGACAGAGGTGCTAATGTTTACAAATATTATCTGACTGATTTAGACCATAACAATAACGTGATTTTTTAAAATAACCATACAATCCCTTTAGTTCAAAATTTTAATGTCGAATGTCTGAAACACATTCTCTATAGTACCCTCAGAAGCAGTATGTAAACAGTACAGATATGCCCCTAAACCCTAGATCTACTGCAGAAAGTACTCCTAATATAGGTGGGGTTTGTGAGTGGGGTACTTACTGACGTATTTTATGTTGTAGAACAAAACGTGAAAGTCTCTTAAGCATATTTCAGACATCTAACTTAAATCCATTGACTTTGGAACGAGGAAAACTGGAGGTGCTAAAATTACTGAGGCACTTATTACTGAGGCACTCACATAGGTGTGTTTAGCTCTAACTTCTGATTGAACCTGCTTGAAGACATTCTTTTATTTTGGAATTTAAGTTAAAAGATCGACAGTCAGCCATATTGAACACCTGTACAGAATGATGTTCCAGCAAAAGAGAAAAATAGGTTTCTTATCTCTTTATTTGTGTTTTGGTATGCAGAAAATGTACTCTGCTGATTCACTGCTGATGCAGTTGAGGATGAATCCTTCCAGATGTAGGGGAGTCAACACACTCCCAGGTGCTTGCATGACATAAGTTAGCATGCTCAACATTGAGGTATGTGAGCAAAAAAAGGCCCCATTATAAGTTCACTGAAATGACACAAAAAAGAAACGGAGAGCAGATGTAACATAGAAAGTGACCAAAGTGATGTCACTCCTGTTGTGCATTTTGACAGTATAATGTGCACAATATCATTTGAGTGACACACAGATATACTTAAAAAAAAAAGTATAGCTGAGGTGTAACCCATATTCATGACCAACACTGTTCCTAGAATGACTTAATTGTGTACAAACGGTGAAGCAGCACAGTGCTGTGGGCAAACAGCCTAATGTACCTAAGAGATTAGACAGCCATGAGCTCAACAGTCACAAGCAGGGACGAACTTGCACACATTGATGCCCATCCCCCTCCTTGTCCAACTCTGCACTCAGTTACACAACATATACAGGGATTACTCTTCATAGATGAGCTGCTCAATGAGTGGCCTTTTATCATGGATGCCCCTTAGTGATATAAAGCACACACAGAGGGAGGGAAACTGACAAAGACGAGAAAGATTCTCGGCAGATTTTTACATTGTTGTGGAAATGTAAACAGTTAGGCTAAAAAAAAAAAAAGATGTTTCATGCAGGCCCAAATCAGACATCAAAAACTAACTGAATGATGCCCCTGAAAACCCTGAGGCAGAGATGAAGAGATGTGATTAATGTAGACTTTATCAAATGACTTTTGTAATTTTGGCGTCTGTTATCGATGTTAATTTATCTGCTGTGGTAGGTCTGAGAATCCACTATGGACCTACTCTCTTTTCAGTGTGGATTGGCTAGTGTGGGAGACACTGGAGTATAATCTGCTGGCATTAACTTGCTCTCTAAAAAAAGCACTCTCGACAGGGATTAGATTATCATGGCAAGGTCAGCTCAGACTCGCTGTGACTGTCTCCCTTTATGTCTCTCTGTCACTCCGCTTCATGTCTTTCACTTGATCAGTTGTCTGTCATCCTGAGTTCTACCTGCTACCTGTGTCAGGTGTAAATTTGAACACTCATATAGGTAAATCACACCACCTATGCAAAAGAAAATATATTTACCGATGCCCAATTTAACACAAATACATTTTTGTTTGACTAACAGTCAAAAAACCAAAGGTATTCTGTTTACCTTCAGACATTTTTTACCTTTAAAAAAAAAAGAAGAAAAAAAACAATCAGCCATTCAGTAAATGTAGTAACAGTTTCAGCTTTACCTACATGGCAATAAAGTATTAAATTTATTGAACCTTTTGAGCCTTGAACACTGTATTTTAAATAACATAACAGAAATTGCTTAATTCAGTGACGCTCCCTTTCTGTCAGTACATTTTGATCTTTTGTAATCGTGTATTTCATCTCAACAGCAGGCTGGCTGTAGTCTTAAACAGTATACAATATATATTATACTGAAATATTTAAGTACAGGGTCCTGTGATTACTTAAGTATAATCACACTGCCAATGTAGAAGAAAACATAACAGATTAAATACACAGGATGTTGTGATGTCCTGCCACAGCAGAATTACAGCTTCAGATACCCCCTCCATATTTGTGAAATTAAAGTTAGATTATTTGAGTGTGACCAGTTTTTCTCATATTGTTTAACCTGAAAAATGAGACGCTCATAGCTGCACTTGATTTAATCTCAGTGGAGCAATTTCAAGAATAAAACCCTGATGACACCTCAGTTTGAATCAAATATCTTGATATATGCTTTGAAATACATGTTAATAATTACAGATTTAAAAGTGCAATGTCCAGGATTTAAGGGGATATGTTGGCAGAAATGGGATATAATATTCATAACTATGTTTTCATTAGTATATAATTGCCTGAAACTAGGAATAATGTTTTTCTTATCTTTGAGTGTGCAGTTAATATCTACATACAAAGTGAGTTCTCTTCCATGGAGCCTGCTAAGTTGTTCTACAGTAGCCCAGAACAGACAAACCATTTGCATGAGACATTCCCATTTTCACCTCGGCCACTGTTGCTTCTGTTGGTTGCAATGTTGTTTACCATCACTGTTTTGTTTTTGTTTTTTAGTGGCAATTGAGTATTAAATGTATTGAACCTTTTGATCCTTAAACATTGCATGGTTGTAAATTACCTTGTAACTTTTAATCTACCTTGTACCTTAACCATTTTGATTTTTTGTAATAGGGTTTTAATCTCAACAGCGGGCAGGCTGTGGTTTTAAACAGTATACAATATACATTATATGGAAATACCAAGGTATAGGGTCAGAAATATTTTCACATGCAAATTGTAGTGCCACATCCATCTGTGCATGTTGTAGTCATTTACTTGAGTGTTTATATTCCTCTGTAATTTGGATAAGAAACTGGTATTGATTTAGCCAAATGCATGACTTAATATTGCTCAAATCTGCAGTAAAATCTCATTAGTACAACCTGTACTGGTAAGAACTTCTGAAACTGACTTTGCCTATAGGATTGCTCCTTTTTGGTATGTAGATCTTTGTCAATGCATAAGATCAAAATTCTCAGATTACACAGAAGATGTTGAGTTGTAGTACAGAACAACATGTGTGTAATTCCTTATTTCCTGCTATGATTAAGGTAAGGATTGAAGGGTAAGGCGATACCTGCGATTTTACCCTGGAGCAAAAGAATGACAGCTGGCAGCAGGGTCTGGATTAGGTTTCCCATAGGGGGTATTGCATCTTTTACACCACCGCTTCTTTGGAGTAGAATGGGCCGATAAGTAACCTGACTCCCTCAGACCCATCCAATCTCTTCTCCCTCTGTCTCAACGGGGCCAAACAGAAGGGATCTGTGAACGCCTTACTCATCCCTCCCATCTTCCATCTGGACATTTTGCCAGTGTTTGCACTCCAGTTCCTCCACTGGAGACTTAAAGGGCAAGGTCTTTTTTTCCAGGAACGTATCTGATTCATCACAAAACCCATTCGATACTTACTTCCTCTTTGTTTTGGTGGATGGGATGTTAACAAAGTAAATGGATGAATGCTGCACTACATTAAATGAGTACCTTTACTTAAAAAATTGGACTGCAAAACACAAAAACGAATTATTAATAGAAGGGACACTGAAACAGTTCTAATAAATGCTCATTTTTAGAACACTTTTGAAATATACAGGGATTATATTTTGACAGAATATACTGAGAGATTAGCTGTTATTTTCAGTAGCATTTTAAATGACAATCTCTAAGATTTCACTCCTGGTTGATTTTACACCAATAATTACAGGTGGTAACAGCAAATGCTGTTTATTACTTAAAGAGCTCTGTTGGCGGTAGAACAAACTATTGTTGTTTTGAAAAGTCAGGCAAAAATTGGCATTTTCCCATAATTGTGTGAGCAGCCATGAACTGATTTTACACTGCAGACAGCAGAGCACAGTAAAAACAGTTGGTTACCTCACTAAAGCCTCATTCCCACTGCACAAAAACCCTGCTAACACCCGCTTACATCTGGCTTTTTAATGCAATGGGAATGCGAATGACCGGCATTCACACTCAGGTCAAATGGCTATGCAGTAGACAACTCAACACCTGGGTAAACGCTGTAATTTTAGCTTCTTAACTAGCGAGATGCAATTATGCACTGCCACTAATTATGTCTGTCTTCTCCTTAGCAACTCTAAAATATTATTCCAAGTTAGTCTGCACCGGGTTTTGAGATACTGAATGAGTAGGATATATAGATAAAGTGAAGAAACCACGTGTTTTCAAAGACCTCTGTTCCTACTGTTGTCTACTGTCTACCTGTTCTCCTGCCAGTCCGTGACGTCACACGGACACACCAACAGAACAATCCCCTGCCCCCAAACACAGATTCTGACAGAAAAGCAGACTCCTGTGTTGTAGCACTGTGTTCACGGGCAATGGGAATGCCGTCTATTGTTGGGAAAGGGGTATGAAAGGGGTATGTGTTTAAGGTGTCCAGCCTGTCACCTGCAGCTCCTCATCTAATAACTCACTGTGACTGCTCCCTTTTCTTCCTTTTACTATCTGCAAATTAAACTGATCAGCAGTCAAAAAATGCAGAAAATCTCAGTTGTCTTGGTTGTAGACACATTTTAATGAACAATTGCAGTGGTGTTAGCCTCACTAAAAAGCACATTGCATTTTCTGTAACTACTTAATGAAAAAAGGCGCCATGTGTTTTGCCAGTTACATGCTTTAGATGTTAAGCAGGAGCAGTAAAAAAACAAAACAAAAAAACAATGCAAAGTTTGCATTAGCAGTAACTTAATACAGCATTTTTTTTCAAGGAATGTCAACCTTGACACCCTGTTCATAATAATGATATTGCAATACTTTAATCAGTGAGCCATGGGTTAAATCACCATTGTGTCATCTTATTTAGCAATAGATAATACCCCTCTTTACACTGCCTGTTTAAGGCTGAAAAATATTGCACTGTTACTCTGCCTTGCTGTTCTGTATAAAAGCTAAGAATACAGAATGGGGTGAGAGTCATTCTGCCTTTTAGTCAGCGATAAAGGTAGTACCAACACCAAATGGACATCTGTGTAATAAGCGTGAGCCGGCAGGATAGGGCGAGTGTGATGTTTTGACGACATGTTATGTGTGCGATCCACCACAACGGGATTAAAAAAGCAGCCAGCAGCAGCTAGCTGCTATCTCAAAGAAGTAAGATAATCACAGCAAGTGATGAACCACTGTAGCTTTTGAAGAGTCATCAATTTTGATTATATAATAACTGTAATGGCATGTCTGACGGTTTTTTAAAACAGTGAGCATATGCGGATGAGGAAAAGGAGTTGATATGCAAGATATTTTGGATGTGAGCCACCGGCACATGCTGTGTTTTAACGACCTCACAATGCATTCACAGGAACAACAGCATGGTGACTGACCTGTTTTGAACACCTATTTCTCCTGGGGTTTTCTCCCTTTACAATCTCTTCCCCTTTGAGTAAGAAATGTTATTTGTTGGGTCAGTAATCTCTTGCTATTTTTGATATTTGTTTTTTTCCCCCCGTGTGTTTAACTAAATGCCGTTAACAAAGAAAAATAGTGCATTTTTGGTTACATTTCTAGAGCCTCAATCTCACTTTACAAAAGAAATGTTTTTGTATTAATTTGGTTTCTTGATGTTACACTGACACTCGTGTAGCAGTCCCATAATGGATTTGGTAGTGTCCATTTGAAGCTGTATTTTTGTTGTTTTCATTCACTTGAGATTAAGGAAAACAAAATGTCTCATCCCATTGTCACACAAGGGAGCTGCCCAAAGTGGAGATGGCCTTACCCCTCACATCTTCCTGTCTGCTCTGTCTGCACCCCTCCCCCCTTCCAGCAACAAGCCCCTGCCCAGACCCCAGTCTCCTGACCTAATCTGGATGATTAAATCATTTTTCTTTAGCACAAATTTCGTCCCCCCGCTACTCTTGTCTGGTAGTCGTCCCACACCCTCCCCTATTGATCGTCATGCTGAGGAGATTACCCTAATAGCTGGGATTACCTCCCCACATGTTGGTTGGCCACATACACGGGGGGTGGGGGGGTGCTGGGGATGGTGCATGTTGTGCATGATGTGCAAGTGTATGGGAGAGGAGGGTGGGAGGGGTAAGAAATAGAAAATCTGGGTTGGTTTATTGTCTTTGAAAAGAGCTGCAACCTCTATCATGTCTGATTGCCTGTGGGATGTAATTAGACTTTTTTTAGGCCTACATAATTTATCCTTTAATACTGACGATCAGTCATGAGACAACAGCAGGAAAGACAAACACCCTGAAGACCTATTTGACACGTATTTGTCCTTTCATGCTCATTAACCCTTTACATACCAGGTTTACAGAGCACTGCTATCACCTTGCAGTGCTGTTTACTAGATACGAAACAGTTAGTCGACTAACAGAAACTTTATCTCCAACTATTTCGATCATCGTTAACCCTTTAAAATCTGGAAC
This sequence comes from Plectropomus leopardus, assembly GCF_008729295.1. Taxonomy (NCBI): domain Eukaryota; kingdom Metazoa; phylum Chordata; class Actinopteri; order Perciformes; family Serranidae; genus Plectropomus; species Plectropomus leopardus. Next base: position 21,841,572 of record NC_056480.1, on the reverse strand, counting down.
ATCAGTTCTTTGGCTGTGTTCAGTAGCCTTTTGCATGCATTTAAAGCTCTGAAACCTACTTTGACTTGGCGCTGCACTAGTGGCAGCCTGTTGTAGCAGTTATTTAGTTACCTGCTTTTAGTCACCAAAGCCTCCTGTGTTTGCATCTGTTGTGTTTTTACTGTGTTTTAATCACTTTTGTTTTCATGTATTTATGCCATATGCTGCTGCTATGACAATGCAATTTCTGTTCTGGGATTAATAAAGTTTGTCTATCTATCTATCTATCTATCTATCAGTCTAAACCTAAGCAAATGGATTTGACTTAAATATTTAAAAAAAAAACTGAGACAAATAACATCTTCCCGTGTTTTTGAAAGAAATCAAGCCATTTTTTAGGATTAATCATTCCAGTCAAGCAAAAATGACAAACACTCAGGTTATGTGAGGACCTCTGCATTTCATTGTAATTAAATGCCTTCTGGTTTTATGCTGTTGGTCACACAAGAGAAATTTAAAGATGGATTATTGTGGCAGGCATTTCCCACTTTTGTGCTTTTTACTGGCTAAACAGTTAATTACAATGAATCTGTAATGAAAATAAATGTTAGTTACAGCTCTCTTTTTGCAAATCAACATTTTTTTAGCTACAAGCTCTCATGACAACAACTGCAACAATCTGCTGGCCAGCTCTGCCCCATCCGCATGTTTCACAATGGCTCAGTTGGACATCTCTGCTCTGGTGATTGAGGTGTTTTACTGTTTCTAACAAGTGCAAGAGGTGCAAGAAGCTAGTAATCAAGATGTTATACCCACAGAGGCAGGCAGGCAGAGAGAGAGAGAAAGACTGGAGGCCATTGAGACAGTGCAGAGAAAAGGAATTCCGTTAATCCGCCGCTGATCTGGTACAATGGCAGCCTTGTTGTCTGTCCCATTTGCACTCACTTAGCACAAGTTTGCGTGCGTTGACAATGTTCACTGATAGCCGGTTCACAGCTGTGCCAAACCAGCGGTAAAGATAATTATAATAGCCCAGTAATGGTGCTGGGAGCGTGTACAGCAGCACGAGCTCCAGAGGACACTTGGCCCGAGTGTTTTACTTTAACTGACATCCACATTACTGAACCGACGGGATGTTGTAGTGAACTTTCGCCCACACAAACTCCCCCAAAACAGAGCACCCACAAGCTGACAGAGCATCCCACCGCTGCTCGCCACAATATCTTTTGTTAGTTAACCGTCGTTTAGCTTCTTACCTTAGAGAGGTTTAGGCGGCAGGTCGCTCCTGAAGGAATCCCATCACCGACAAAAAACGATGGCGAGCTTCGTTTAACACATTAACACTTGTCGACAAATCAGTTCGCCGTCCGTCAGCTCTGGGTTCATCTCTTTTCTTTCTCGGAAGCGTTCAAACTTCACTGTCTCTCAATCACAGCGGTGCACCTGGACCGCAGTCCCGTCCTCCTCCTGCGCAGCGGCGGCAGTCGTTGTTGGGGACATGTGTGACGCCAGAGATAACGTTATTAACGTTAATAACAAGCCGCGGCCAGTGATCCCTGCGTGCGCGCGGCTCTGCCCCATTCAGAGCTGCTGAGCTGAGAGGTGACCAGTGGGCGCGCGCGCGCGCGGAGCAGTTTTCTCAGATTGACGTTAGTTTACTTGAGACCATGTCATAGTGTCTTAAATGTAAAGGTGGACGTTTTCTAACAATGGCCTCCAGTCGGTGGTCATTAAGCATACAACTATCAGGAAATAAAGTTCAGTCAAGTCTTATTATTATAGGCTGCATCAATTGTTATTACCCTCAAAAAAGTAAGTAAAATGATTAGGCCTAGTTGAATGTTAAAGACCAGATTATACAAATTGCTTCTAGTGTCATATGACTAATCATGGTGGTATAAAAATGCTTAAATAAGCAGTTTTTGAATGTAACAAGTACATTTACTTAAGTAACATTACAATTTTGGGATAGCTTGCCTTTATTACAGTACATTTTGAAAGCCACAAGGGGGGGCTGGGAGAGTCATGGCCCCCATAGCCTAAAAATGTAGCCCTTTTCTAATTAAATTAGGGTGTCTACTCAGGTTTTTTAAACATAGGTAAACCATCTTAAAAAATAGGTGGTAGACTGCTTTCTCATTGCCAGTAGACCAGAGCTGTGTGCATGGCTCTGCAGCAGACACATATGCCTTTCAGGTTTTTTTTTTCTTTTTCTTTTGGTGCATCACATTCTTTGTCATGGACACGCCAGAGAACAGGCTGGCTAAACAGTTGAAAGCAGCATAGATTGAGGCCTGTGAAAACTTTATGGTGGTTACTTCTTTTTCTATGTATCTTACTTATCCAGTCTGTCTTTCAAACTCAACTACATTCAGATCGATGTTTGAGCACTGCTCAGGCGGAAGGCGGAGATGGACGTAATTAGTGGTGGCAGGTCTTTGCATCCCACTAGTTGAGGGGCTAAAATTGGCATGTTCACCCTTTGTGTGTAACACCTGCAAACATAATTGAAGCCCAAAAATGTAATAAACCACAAGCATAATACAAATCTGCAGATTTTAATGTAATACTCCCACAAATGTAATACATTTCCCACAAATGTAATAACAGTTGCCTGCTAAAAACATTTCCAGCAAATGTCCAGACAAGACGTCTTTACATCCAGAAAATACATCTATACGACATCATATAGATGTCTGTTCTGTCTATTCTATTCTGGATGTTGTATAGATGTCTTTTCTGGACGAAAAAAATATATCATGTAAAATTTAAATTGCAGTTTCAATCAAAACTAAACACTAACCTTCAGAGTATGTCAGAAAAAACTTAAGGAATGCTTTGTTGATACATTTCTGCAAGCAATGTCTCCCTCCATCACGGAGTAAATGGGCCCAGGCTGCTTGTTGTTAGGTCACGGCTTTGTCACCAGAGGGCTCACTTTAAGAGAGAGCACAGGGAACAAACTGACCTCCTCCTCCTCTTGGCACACTAAAGTGTTGTATTCTCATTTTTACAAAGGGTGGCGACAAAGTTACATCACTACAGTGATCCACCCTCCTCACAGACCATTGTAATTCCTCATGGAACAGTTCAGCTGGCATGCTCAGCAATGCACACACCATGCTTTTGTAGTCAGCATGAATCCAATATGTAATCCATTTGCTGAAGTGAAACCAGAAGGCATGCATCTCACCAGCTCCTTGTGTTTTGCAAATGCAGATCCTAAATTTTGACACCACTGACCCAACTGTAGCTTCAAACTAGCATAATTCATAAAATAAGTTTTTATAATGAAGTTTGGTCATTGCTTGAGAAATAATGTCTTGTTCTCATTACAGTGTTTAAGAGATATATGGTCTTTTACAGCCATATATGTCTCTAATAGCCATTGCATCACTGATATGATGCTGGACTGCTTTTACACTTTTGATGTCAATTTATAACTTACCACACACTCTTTACTCCTAACTTGTTCAATACCGGCACATGGTCAGCAGCCTGTCATGTCAAAATATGATGGGTGAGGTATCAATCCTGTGACAGTTTTGGGTATTCAGGGACGGCATGTCAAGTTACACTAGTTACATGCATCATCTCTTTTCAAAATAAACTTCTGTTTTGATGGGAAATTTGTCCAGTGTCTGCTTGTTAAATGCTTAGTGTTTTTTAAATAAGCTAAGAATGTTGGTTAATAAACTTTGACATTTAAAGTATATGGTTAGGTTTAGACAAAAAAAATCTGTACATTTTGTTACTAATGTAATGTAACGACACGTGACATACATAATCCTTTAATGTGTTAACCATTCAGCTAAGCTATAATTATGTTTCTATGAACGCTTTTAATTATTGGCATGCTTTTATGTCTTTCTGTTTTAGCGGCTATCCTAACGCCTGGCCCAGGGACAACAGTCTTAAATTGGCCTCTGGCTAACACTGGCACATTTACAGCAATGTTTATTGTAGGTCCACTGCCCCTGTAAAAATAACAATAAAATAAAAGTAAAATATAATAATAAACAAATAAAAATAAAAGAACAAATACAAACACAGTACTTCATTAATCAAATAACTCAACTGACTTTTGGTTTCCTACAGGACACCAACAGTGGGCTTCTGGCTGACCCGCTCCATGTGGACTTCGCTTTTTATACCACCATAGTTGTTCAGAGCGTCAACAAATACTGCCTCCAGGTGCATCTCAAAAAGTGTATCTCTGTTCTTCTATTTATTTATTTATTGTTTGTTTGTTTTTCTAAAAGCTGTTTGTCTTTTTAACCAGCACGTTAAAATTAATTTACAGATTAATTGAATTATTAATGAAATATATGTAACATCTATTTAACAAAGTAAAGAAACTCAAAGTCAAAAACACAAAAATTCACAAAAGAGCTTTATGTTCTTGAAAGAAATAGGCATTATGTTATAGGAAAAGTGTTGATATTAGGCAATAATTTATCTTTTGGTTTGTAGATGAAGATGTTTGTTCGATCAGAGCATATCTTTGTAAATAAAATGTTACAAGCTGAAATCTTCACACATTTTATTTTTATTACATTATAATTAAAATGAAGCTGCACAACAGCAAAAAACATTCAGGTTGGAATCAGCATGTGTTTTTTTTGTGGCATGTCGTTGCCAATGAAAACATGAACACTCAGGGAGCTGCATGTTTTGTTCAGCTAGTTTATGAAGATGGCTCAGTTTTGACAGACCAGCATTAATCAACTTCCCCACTCTTCCGCCTATTCCCAGATAATCTCATTTAGTCATTCACTGCTGATGTTTTTTCCACTATCAACAATTTATAATGAAGAGTCATCTCTGCTGCTCAATCTAATCTCAAAGCAACGCCCCAGGTATAAATAGAAAAAAAATGGTTTTGCTTCACTTTTATTTTCTGTCATAGTCCTGTCATTTTTTTCACGTCTAAGGTCCAAATCCATTTAACACTACCATCAACATGTTAAGCACATTGTTACCTGTAACTTCTGTGCAAAGACAAATTAATGTTAACTGTTTACTTCAGCTGAGAAAGAATTGTAGCAAGAGGCAAAGAATGTGGAAAATGTAGTTATGATATTAGAAGGAGCTGCAAGTGACATTCAGAGAATATTTATGATTTGGAAAGCATCATTGGAAAGCAGCAGTAAACAATAATGTTTTAAGCCCTGATTTAAATGAGTTAACAGTTTTGGCAGACCACAGGTATTCAAGGAGTTTGTTCCACAGTTGAGGAACATAGAAACTGAAAGATGCTTTGCTGTGCTTGGTTTTGATCCTGGGAACACAGAGCTAACCTGTCCCACAGGACCTGAGGGGTCTAGATGCATCATATCGTACAAGTAAATCTGAAACATATTTAGGTCCGAGACCATGTAGCGCTTTATATACGAGTAACAGTATTTTGAAATCTATCCTCTGACATATAGGAAGCCAGTGCAGTGATTGAAGGACAGGTGTAATGTGCTCCACTGTTTTGGTGTTAGTAAGGACTCTTGCAGCAGCATTTTGTACAAGCTGCAGCTGTCTGATTGTTTTTTTTTTTTTACTGAGACCTGTAAAGACACCATTACAATAGTCCAGCCTGCTGAAAATAAATGCATTAACAAGTTTTTTCTGCATCTTGTGTAGATAGAAATCCTTTAATCCTTGATATGTTTTTCAGGTGGTAGTAGGCTGATTTTATGACTTTTAAATTCATGGATTCAATGTGAGCAGGGACTTTTAATCGTTCTTGTTGGGCCAAATGTAATTATTTCATTTTTTTCTGTGTTAAGCTGCAGAAAATTCTGGCACATCCATTCACTGATATGTTCAATGCACTTATTCAGTAAATGTAAGGAGCCATAGCCTTGTGTTGAAAATGTTATGTAGAGCTGTGTGTTGTCAGCATAGGTGTGGTAAGAGATGTTGTAACATTCCATGATCTGAGCAAGAGGGAGCGTGTAAAAATTGAATAGAAGAGGCCCAAGAATGGACCACTGAGGGACTCCACATGTGATTTCTGTTCGCTCAGACACAAAAATACCAATCAAAACAAAATAGTCCCTGTTTTGTTAATACGATTCAAACCAGTTATGAACAGTACCAGAAAGTCCCACCCACTCTTTTAGTGTCTCACAGTATCTCATGGTCGTCTGTATCGAATGCAGAACTAAGAAAGTGTTAAGTTGCTGAAATAATCTTTCATAGAATAGGCAGGTTTGATATGGGCCTGTAGTTGTTCATAACTGAGGCATCCAGACTCGATTTGGAGGTCTCATTACTGCAGTTTTCAGGGCATATGGAAAAAGGCCTATGAGAAAAGAACTAAAAAGAACAATTAACTATTTTGTAAACATCTGATGCTGTGCAGTTAAAAACGTCTTTGAAGAAACTTACAGGCAAAATGTCTAGACAACAGGTAGTTAGGCGGAGATTGTGAACAATATCGGTCAAGGTCATGGAATTAAAAACTGTTTGTCTTATTTTGAGGATTTTTTTGAGTAAAAAGAAGCAAAATCATTGCAGGATTTGGTGGATAGTCGTTCAGGAGACAGCAATGTTGGGGGGTTTGTCAGTCTGCCAATGATAGTGAATAAAGAGCATGTGCTATTGTTGCTCTTATTAATAATCTCTGAGAAAAGGGACTGCCTTGCCCTCTTTAGCTCCGGGTTGTAAATTCTAATTCTCTTTTTAAAGATGTCATAGTGGACCTGGACCACCTGCATTCTGCCTTTCTGTGCTCTGTTTTTTGAGCTTTAACTATTGTGTATTGTGTTACTCTTCATTGGAGCAATGGCATTGATAACATTTGTAAAATTACAACTGAGACTGTTAACAAGGTTGTTGACAGAGGGTGAAGGCAGAGCTGGTGTAGGTTCAAAAGCCTGGTTGAAAAATGTGCAGGTGTTTTTATTAATGTAACACTTTTTAATAACCTCTGTTTTAATTCTGTTGGTATCAGTAGCAATGGTCATTGTAAAGAGGACACAGTAGTGGACGGAAAGGGCAACATCTCTTACCATGACCTCTGGAAATGTGTAGACCTTTAGAAATAATGAGATCTAAAATATGACTGTTGTTCTGTGTTGGATTTGTCACATGTTGGGAAAGACCAAAATTGTCCAGGATGCATAAGAGTTCTTTTGCACTGCCATCTTTTGGGTTATCAATATGAATACTGAAATCAACCATTATAAGAACACAATCAAAATCAAATACACACAGCAGCCAGCAGTAGAGAAAAGTCACCCAGAAAGTGTTGATTATATTTAGGGGGCCTATAAAAAGTTATTAAGGTGACTACTCCACCTCCCCTTTTAAGTGCTCTGGCCTCACTAATAAAATTTAAGGTTGGGTTAGCTCATTCAATGAGAGCTGAGCTATTATTTTCATTCAACCAAGTATCAGTTAAAGACAAAAAATCAAGTTTCTTCTGATAATTAAAACCATTCACTAAAAGTGACTTGCCTGACTAAGACCTGATATTTAATAGTGCTAATTTTAGAGTGCTAAAAACATTATCAGGTTTGAGGCTGGAGCATAACTGGGGTTAAGTTAGATAAGGAGGCTGCAAAGAGCATACTTTTTTTCTGCCTGACGCTTGTTATAACAGGAATGGCAGAGGATATGTCTCCTCTCTGCCTGTGGAGGGCGGTGTTACAACAACAGATGGCTGCTAAGAACAAGAACTAATAACCAATGAGGAGTGTGTATCCAGAGCGGGGTCACACAGATTGTACGCAGTCATGCAGGTGGGCTGGACAGAGTGCAATGAAAAATGTTTCAGAAAAGACTAAAATGGTCTATAAACGCAAAGTTTTGAGCTGGACATCGAGCCTGAAGCCACTCGTGTAGAGCCAGCAAACTACTGAAACATTCAGCCTCTCGACCCAGTGTTGGAATAGGTCCTGTCATGATAATGTGTTCACCGCCCCGGATTGTTGCCGTGCAATGCCGTTGGTGCCAACGTGAACAACCACCCTCTTAACAGAGGAGTGACCTGTCAGCACACTGGGGATGGCACAAACTAAGTCGGACACTTTGGCACCCCGGTAACAGATGGTAACAGCTTGCTTGGACTTCATGTACCTCATGATGGAATCGCCGACCACCAGCGTTGATGCAGGAGGTAGCGCTGTGTGCACCGCATTCACCAGCTGTGGATGTTGGGTTGTTGCTGGGGACTGCTGCAGTGAGACAGTTGCATCCTCAGCTTCTCCTGGTGGCCTCCCTCAGCGACCTGCGGTGAGCGGAGAACTTCGAGGAGGACTTGGATGCTGGAAGGTTGGAGCCTCCTTCCAGTGGAGGGAAATCCTGCATGTCCAAGATGTTGAACCTGTTGGTCAGTGGGTGGTTGTGAGATGGAGCAGGGGGAGACAGGTGCTTTGCACTTTGCTCATCCTGGCGGGCCACTGTCCAGTGCTCTGGTTGGCGTGGGGTCGAACTTGCCGTTGCTCGGGGCTCAACACAAGTAGCGCTGAAACAGCCTCAGGCTCTGGTGTTTTCGTTAATAATGGATCATTTCCACGGGAGAGTGGGATCAGTTTCCAAGTGTCTCTGGCTGGTTGCATGCCAGTTGCTGCAGCCAGAGGAGCCCAGAACTGCGTGGTGTCTTGCCTGAGCTGTGGTGACAGTGGAAAAGTCCAAAATGAGCTTGTCCTTCGCCCTGAGCTCAGCTTCCAGACCAGCGATGCCTTTTTTCAGCCTTGAAATGGTAAGTTGACATGACCGACACCCGGATCCACACTCAGCCATCAGACTAGCAGTTTGCCCGTAGAAATTGTGGAAGCTTAAAAGCTTAAGAGTTTCATTAGAAGGGACCAACTAGCCTAGCCTAGCTAAAAACAAACCTGCTAAGCTAGCGGCAGTCCAGAGAGTCCAATAGGCCGTGCAAGTGTAAAAATGCGCCCCCCCCCTTTTAACCTGCCACCCTTTTCCATTACTGACTCAGATGCCATCAATAACTTATTGACAATGATCAGATTTTGATGGAGCATTTATAGCACTGATTTAGTGGACCACAGACCACTTGCATGTGTTAAATCCTCTTACATCATGCTTCTCAGCCAATCAAATCAGTGCACTCTGATTAGATGTCAACAGATTATCGGTCTGGTCGATTATCGAGGCCAATATTTGACATTTTTGCTGATTATGTGTATCAGCATTTTACTGTAATGATCGTCAATAAAATTAATTAATTAAACAGTGTGCATATTACACTCAATCAACACCAGGGAAGGAAGTCTGCAATACATGCTAAACAAATACATCAGCATGGGGGGAACTTTTGCTTTGCAAAACCTTTTGTTTATTGATTTTTTTATTTAGTTTTTTTGTTTTGTTTTTTTTTTCACTGAACTTTCTTAAAAACATTGCAGAGAACTTGCTGTAAATGATGTTGAAAGTTTCAGCTTTGATTAAACATTTGCTAAAGTCATTTAATCAAAGTTTTGTATTGGAGTTTGTTAAATTCTATATTTCAACAGAAATATTTTCATTTTTATTGTAAATGCAGATCGGTTCCAAATATCAATTATTGGTCTTATTAAATACTAATAATTGGTATCATTTGGGGGCTCACATGCAGAAATATACTCGGGCAGTCAGATGAGCTACCACAACAAAAAACAGAGAAGCTCAGATTGCAATACACACAGGGAAAGTGTGACTTCATTCTTTGTTTAAGATGCTATTACTCAACTGCATCTGTAGAAAGTAGTTGTTTGACACTTTATTAATGTTCGGAATGTCTCCTATAACTTGTGATGTTTTAATCAAGACTCAGCAGTTAGTTTTGTGAGAAACCTTATGAACAGATTTTTTGGAATAAGGACAAGAAAAAAGGATTTTAATTTGGGAAATATAAAAAATGACAATTGAGATGGAAACAAAAATAAACTAGACAATCAGCCAGATTCTTACTTTTTGTTTTATGTCATGTACTTTAAAAACACAATGTCACAAACTCCTTTACAACCAGCTAAAATCAGACAACAAAACCAAACCCCACAGTAAAACATAGTTTCTGCTCCATTAAACAGCAGGTATGAGTTGCAGTAAGGAAGAAGGAAAGAGGGTCAAAGTACAATACAATACCAGACAGCACACCAAGGGTATATACTTATTTCACAGCTTTGTGAGTCAGTCACATGATAATTGGGATGTGGTCATTTTAATGTATGCTTTTGCTTTAGCGTCTTATAAAGGTAGAAATACCAATGTTGCACAATATCTTCGCAAATGCAAGTAATTATATCTTGGATGCTTTCAATAGTTAAAAAAGTTAATGTTTACCGATTATATGAAACATAAATGACAAACTGGGATATATGACATAAAAAAACAGATGATTTACATTTTGCAAACAAATTTGATGACAGTCTGATGAAATGTGGAGGAATGATTTTAAAAAATTCATTTTTTTCACCTGTCATTTTTAGTGTTCCAGTAGTTATACTGCAGGTGTTTCACAGTCTGAATATGCAGAGAGAAATAATATAATGGGGTGGAGCATGACTTCAGGGTGGGTGACATCCACATTGTTGTTGTTTTCCACCCTCGAGATAATTGCATGTTGTGCAGCAGAGCCACCTGAACAACCTAAAGATTCACGTCCTTAATGATATTCAGGTAAGATTTATTTTTCTTTATATAGAAGAGATGGTATATATATGCGTAGAAGTTTAACAGATAAGTCAGTTGGATGATTACTGTTATTTGTCTGACAATAGTTATAAAAGAAAACAGCAAATCACAGTCTGCTGTCTGTAACTTAAAAGTAAAATTTCAAGAGTTTAGATTTGGTCATTTATTTCTCTGATTATTGATCAAAGTTTAGAAATGAATTGAAACACTAAAAATAAAATGGCTTGGAAGGAGAAAAATGTGCTTGAGCCATGTACTGTTTCTGACACATTTTGCTTCAGAATGTGTTGTTGTTTTTGGAGTTAACATCTTCAGATCTGGTGGTTTTCAAGTGATTGTGCATATTTTAGATAATGCAAACACACTGACAAACCCAAAAGTGGATTTTCTAATTTTTTTTTTGTATTTTGCTATTTTATCATGCTTTGGTAATCCTATACACATATACAGTTACCCACTTAAATGTAACCCTAACCCTTAAAAATTTACTTTGAAAGACTGTATCTTGTGACTCCAGATCTGAGGAGAAATGAAAAAAAAATGTGTTACCTACGATGAAGACTTTCCTCATTTTAATAGGTAAAGAGTGAAAGGACACCTGTATCTTACTTTCTATCAAAGTAAATCAGATCAAAGTGAATTTATACATCTGTGATTAATTTTTGTTTAGATGCCAATCATGCAAAATACAAGAGGGATTGTTATTATTTCATTATGCATCTAAATCTCAAATGTTTAAAGTTTATCTGCTAAATAAGAATATATATGTGTTAGTTTATAACTCTTTATACTCTAAGTATACTGAAATGTAACAAATCAAACATATTGTTTCTGCAAAATATAAATGGTGATATATTGTTTCTGTTAAGAATATTAATATATTGAATATTTAGAGACACACTTGATTATGGTTTGTAAGTAAATTGTATAGACTATTTCATAAATAGATGTAGATTATGATGTGTATTTCTTATTGCATGATAAAAATAGACTGGAGGACTGTTGATAGGCCTTTTCACTTCAAAGAGTGAAATTAGTTTAATCGTCATCTTTTTTATTCATGTTTCCTCCGAGAGAAGTTCGATTCTTGAAGACCTAAATTTGATTATCCAACCCTGTGGGTAACACTTAAGTGTAATTTGTTTATCTGACAAGGCTAATGTACTTATTTACTCATAAACCGCAGCGCCTATTATGTAATAATCATTTCCTCTTTCCTTGCAGGGACAAATGACTGTCAGCTAATAAACAGACAACCAGGATTTACGTTTTTAGTTCTGCATTTACACAAGGAGGACAAACATCTCAACAGAATCGCCTGCAGCATATCAAAATGTCAAACACTGACTTCAAGAGACTTGAGCTTTTCAACAGTATCCTGAATGGTTGCAGTGTAGGTCCATCCTGTAATGACTCCCAGCTGATTTTCCACAACAGGAGCCTTGATTATGGGCTGGAGATTCTTGACGATGGATCCCCTTGGTTGAGGATAGTCATCTCTCTGGTGTACTTTGTTGTGGCTACAGCAGGAGTGGTGGGGAACTTATTAGTGATGTTCCTACTGTATTCGACTCACACCATCACCACAGGCACCATCAACTTCTTTGTGTTCAACTTAGCTTTGGCTCACTTGCTGTTCTCCCTGGTCTTGCCGTTTTGGGCCATAGACATTGCAATGGACTACAGCTGGCCCTTCGGCCTGGCCACGTGCAAGGCTGTGTCCTTACTCACTGGGCTCAATGTCTTTGCCAGTTGCTTCTTTCTCACAGCTATGAGTTTGACCCGATACTGCTATGTGGCTACTGCTCTCAAACCCAGTGCCTCTCTTTGCAGCAGATCTTGCACCTCTCCGGTGGCCACGGCTTTTATCTGGGCCGGAGCACTCATAGCAGCGGCGCCTCGAGCTGTGTTTGCAGACCTGAGAAATGTGGGCAGTGGCAATGACACAGCATGCCTGTTCCGTTTCCCAGATGGTACGGCCTGGCTTGGAATAAACCAGCTCTTGCGAGTGGTGCTGGGATTTCTGCTTCCCTACGCCATCATAATCCTCTCCTACCTGCTTCTGCTGCGCTTCCTTTGTCGGCATAAACTGAAGGGCAGCAACTCTCGGCGAAAGGCTGATATTTCAAAATCCGTAGCAGTGGTTGTGCTTTCTTTTTGTGCCTGCTGGTTCCCCTACAATGTTCTCACACTTTGGGGTGTCTTGATTCAGCTTGACATTGTTGATATCAGCCCGTCATTCTACTTGGCTCAAACATACTTTTTCCCTCTGGCCAACTGCTTGGCATTCACCAGCAGCTGCTTTAACCCTGTAATCTACTGCCTGGTGAGAAAAGAATACCGTGTTGCTCTCCATAATGTGCTCTTCAAATTGAGCCTGACTATTATGTCCAAGATGCCCTATGGCATTAATTCTGAGGAGGGGTCGGGACAAACTGGGCAGCTGGCTATTCCGCTCAATAACATGTACAGCGAGACAGTCCAGACCGACACAAGGAGATACGCACCTCTGTCAACAATTCCAACCGTGGTTTCCAACCTGTAACACCACAACACAAATTCTTTACACATATACATTTAGGTAACAAGGATAGTTTGCCTGTGTTTCCCTTGAAGGATGTACACACGGTATATATATTTCAATACTGTTGTCAACAACCTGCATCAAAACACCTTCGCTCTTGTGGGTCTTGTATTTTAAGGTTTTAGCTGTCTAATAAGGCTGCATGACCTGGATCTCATCCAGTTTAGACACAATAAAAGTTTCAATTAGGCAAATCTATTCACTAATTTGTAGTGTCCCTCCTATTCTTTTTCATCTCAATGATCTTCTCATTAGTGTATTATTAACATGACAATCTGATAGCTTACTATTGTATGAAAACAGTGTACAAATGTCTACTGCTATTTTAGAACAACTAATATTGCAGCACTTTATGTCTGGATTGTGGTTGTATCACTTTTGTCATTTGTTTGAACAGAAATTAATAAATACAATGTTCCTAACCTGCACTTCATGTTACTCATCGTGTTTTTGCATGTCACCCAGACTCACAACAAGCTTACTTAGTAAAAATGATTCCTTTGTATATTATGACTTTCTGTGACAATTTTTTTACGTGACTACAATTTTTTTTTTTTGCCCTGTGCCCTAGAATAGCAGATGTTTTCTTCTAACAGACTAAAGAAAACCAAAGAAACTGTGCAGTGGCTTTGTCAGTATTTACATAATATCTTATTTAACATAAAAATCTAAAAACTACTGTATGACCATTATTATAGTAAAAATTCTCATCTGCTACTTCCTTGCCCGCTGTGATCCCAGCGCACCACAAGATGGTGGTGTTGTCCATCTTTAAAAACTGTTAGAAGGGCAAACTCATTTGACAAACTGAGTGCAGCATGAGGACAGGGATGGGAACAGATAAATGGAAAAATTGGTAAAATGAAAAATGTAAAAAAGAAACACAATCATGATATAGAATAAAAAAACAGGACCACACAGGAGCATTTGGAGACAAATATAACATAAAGTAACAGTGGTGTAGTTAAAGTGACAGTTCTGTCAGTAATAGCAGGAGAGCCAGTAAGTCTGTCAACAGTGCAAAACAAGTATGATTAAGTAATGGTACTGAGTCTTTATTAATATACATAATATATATAAAAATATATAATAATAATACTGTATTATTGATTTATTTATTTATGCATTATATGACATACTATTCCATGTACCTTTCATTGCATCATGACAATTTTTGGACAACCTATAAAGGGGCTTTTGTGGGGGGGGGTGGGGGGGGGGGGGGGGGGGGGGGGGGGGGATGTATCATGCTATGACTTTTATTATGAAAAATCTTTCATAATATTTGATGACATTTTATGGTATTTTTTACAACATAGTTTACTATGAATTTTTTGTTTATTTTGACTTTTCTATGCTATTTTTGACAACATACTATAACTGTAACTTTTGAATGCAATTTCATATGACTTACTAAACCACAACTGTTTTATTCTATTTTGAAAGACATGCAATGCTAAGACTTTTTTTTTTTTTTATCCTAGTTTGGACAACATATCATACTATGATCTTTATATTTTTATTTTAGATTAAATACCACACTATGACTTTTTTGTTTTGTACGACATACTTTTGGATAACATTGTTATGTTATTTTGAATTACCTGCTATACAATTATTTTTTTAATGCTATTTTGGATGATTTACATTCTATCCTTTTTTCATTTTGAAAAACACAGGATATGTTATATTTATTTTTAATGACATACATATTTCAGATACTGTAACTTTTTTATGCAATTTCTTATGACTTACTAAACTTTTACTTTGTATACTTTTGGATGATATACTATACTATGAAGTTTTGATGCGAGCATCAGAATATACTGAAGTGTAAAAGTACTCATTAAGACCTATAGCCTATAACAAAACTTATTAGCAAAATACCAAAATACATTATATGATTATATATATATATATATATATATATATATATATATATATATATATATATATATATATATATATATATATTCTATATATATATATATATATATATATGTGTGTGTGTGTGTGTGTGTGTGTGTGTGTGTGTGTGTGTATGTATGTATATATATATATATATATATATGATTATAAAACAAAGATAGTAAATGCAAACAAAAATGTATATAGGAAGGAAGAATAAAGATATAGACAAAGGCCTCATTACACTAAAATGATGATCAAATGCACAGTTGAGGGCTAAGAACTTGTATGCACATGAATAAAATGCATACATAAAGTCTACATCAAAAGTCTGTTCTCTTTATTGTGAGACAAGCTCTTAGCAAAGGGTTTGAAAAGGTGAGTTCCCTTCACAAACAGGCACAGGTTGTGTTCATCAATTTGGCCTCAAAATTGACATATTGAAGCAAAGTTCCCGTTATAAAGGTACACTCGCTCCACATAACATTTTAATCAAAGTACATTTTAACTTTGAATATGAAAATCTGTTTCTGTGTTTCTCTCTCCCAGGCTGGAGGTGTGTGGGTGTGCTGACCAAGGCGGGTTTTTGTGGAATGCTGCATGTTGGGTTGCACAACTGCTCCAGTCATAAATTGACAGTTGTCTTCCAATGTGGGGGATCTCCACTGAGGCTTTGCAAGAGTTCCTTGCCCCAAATGAGTCAGAAATGAACAGACTGTCCAGGTGAGTATGAAATCTGTCTGAAAACCCCTCTGTAGGACCAAGTCGTAAGTTCAACAGGGCAATTAGGTCCAATAACTGACCCCAAAGATCAAAGAATTAATTTGTGAGAGAAGTTTGTTTTAGAAATTAATTTGATTATTCTATGTAGGAAAAAAAACTGAAATCAGCAACGAATAAACGATGACGCCACAATATAGGCTAGTGAAAAAAAACGCCATAGCATAACATGGTGCACACATTTTTGAAAAAGCCAAAATAGAGTATGTCACCATTCACCTATATATATAATAATATATATATATGTGTGTGTGTGTGTGTGTGTGTGTGTGTGTGTGTGTGTGTGTATATATATATATACACACACACACACACACACACACACACAAACACAACACACACACACACACACACACACACATACATACATATAAAACATATATAACATATATAGCATCATACTATAGAATGTTGAAAGAAAAAAAAAACACCATACCATACCATGTGGAAAAATCTGATTCAAAACGCTCAAAAAAAATGACTTTTTAGACTTTTTTCATCAGGCTATACTAAAAAAGACCATTTTTGACCATTTTCCCTGAGCTATAGTATGGCTTTTTCCCCCAATTCTATACTTTGACTTAAAAACGCTCAAAGTATTGATTTTTTTTAAACTTTTTTTTTCATCAGGCTATAGTATAAAACACCTTAACAAGCAAGACTTTTTTGACATTTTTTTTTTGTAGCATAGAATGTTTTTTTTTTCCCATTCTGTACTTTGATTCAAAGTACTCAAAATATTGATTTTTTGGACAGTTTATTCGTCAGGCTATACTATAAACAACCAAAACAAACTGTCCTATGACTTTTTAAAGCATTCTGACTGATGACTTTTTTGACCATTTTTCCCTGTGGGATAGTATGGATTTTTTTTTTTTTGCCAAACTGTACTTTTCAAAAACGTGTATTGATTTTTTTTGGACAGTTTATTCATCAGGCTGAAGTATAAATGACCTAAACAAGCTCTCCTATGACTTTTTCAAGAATTCTGAGTGATAACTTTTTTCACCATTTTTTCCTGAGCTATAGTATGGCTTTTATGTATTTTTTCCCCATTCTGTACTTTGGCTCAAAACGCTCAAATTATTGACTTTTTGGACATTTTTTTTCGTCAGGCTATACAATTCAGAACCTAAACATGCTCTTCTACTTCTATTACTTTTACTTTACTTTTAAAGCATTCTGAGCGATGACTATTTTGACCACCATTTTCCCCGTGCGATAGTGTGGATTTTTTTGCCACACTGAAGTTTGGCTCAAAATGCTCAAAATATTGACTATTTGGACGTTAAATTCATCAGGCAATGCTATCAACGACCTAAATAACCTGTCCCATGACATTTTAAAAGCATTCTGAGTGATGATTTTTTTGAGCATTTTTCCCTGTGCTTTTTTCCACATTTTGTGCTTTCCATACTATAGCTCAGGGAAAAATGGTCAAAAAAGTCATCGCTCAGAATGCTTTAAAAAGTCATTAGACAGCTTGTTTAGGTCGTTTTTAGTATAGGCTGGTGGAAAAAAAGTCCAAAAAGTCAATATTTTGAGCGTTTTGAGCCAAAGTAAAGTATGGGAAAAAAAAATCCATACTATAGCTCAGGGAAAAATGGTCAAAAAAAAAGTCATCGCTCATAATGCTTTAAAAAAAAAGTCATTAGACAGATTGTTTAGGTCTTTTATAGTATAGCGTCTGATGAAAAAAAACTCAAAAAAAACTCAATATTTGGAGCGTTTTAAGTCAAAGTAAATTATGGGGAAAAAAATCCATACTATTGCTCAAGGAAAAAAATGGTGAAAAAAAATCATCACTCAGAATGCTTTAAAAAAAAAGTCATTAGATAGCTGGTTTAGGTCGTATTTAGTATAGCCTGATGGAAAAAAAAAGTCCAAAAAGTCAATATTTTGAGCGTTTTGAGCCAAAGTAAAGTATGGGAAAAATGGTCAAAAAAGTAATCGCTCAGAATGCGTTTAAAAAGTCATTAGACAGCTTGTTTAGGTCTTTTATAGTATAATCTGATGCATAAACTCTCCAAAAAAGTCAATATTTTGAGTGTTTTAAGTCAAAGTAAAGTATGGTAAAAAAATCCATACTATAGCTCAGGGAAAAATGGTCAAAAAAACTCATCACTTAGAATGCTTTAAAAAGTCATTAGACAGCTTGTTTAGGTCTTTTATAGTATACTCTGATGCATAAACTCTCCAAAAAGTCAATATTTGGAGCGTTTTAAGTCAAAGTAAAGTATGGGAAAAAAATCCATACTATAGCTCAGGGAAAAATGGTCAAAAAAGTCATCACTCAGAATGCTTTAAAAAGTCATTAGACAGCTTGTTTAGGTCTTTTATAATATATGATGAAAAAACTCTCCAAAAAGTCAATATTTTGAGCGTTTTAAGTCAAAGTAAAGTATGGGAAAAAATCCATACTATAGCTCAGGAAAAAATGGTCAAAAAAGTCATCACTCAGAATACTTTAAAAAGTCATTAGACAGCTTGTTTAGGTCTTTTTAATATATAGCTGATGAAAAAAACTGTCCAAAAAGTCAATATTTTGAGCGTTTTAAGCAAAGTAAAGTATGGGGAAAAAAATCCATACTATAGCTCAGGGAAAAATGGTGAAAAAAGTCACCACTCAGAATGCTTTAAAAAGTCATTAGACAGCTTGTTTAGGTCGTATTACTATAGCCTGATGGAAAAAAAAAAAGTCCAAAAAAGTCAATATTTTGAGCGTTTTGAGCCAAAGTAAAGTATGGGAAAAAAAATCCATACTATAGCTCAGGGAAAAATGGTCAAAAAAGTCATCACTCAGAATGCTTTAAAAAGTCATTAGACAGCTTGTTTAGGTCGTATTTAGTATAGCCTGATGAAAAAAACAGTCCAAAAAGTCAATATTTTGAGCGTTTTGAGCCAAAGTAAAGTATGGGGAAAAAAAAATCCATACTATAGCTCAGGGAAAAATGGTCAAAAAAGTCATCACTCAGAATGCTTTAAAAAGTCATTAGACAGCTTGTTTAGGTCGTTTTTAGTATAGCCTGATGGAAAAACAGTCCAAAAAGTCAATATTTTGAGCGTTTTGAGCCAAAGTAAAGTATGGGAAAAAAAAAAATACTATAGCTCAGGGAAAAATGGTAAAAAAAAAGTCATCACTCAGAATGCTTTAAAAAGTCATTAGAAAGCTTGTTTAGGTCGTTTTTAGTATAGCCTGATGAAAAAACAGTCCAAAAAGTCAATATTTTGAGCGTTTTGAGCCAAAGTAAAGTATGGGAAAAAAAAAGCCCATACTATAGCTCAGGGAAAAATGGTCAAAAAAGTCATCACTCAGAATGCTTTAAAAAGTCATTAGACAGCTTGTTTAGGTGTTTTATAGTATAGTCTGATGCAAAAACTCTCCAAAAAGTCAATATTTTGAGTGTTTTAAGTCAAAGTAAAGTATGGGAAAAAAATCCATACTATAGCTCAGGGAAAAAAAAAAAAAAAAATCAAAAAAGTCATCACTCAGAATGCTTTAAAAAGTCATTAGAAAGCTTGTTTAGGTCGTATTTAGTATAGCCTGGTGGAAAAAAACAGTCCAAAAAGTCAATATTTTGAGCGTTTTGAGCCAAAGTAAAGTATAGGGAAAAAAAAATCCCATACTATAGCTCAGGGAAAAATGGTCAAAAAAGTCATCACTCAGAATGCTTTAAAAAGTCATTAGACAGCTTGTTTAGGTGTTTTTATAGTATAGTCTGATGCATAAAAAACTCTCCAAAAAGTCAATATTTTGAGTGTTTTAAGTCAAAGTAAAGTATGGGAAAAAAATCCATACTATAGCTCAGGGGAAAATGGTCAAAAAAGTCATCACTCAGAATGCTTTAAAACGTCATGAGACAGAATG
The DNA here is from genome assembly GCF_008729295.1 of Plectropomus leopardus. Taxonomy (NCBI): domain Eukaryota; kingdom Metazoa; phylum Chordata; class Actinopteri; order Perciformes; family Serranidae; genus Plectropomus; species Plectropomus leopardus. The sequence continues at coordinate 21,821,818 of NC_056480.1, read as the reverse complement.
TTTAGGTCGTATTTAGTATAGCCTGATGAAAAAAAAATTTCAAAAAGTCAATATTTTTAGCATTTAAAGTCAAAGTAAAGTATGGGGGAAAAAATCCATACTATAGCTCAGGGAAAAATGGTCAAAAAAGTCATCACTCAGAATGCTTTAAAAAGTCATAGGACAGAATGTTTAGGTCATTGAGCCAAATTATAGCATGGCAATAAAATCCATACTTTAGCACATAGCAAAATTATCCAAAAAGTCATAGCTCTAAATGTTTTAAAAAAGTCATACTATATCATGTTCAGGCAGTTTAAAGTAGAGCCTGCTGTAAAAAACAGTCCAAAAAGTCAATATTTCAAGATTTTTAAGCCAAATCACAGTATGGCAAAAAAAAAAAAAAAAAAAAAAGCCATACTATAGCTCAGGGAAAAATATTCAAAAAAGTAATCGCTCTAAATGTAAAAAAAAGTCAAAGTACAGCATGTTAAGGCAGTTCATAGAACAGCCTGTTTAAAAAACAGTCCATAATGTCAAAATTTTGAGCGTTTTAAGCCAAATTACAGTATGGCCAAAAAAGCCATACTATAGCACAGGAAAAAATGGTCCAAAAAGTCATCGCTCTAAATGTTAAAATCAGTCAAAGTGTGGCAGGTTGAGACAGTTCATACTATTGACTGTTGAAAAAACAGTCCAAAAAGTCAATATTTTGAACATTTTTCAAGCCAAAGTACAGTATGTAGAAAAAAGCCCTAGGGGATTGGGGAAAATTGGTCAAGAAATTTGTGGTTTGAAATGCTGGAAGGAGTTGTAGTAACACATGTTGACGTATGTTTTAGCATGGCATGTTGAAAAAACAGTCTAAAAACTCAGTTTCTATAGTGTTTCAAAGTCATTGTAAAATATCTCGGGAAACGCCTACTATATCATATTGAAAAATGGTCGAAAATGCTGTGGTTCCAAATGTTGAGTCATAGTATAGCATGTTTCAGTATATTTTATGATATTTTGAAAAAACAGTCCAAAAAGTCAATTTCAGAATTTTTTTAAAGTCATAGTACATAGTACAGTCATAGTATGTCGAATAACACCATACTATAGGATGGCAAAGAAGCTCCAAATGTTGAAAAAAGTCATAGTACACCATTCTGAAGCACTTTTATAGTATAGCAATAAGAATAAAACGTTTAAAAAAATGTGTTGCTCAAAAATCATCAAAAATGTCATAGAATAGTACTGTGTGGTACGAAAATCACCGTAATGCATTTTAGTATTTTCTCTATAAAAAACTGTACAGTAACTAACTTCGATAGCTAAAAAATGTTTAAAAAATCCTCAGTTAGGCATTTATTTGTTTATTTAAATCACTCAGAAAAGTCACCTGAAAAATGAGTACATTCCCTTTGTTCAAACAAAACAAATTATATCAATCAAATATACTTACACTAATAATAATAATTACAAGCGCAATCATACCTACAATAACTACTATTATAAATAAAACTACCAACATTAAACATCCACCACACAACATCTGGGGACTGGAGGGTATGGCTTATTCATGGGGCATGGCTTATTTCAAAAGAAATGTCAAGTAAACTAAGGTATTACATCCAGCAGGCCCGATTCAAGTCAAAAATCCCACTAACTATATATTTGCGACACAGTAGATCAATTGTGCAGAATAATAGCTGCCAAGAAAAATAATTTGTTTAATTTCTTAATGATATACATCCATTTTAGAAACATAAATATGTTGATAGCTTTTAAACACCCTTATTCAAAATATACAAGATATCTCATGTCATTTATAAGGTCCTGTTTTAGCTGCGGCCAAGTGACTCTTGGGTCAAAAAAGGTTCATACATCCTCTAAAGTCTCAGGATTGTGTAAACATACAGCACTCCTTCAACAGTAACTTTACTAATATTCCTCACCTAGTTTTATTACGCTTGGAGCATTTGTCACATTTTTCATTTGGGTCAAGAAACCAAATTCGTGCTCCCTTTTTATGTTAAAAAAAAAAAAAAAATAGAAACTTCTAGAGAAGGTGTAAATTAAACTACTTATATGGATGGTATGTGGGCCGGGAACCAAAATAAAAGCAGCGTAGGTATCTTAGCACAGACCCCTCATAAAATGTTCTTTTTGAATTATATTTAGCTTTAATGTTCACTTGCTAAAGATTCTGTCTCAATTTTTTTGTACATTTGGCATTTAAGATATCAAAAGTTCTTACTAGCAATATCACTTTGTTCCTTTTAACACCTGAGAGTCTGACGAATACCTGGAACATCTCATCCTAGTAATTAAAAGGAGATTTGTATGGATATAATGGTAACGGCACTTAAATACAATAGTAAACAGGATGAACTGTGATGGCAAAAGTTATATATAGGAGATCCTAAAATAGCAATGAACGAGCAACCAGGAAAAAAAATTCTAACTCTTTGTTAGCGTAAATAAATGGAGGTTTTCTAGCCACATGGAATAACGTATCCTCTCAGGTTGTGGTATAAAGATTTCAGAGGTAGCGCACCTTACCACTGCAGCTAACGCAAAGTAAATTTCATGGGCTTATCATAGATTTTTATATCTTTATAAACATCTGTCACATTATGGATTGCAACTTCTGAAAAAAAACAAAATGAAAACAGAAGTGCGGTATAACATTTCAAAATACTGTATTGCAATGCAGGCCAAATAAATAAAACGCGTATTTCAAAAGATTACTTAAAACTGCAATCCAGTATTGTTGAAAGCACCACTGCTGTTTTGGTTACACAAACATAGGCGAGATACTTTAAGAATTTGTGTCATTATTCCACAGGACAGAAACGTGCTATGCTGGGAAATTATTTCGCTCTCATCCCATTAACGCAGTCACGCCATAGCACTGTAGTTTCTGGATTGCAGCATTAAGAGTTAATAATATAAGAATCAATTTTTACCACAAGTTCAACATGCCTGAAGGCCTACCCTTGATTTAAATACATTTTACATATAAGAATAGATATACATTAAGCTATTTTATACATTTCTGGTAACATAAACATATAACTTTGTATCATTTGATATTTATCTTGAAAGAAAATGTCTTTTTAAAGGCAAGAGGTTAAGATAAATTATATCAACCATGAAATCTGTAATATAAATGATTCTGACTAACGTACAGAGTTAACCAACACACTGCTTATTATTTCATCACCTGACTACAAAAAAGGACATTTAATATACAAAGTTTACAGGGTTTTTGTTTGTTTTGTTTTTTGTATTGGCATTATTTTGGGCCGTGTGGCACAGACTGTAAGGCAGTCAAATCTTATGCACATATACTACATATCCCTGCTCAGAAACTCTATTGTTCTGTTGTTTTCACTGTTTCTCCTCTTTTTGTTATCTGGTCACTTCTTTCAGTACTTTTTATGTTGTATAATGCAAAAGGCTGAATGCCACCCTCTTCTGAAAAAACGGAAGAGTCAGCAGGTTGGATTAAAAAAAGCAGCCTTCCATATAGAAAGCCCTGTCAAAAATCTTTTTCTTTTTTTTTTGTTTTTACATTAGAATAATATCTGACAACAAATCGACTTACTCGTCCTTGCATTTAAAAAGCACATGCAGAAGTGTTGCACATCTATGCTTCAGAAACATTAAACACAACAGATGAGTAATTCACTACTTGCTATAATATGATTTGTTTCCAGTTGCACATGTTTATAATCATAGTTATTAAAAATGTATTCATACAGCACTTTTCAAACCAATGTTACAAAGTGCTGTACAAGAAAACATGAAAGGCTAAAAAGATAAATAATGAAAATGGCAGACGTGAAAGCCATGATATTTTAAAGTTGTTTTGTTTTTTCCAGGTTAATTCATTACTTCTAGACTAACGCTCTCCGATGTAACTGTCAGTGACACAAGCGTTCATTGGGGACTATCGACTTAAGATTATCCGGAGCCCTGCTGCTGAAGCTAAAGCTGTCACTGTCATTTTTCAGATATTTCTGATGGCATAACATTTTTTAAAGGAATACTTCAACCCCAAAATGATCACTGGTATATCAGTTACCCTCTGTTATGTTGAATTAATGAAGAAAATGTGTTTTTTGGACATGACTCCATGGTGAATCAAGAATTTTTTAAAAACAGAGAAAATTCTTGATGAATTGAAGTCAAAGGGGTCCATAAAACATCAAAAACATCAAACAAAACATTTGTTTAGGAACTCTCGCACAACTTGTGCAGTATAATCCAAGTCTCACTTATCCAACTGATGCTCAGCACTTCCCAAACGCATGTATTTTCCTTAAAACCCTTTTAAAAAACTTCGTTATAAACAGTCTCATGCACGGACGAGTAGCGCACCTGACCCATTTATGCTAGTGTTTTAAATAGCAAAAGTGTTGTTAGCGAGAATTCATGTGTTTGGGAAGCACTGAAGCACACACATATGACTGGATCAATGAGACACGAGTTGTGTGAGAGTTTGTACAAGGATTTTTTTTATATAGTTTTTCTACTCTTAAAGGTGGATACATTTTATTTCAATTCAAGAATATTATCAGCTTTTCAATTCTTTGTTTAGTGTGGAGGCATGTCAGAAAAAAAAGTTTTCTTTCCAAATTCAATGCAACACAGGGTAAGCAACTTATATACAAAAGATCACTAGTGTGGCACCCATTAGCTCACCTGGTAAAGCCCCATGCACAAAGGCTATGTCCTTACAGCAGCGACCGTGGGTTTCACGCCATCCTGCGGCCCTTTGCTGCATGTCATCCCCTCTCTCTCCCCCTTTCATGCTTAACGTGTCCTATAATAATTATAGGTGGAAAAGCCAAAAAAAAATCTTAGTGGGGTAAAGTTTTCCTTTAAAGACAATGTTAAATTGATGTAGTATAGTTTGTTTTACCTGGAGAGGAAGGGGTCACTGTAGTAATTTAGTCAGTTAGAGACCTTGTAAAAGATGGATTACAAAATCATTAAAATTCAAGCAGCTGAGGTCAAGATATCTGGACTCTCTGACCCCATTTACACCTGGAATTAACATTTGATCTGCATGTACATTAGTTAAAACATGAAAATGTTGATTTTAAACACAGGTGATTGCACTGTGGTTGGATTGGTCAGAGCACATCTGTAAGGGGTTAGTACAGTAGTGATCGGCATAATGACACCGGTGAGAGGACCGTACTCTTAAGAAACATTAAGAAATATTCTACCAAAACAACAAGTACTAGCAGTAGCTAGCAAGTCTTTCCATGCAAAAAGTGATTTAGAAATGGAGGACACCTGTCCATGGCATTGCCTGGCATGCCGCGTGTTAATGCAAGTGCCCATGGATCAGATGTCATTCAGATAATGACGCCCATATACAGATCACATGCTAATACCAGGTGTAAATGGGGCCTTGTTCAGGAGCCTACATTTCCCACAATGCAACCAAAAGCATATTTTCCTCAGATCTCCCTCCTTGAGTCGTTAATGCCCGTGTCTATCAGACTACACACGCCCAGTTTACAATGCAGACTTTGTGTGTTGTAAAATTGCTGGAGTGCCCCTTTAATTTTAATATTTCCTTACATTTTCACACTATTTTTCTTTCATGTCAGGTATTTATGAAGCACTTTGTATCACTGTTTTGAAACGTCATATATAATCTTTCTTATGATTAATAATATTTTTACAAAGTGAACAAAACACATTATAATGTCAGATTATTTTTGTAAAGTATCTCCATTATTAAAAAGGCTTAGTAGCTTTAAGAAATACTTCTTCTATACACTGAAAGTCAAGAGACTGTTTTTCTGGCTTTACACTGTGTGCCGAAGGAAAATGTTAAGATTGTATTTAAAGCAATTAGTTGATTGTAAGATTCATTTGGCATCTATGCAGATGGAATGGCTGTACTATAAAAGATGGAAAAATCATAATGATAACCACCTTTGCAGTGAGACTATCTTACTAAATGATTTATTCAGAATCGGATAATATAGGTCTTTGCTTTGGGCCCTGCATCCGATGATCATAAATGGCAACTGATTAAACAACATGCTTGTTGCTCGTCACAGGCGTCACCATGAGAGGAGATTGTGCTTGTAAAAGCCTTTTCTACATTTCATCTGCAGTCACATCAGTGAGAAGCGAGTGTACTGCTTGTAGCGGGGGAAATTATGAATCCGTCTTCATCCCCAGTGTTTTACGTATTTCTTCTCACTTCTTCCGGTTAAATAAAGAAACTCATTGGGTTCAGTATTGCCATTGTTGTGGCATTGGCTTATATTTCAGTCAAAATGTGCAGACGATTCGCTGCACACGTTGGTCCTCACGCTAAACTGATTGTCAAGTTCTCGTACAGGCAAAGTTTGATTATGTGCAAAGTTTCTTTTTTTAAGAACCTTGTGAGATGAAGCCTCCAGTGATCCTGCTGGATCCACTGCAGAGCTTCTCTTCATGGTTGTTTTGTAGGATTTGAATTTGTCTTCTTACACTCGAGTGACCATTATGACCTCTGGTCAGCTCGATAGCGGCAGTCAGGATCCATAGCCCTGGTTGATAGACTGAAGGGAGAGAAAAGAGTAAAAATTACAACCTATCTTGATTCACAGCTTTCATGAAAGTGAAAGTTTAAAGGAATAATTAGACCATTAATAAAATTAGTTTGTTTTCTTTCTTGCTGAGATTTGGATGAGAAGATCGCTCTCCAAAATACTCTCATGTCTTTAACAGTAGCTTAGCATAATGACTGGAAACAGGGGAAATAACAGCCGGCCTTACTCTGTCTAAAGGTAACTAAATCTGCCTACTAACACCTCTAAAGCTAACTAAAACTCTTTCTCACCAAATCTAGCTAATGTTTGCAGGTTTTTTGGACATAATAAAAGACGCTAAAATAAGCAATAGACTGTTTTCCCATTAGCAGTAGACAAAAATGCCTTAATGTTTTTTGTTTTTTTTTTAGGTTCCACAAAACCACAGGTTAGTAAACAGAAGAAAGCAGTGTGGAGGCCAGTTAAAATGTTACATGGGTAAGTCTTTTTTTATATTACTAGTTCAGGCATAGTTCACAGATATTTTTGAAAGGTGTTTTTTTCCTCCTTTGTTCTAAAAAAAAAAAAACCCACATTGTCCACACACTGTTATAAAAAGAAAAAATCTCAATCAGAATTAACACACAAAAAACACGATTCATGCACTGTCAAGAGCATTCCAAACCATCAAGCGGTGATATAATCGTACACTAGAGCCAAGCAAAGATGAAGATGATATTGGCCAATCGGAAGCCTGGAAAAATCTACTACAGGAAGACTAACTGGAGCAGTGATTTCCGTAGGGAATTCTGACAACTCTGATCCTTAATATAATGAAAGAGTAACTGTACATTTATGTGTAAAATTGACTGTTAACAACACTGGAGCCAGCACTGTTTTGGTAACACCTGCCATTGAATGAAATGGTGCCTCATTTGTGACACCCCACAAAGGAGATAACTTTGCACACTGTGTGAAAGTCAAAAATGCCATTTTCCCTGTCAACACCAACAGTTTCCTGAAAATATTCATCCTGAATCGACTTTTACAAAAGGTCAATTTTCAGTGACCTTAATGTTGTTTGCATGTAGCGGAAAAAGCAAAATGCAACCAAAACACTTCATTTTAAAATTAACTTACTTAAATTAATTAACTTAATTCACACATTATATCTTGTGTGTTTAATAAAAAAACAAAGGTACAGGGCTGCAACCAACTGAGAACTATGTCAGTCACATTGGATTTGGCTGTCCAATACAAATATTCAATTATTCTTAGGTAGGACTGGTGTGACACATTTCAAACCAGTTTGATAATAAGCCAAAAACCAAGCGGACAGACTGGTTTACCAAATTTTACCAGGTGCCACATATGCCTTAGCAGTCAATTCTAAGTGGGACATAAGGATAGCGTGACCCAACAGAAAGCGAGTATATAGCTATCACATGGCATCGTGTAACACGAGAACTCTCTGTCCACACTGGATTCATTAAATGTTAAACAAATATGATACAAACAGTGCTGCTATCAGCTGTGCACTCAAGATCAAACTAGAGAGGTAAGCACTGAAAAGATGGATGAGAAACCTACTTGCTATCACCCTGTGTTTGTACCGTTACTTTTTAAATCAGGTTACACACACTTGAAGTATGATATTTACTGGAAAGGGCATACAATATAGCCAACAGCAAGTAATGTTAGCCTAGCTTGTTTTTGGTGTGGTCATTTACCTTAGCAGAAACTGTGAGCTTCCCAGCCATCTCCATCCAGCTAGCTGACACTGTGTTTAAGTTTTTGTAGTGAGACAGAGCTTTTGTATAAATATTTCCTCATTATAACTTCATAAATCAGCTGTTCCTTTTTCACTGCGGCACTTTCAAAGCAAGCATCAGCTATAAATAAAAACAAAGCATCTGATGAAAGTTCTGTTCACACACCTGCAGCCAGTAAGGACAGCTCTTTCGTCTGTTTTAAATCCGAGATGTTGTCATATTGGTGCAGTTTTTAACAGTTTTTAAGTCTTTTTAACAGACTCAGTCTGCCATGTCTTCTCTCATCAGCCCCAAAAGTAAACAAATGCACTACTCTTCCCCCTCTGCTAAAATTTTATCCCCTTCAGATTACCAACACTAGCTGCCTTGGCTCGGTAGTAAATTACACACAAACTGTCAGACGCCAGTTGCTCCATTAGTACGTTTACAAATGCGATATTATATCACTAATGCTGTCATATTGCTTATTATTGAGGCGATTTGAGTTGGATGTAGCTCTGTGATGTAGGCTACTTTAAAAATTACCAGAACATGACATAATGACAAATGCCAGTTCAGCCAGTTTGCATAAACTAAACCTGTTTAAGCTCGTTCACTGGACTCAACCAGAACAGCAAAACCAGATATCCACCCAACTTCAACTACTGATATCTTTTCATCTATATAGACTTTGAACAGGTCTTAGTGGGCAGCAGTGATGTTCGCATAATACAGTAAACAAGTCAAGTTAGCCCTACGAGCTAATGCGGACTGACGATGCGTACAACGAATCGGCAATGTGCAACATTTCTTGTTATATCCAGATATCAGACAAAAGCCAGAGACTGTAATGTATGTTGCTGTGAGCTGAAAATTCATACATAGAAAAAAAAGACTGCTTGACTTAAAGAATCTCAGTCAACTGAGGGCCTCTGACTGATGATTTTTTATGACTTTTAGGAGGCAACCCCTAAAGAGGTAAAAAATGTATATTTTTACCTTCGCACCTACTTTTGGACAGAGTCAGGCTTACTATATTCCTATTTCCAATTTCTGTGATAAGCAAAGTTACTGGTAATTGGCTGTTGACTCCAGCTACAAATCTAACATACTGACATGACAGTGCTATCAATGTTCCTCTATATCTCGGCAAGAAAGCAAACAGACATAGTTTCCAAAATGCTGAACTAGTCCTTTAAATCTCAATTCTCGATTTTCTGTCTTTTGGAAAGAAACGAGTCTCCCACTCTGAAGGAATAGCATTTCTCAACACTAACTTGCACTATCACTCCACTAACTGAAATATTTAACATCAGGGGTGTGTTTTTTTGATAGCTATGACATTAGTTTGAGCCAAAAGGACGGCTTGCAAACTAATCCTTCTTTACTACATCCTGCAGAGTTTGGTCATCTTTTCTCATCACACATTCTTATTTGTTTAAGAAGTCTGTTGAAACAGCAAGTACAATCTCACAACAAACTCAGTGCAGAAACAATTCTATATATGGTCTGAGGTTTCAAGAGGTAATTTTATCTCTCAGTACTGAGCGCTTAAACAAGGTGACAGTGTATTTTAACGACAGCAAATGTTGTTGCTCCTGAGTTATTTCGGCATAAACACAACACACACACACGCTCAGCCTCTTCACCTGCGTCACAATCCAGCCCACATGGTGCATTCACGGCGCTGAGCCCTGCAGAATAACTGTGACGTGGCTGATGAGTCACAGTCACGGTTTTCCAGCATTGAATGCGCTCGTGGTATAATAATAATCTGCTTGTGGTAAATAATATTCAGTTTCAGTGTTGGAGACTTGCTATTCCTTCACAGAGCTAGATTAACCTCTCCACATAAATTTAAGCTTCATCCAGCTCTTGATTTTTGGGATCATCACTGTGTTTTTGACCTCTGCTCAAGCGTGTGCGGTAAGATGGTGGGATGTTCTTTCAGATGTGACATAAACGTACTTTTGAAAGATGGGAATAGGTGAAGTGTATGACAGCTGCAAACTTTCTCCCCCCTGCACTGCGTTTTGGCAAATGCGCTGAATGTGATGTAAGAATGATGCAAGCTGTTTTAGGACATGACTGGTTTAGCAAATAGGGATGATAAAAGATGTAGAGACACAGGCACAAACCTGGTCTGTGAGGATTCGAGGCTTAATATCAGGAATGGCACCCCCTCTCAGCTCATCTTCCACAGCCATGAGTCTGACAACAGGGAAATAGAAACAAACATACCGGTTGACAAAAATAGAATAATGAAGCCGGCGTTCTTCAAATTTACTGTAGGATTATATGGCCATATGATGATATTAAGGTCTTGACATGTTCCTTGGTACATTCAGCTATCCTCAGAGCTTCCTCGAGCTGAATCTGAGCTGCCTTCAGAGCAATTTAAAGCAGTTCAAATTCAGCTGTTAGATACACAACTTGGGAAATGAGTGTGTGCAGGATAGTTCAGTTTGCATCCATCTGCTGTATCTGTATACAGAGGAAATGTTTAATTTAACTTAAGAAAATGTTTTTGCCAAATGAGATGAGATGTGAGCTCTGTATACTCCAGTTACATAAAACTTTGGCTTTTGGAAATAAATTTAATGTGGTGCTCTGAGCATTTTAATGGGTATCCCAGTGTGTTGTGAAACATCATCTTCAACTCTGAATTAGTCTGTTTTTTCCTCTGTCCTTGTAACCAAGTTACTGAAATAACACAAAAGCAACCACATGTTTCATATTTAAGTATGAGCCTTAAAGGTTTTCGCTATTCTGGTGATATTTAAATGAGCTACATTTAAAGAAATAATTCTGCATTTTGGAAAATACACTTATTTGCTTTCCGTCTGAGAGTTAGAAGAGAAAATTGATACCACTCTAATGTCTGTGTGTTAAAGATACTCTTTGGAGCTCTGGAGTACCACAGGCAGGGTTGACGTAATTCCTGATCAATTTTGGAAATATGCCGATTTAGAAAGTGTGCATTGCACACAGTCAAGGCCTGGATTCTTCCATGAAACTGAGCTGCAAAATACAGATATAAAGTGATTAAAAAATTGTAAATGTCACAGCAATGCTTTTGAGTTGGGGGTCTTAACCGATACCAATATCGATATACATCATCATATTCTGCTAGACAGCCGACCACCAGATGAACACATACAATTTTATGCTTTTTAATGTAAGTAATATTCATTCAGTGTGCCAAATAAGAAAAATAATTTAACTTAGGGTTGATGTTTTCAACATGTTCACTTTGTCAGTATAAAAAAAAAATATAATCAGTGTATAAATCAGTATGTTGGCTGTTCCTTCCTGATATTTCAATATAAAGCCAATATCTGCCAATACTGATTAGATGCCGATATTATCGTGCATTGAACTTTAAATGGGTAAGAAGCCTGACTCGCTGGCTTGGAATGAGAGCCGCCTAGGGGGCCACTTTTGCCATTTTTAGGTGAATTCGTTGTTATATTAATAGAGTAACAAAAAAACAACAACTTAACAATGATTGATAACATAGTCATTAGTTTATAATCTAGTAATCAAAAAAGTCTTCATTAGATTCATCAGAAAAAAAAAAAGTCGATAAGTGCAGCTCCACTACAGGTGATATGGAACAATGTTCTTTCCACTTTTTGTTTTTTACATGGTTAAGCCTGATTTCTAGTAGGGTGCTCGGTTCTTTTGATAAGTGTCTTTTGACAGAAAGTAATTAGTTGCGCATTGTTTTCAATTTTTGCCTCAGCGTAAGGTTTTAAGTTGGCATGACGGTAGCCAGAGACCCCCTGCACTTTTTTAACAGTCTAAGTCGATTTCTGTCATGTTTAGTGAAGCTTAATCTGCATAGACAGCTGTTAAAAAATCACAGAAATATCACACTGTACAATAGGAGTGGAGAAAAAATCGATACAGCATAGTATTGCTATATTTTTGTGTAGCAATATTGTGTGGATACACAGACAGGTTATATAAATTATTACTAGTGCAAATACAAATCTAAGTTTTGGTAGCCTACTTGAATGATAAAGTCAGTTGCTTTTTCAGTCCACTAGATACATTTTGCTGCACTAAAAATGTTTGATTCTCTACCTTAAAAACTTAATCTAATTACATAACACAGATGTTGAGATATTTTTTCTTTGGGGACATAACTCATAATTTAAAAGGTTAATTGATCACAATATACATTATTGCAAAGCTCAGCATATTGTAAAACATCTTAAATTGTATTACTGTTGTATTGTGCATAAACTATGGTGATAATATCATATTGCGAATCCCACCCCTCTGTGTGTTTTTATCTTAATTATTGATTGATCAGCTCCCAATCTGCAGTGAGCAGCAGATACCCCTTACTCGCTATGGTAGGTTGGGAAATATAATCAATGATTCAATACATACAAACACTTGATTTCTTCCTGTGGCACTGACATAAAAACTGTTTTTGTTCAGTGAGTGTCTGCTGTCAGTCAGCCTAGTGAAGACAGTTTGACCAGCCTCTGTCCCCTCAGGAGCTGCTGCTCACAGACAGCTGCTTCTGTGGACAGAGAGGTGGCAGCACTGCTAATCACACTGCGCAACTAAGCATGACATTGTGACATAACAAAATTCTCAAGGTACGCAACATAAATGAAAAACGTGGAGCGATACTCATCATAAGTGTCAAGCACCCTCCTATAAATCATGCTTCAGGGTTAGTAATATAGTGCAAATTGTTTAGAAAATCTGCAAAATAAAATGTGAACTGAAGTGCATTTTCATGCATTATTGTTATGCGTATATTAGGAGTCGAATGCATTGAGATGATGTGCTCCAGCACAGATATAAGAGCGGTATCTTCTCATTTAACACTCAGCAAGAAAGCATATAAGCATATTGGCCAAAATGTTGAACTATGTTAAAATGGCTACATATGACCAGTGCTGTCCACATTCACACTTCGCAAGAGCTAACTACAGTTCAGTTCACACATTTATTTATTTATTTATTTTAAATCTCATTCAATTGTATCATTCAACCAATATTTCCCAAGACTGGGCGTGCTTAAACTCAATGTGTCATTTCAAATTTGTTGGCAATGTGCCTGATGTTGGGACTTCATTAGGCACAGCTGTGTTCATCTGAGTACTTAAGCAACAGACCAAAAAAAAACCTAAAATGGAGGCAATTTAAATAAAAATTAGCAAAGCGAGTCATCACGTTTAGACATTTTGACTTTGTATTTCCCCCATAGACATGTGTTTAACTACTATATGAATCGTTTCAGTTGTTGCACTTAAACATTTGCTTTTACAGCTGCAATTTGTAACTTGCTACGCTCGCTTTACTAAGAGGCTTGTTTTCTGATTATCATAAATATTAATTTGGTGGAAATTTGTGTGTTGCAATTGGGTAAGCCAAGCGGTAATTGGCGCAGCTTCATTTCTGCCAGCTCTAGTTCAACCTCAACGCTCACCTGTTGATGATGCCTTTGATTTGACTGTCCTTCTCCACTTGCTGCTGCTTTAGACGGCGCTCGCTGTCTTCCAGGCGGTTCTGGTACTGCATCAGGATCTTATTTGTCTGCTGCTCCTGTGTCAGAAGTCTCTGCTCATATTCTTCAAGCTTGCGATGAGACATCTTCAGCCGCTCCTTCAAGGAATGTATCTCCTCTTCGTACTCTTTAACCTGAAATACAAATAAAGTCTCTTTACCCATGTAGTCGCTTTTAGTCAGGAACATTCTTAAATGACAAGTGATTTTAACGATACTGACATGGCTTTGTAGTGCAAAGCTGCAAGTGGGAAAGACCAGACAAAGCTGCGGTGTGGTCTGCTTTGATGTGTGCAAACACAAATGTACAAGCTTTGCAATAAGCACTGCAAAGAGGTGTGTTTCTAATATAGGCAAGAGTGTGGGAGGTGTTCATCATAGAAAACTCACAACAGCTATGATTATGCAACACCCATATGAGTCTATTAGAGCTCTGATTTATAGATGCAATATGGCAGAACTAGTTGAAATAGTCACGTCAGTGCACGTCACGTTCATGTCGAAATTGCTATTAGAAAAAGCACCTGGACGAAACTTTTTCATTATTCAAAGATAAACTGACCAGGTTAAGAGATTTTCCAAGACTCCTATCATTGGCTTAGAAGTGCATCCTTACTGTATATATATACACTGTTACTGTATATATATACATATATATTTTTTTATATATTTTTTTTTACAGCAGTTCAAACCAAGTAAATTGATTGGACCAAAGATATCCCATGAGTGCTTTTTTAGAGTATTAGAGATTTAGAATATAACAGCGCTGGGACTTGCATGTTTCACTCCACTCTGAGGTGTTAAAAATGTTAACTGTCAATTATCCTACATTAACTATTGCAGTAATAAACTTTGCATTTAAAGATTAACATATTTCCTCAAAAAACATTTGAGTTACATTATTAATGGTCATCAGATAAGGACGAAGGAGAGGAAAGACGCCTTAATGCTTCACTGCAATTCTGTACACTTCGGTACTCTACTTGGACCTTGTGCCTATGATTGATTCACAGCTGTGCTGATATTCAGTGAAGCAGCACTTCCTCTTATGTGACAATGCATAAATATTAACCCTTATATATTACCCTAATGTTAAATATTTGTAGGAAGCAAGTGAGTTTACTTTTTGAACTAAAAATTACACCATATGTTTGTATGCCTCTGTGCATTTGTCACATTCAACTTACAGTTTACATCTATGTCTGTGAAAACATGGATGCTCCACACAGATCCTTCCCCAGACAGCACAGAGGATCTATACAAACAGCAAAGTTTCAAGGTGAGCACCCAAGATTGGTGCCTTGCCTTCTGTTCCTGACTCATGTCACTGAATAATGGCCCAAAAAGTGTTTTTGCAGAACATTATGATGTCACAGATGACCTTTGACCTCTAAGTACTTTATCATTATATCCTTTTATAAATTTGTGTGAAGTTTCTTGATTTATGGACAAAAACATGTTTTATGAGGTCACCATGACCTTTGACCTTCAACCACCAGTTTCTAATTAGTTCAATGTTGAGTCCAGGTGGACATTTGTGTCAAATTTGAAAAAAATCTCCTTCAGGTGTTCTTGAGAAATCATTTTGACAAGAATTAAACAAGTGCTGCGGTTATGAACAAAAAAGTGCTGACCCTCTCTAGTCGTGACTCATCCATGCTCTTGGAGTACTCTTTCAGCTGACCCTCCCGGTCTGGCCGCAGACTCTCAATGTCAGCGGAGAGATGTGGCATGTTGGACACCCAGGCGACTGTGCGTTCATTGAGGGCCGGAGTGTTCAAGGTCGACTGAGAACCCTGAAACATCAACACCACAGGTGAGTCATGTTTTAAATTCATGTCTTTACAATGGAAATGCCTTGATATTTGACTTTTGCTGAAATGAAATGAGCCCCATAACTTTCCATCATGCCATTTCAATTACCTGAAAATGTATTCATATAATGGCATGGTGTATAGTGAATGTCATGTATCTGCAGATGTGGTTATATATTATTTCTATACAGTTTTAATCAAAGCTTTGCAGTTAGATTGACCTGTTTATTGCCTGGTTTGAGCAGATGCTGCTGTGGTGGCTGCAGTTGTGTCTGTGTAGTCTTCTTGGTGTTTTTCGTGGGCGTGTCTGTTGACTCCTCTGCAGCTGCTTGCGGGCCCTGGTTCTCTTTGGCAGAGCTCGTCTGGTACGGGAGTCCAGGAGCTGGACTGTCTGTCACCGACAGCTGTATTTCCTGTTGTTGCTGCTGCGTCTGCTGTTGCTGCTGTTGATTTTGCTGCTGGGACGGCTGCTGAGCATGGCGCAGTTTGGGCTGACTGCCGCTGAAGTTTGTATCAGAAGAGTCAAGGAGGAGGTTTCTGCTCTGCGGGCGAACTTTTGGCGGTGTGGCTGTGGCTGGGGTGTTAATGGACCGCTGTGACTTGAGGTGTTGCGCTGGAGCCATGGATGATTGGCGGACAGGGTGAACTGTAGTCGGTGGTGTGGCCAAGGAGGCCGGTGTGCCCGTCCCAGTCGCTGACTGAGATACAACTCCCATCAGGTGCTGCTGCTGGAGAGACTCCTGATAGGAGAGAAAAGGGAGACAGCCAAAAAAGATGTTATCAAGAAGTTTAAGCAAATGTTTACTGAAAGCCATTATGTGCAGAGTTTCACAAAGGATTGGACCCAGGGACACCAAGATGAATAAAAGAACCACATTTACTTCACGAATTTTAACCAGACTGGCTTGATTTTCTACCAACAAAAACACTGAATTATTTGAAAGACACAATAAGTACAAAAAATCCAGACACAGCATCTTGAATGGATTGACAGAAAGACCATTCACAGTGCTTTTCAACAGACATAATAGGCAATAGGATGCATAAATAAATATTTTTAGATATTACCAAAAAAACCCACATAAAACCAGGATTTAAAAGGAGTAAAATAAAATAGCTGATGAAAAAGCTAAAATTGAGTAAAGCCAAATAATAAAAATGATGGTGTCATCACAGTGCAGAGTGAGATATGAATAGAACAGTCCCACATTTGATTAAATAAAAGGCAATGGAAAACAGAAAATTTTGATCCTTGATTTAAAGTCACTTGGAGTTAGAACAGACAAGTTTTTCTGTTTTATTTTTGTTTCTTTTCCAGATATGTGGTGTACAACAACTGAATGCTGATGACATAAGCAGACCTGTCCAAGTCAAGCTGAGAGGCCTGGATGGTCGAGGTGGAAGGAATATCTATGCACTACAGTATCATGATATTTTTTCATGACAACATATTGTTTCCCAAAATACTGTGAAGATTTTTAATTAATAGTCTACACGCAAAAATTTGTGGATGTGGTCCATTTTGTGGTGTATTGAAACCTGAACCTGACTGCTAGATCTTTAAGTGCTGTAATCTAATCACCCCAACGTCACACCATATAGATACATGATACATGCTCTGTATGATAGGCAGAAAGCTCAGAAAAAAAGTGAAACACTGCATAGAACTAAGTGTGCGGAAATCTTCTTTTTCAAGTTTGAACTTTTTGATGTTTCCAGAACCTTACCGAGACTAAGCTAGGTACAGCAGTATGTCCTGAATCAAATTAAAAACTTTGCTTTTAGGTTTCTGCGGTTAGTTTTAGTCAACAAAACCACTTGGTTTTGACAAAATTATCATGGTTTGGCTTAGAGTAAGTGCACTTGTTGCTGATGTAACATCACCAGTTTCAATTATCGTAGTAACACATTTGTTTGACCAAACAAAAAACCCTCTTTTTTTTCTTTTAAGCATTATTGTTAGTAATAATAATATTTTTTTAATACTTTGATACTGTGATATTTTATTAGACATGTATCAGACCAAGAATATCTCTAATGCGGACTTTCTTGCTCTTCATAATACGGTGGTCTCCTGGAGGGGATACAAATGTTGCTTGGTACATCTCATACTGCTGATAAAAGGCGCCTCTGTCGCCAATGGGCCACTGACCAAGCATCAGTATCTGATGAGTTGCAAGTCAGACTGGGTTGGCTAGCTCCTAAAATGAGATTAGAATTAGATTCGGAACTCCTGTATCATCACACATTTCATACCTCCAAATTCATCCCAACACACAGCCCTACTGGACAGTCAGAATTGTGTTTAGTTGTATGAATAGGGTATGAATAGTTGTATGTGTGGATAAATGTATAGCTTGCTGTCTAGCTGTATAGATGGATAGACTTGGATAGACTTGGATATGGATGGATGACGCCCTGTTCTGACACACCATCTGTATTAATAAACAGGAGGCTTGTGATGTTTGTTCCATTAAAGCCCACGCAGCAGGACAGAAATAGCTCAAGACTACATGACTGTATCATTAAACACTATAATTTTACACAGACACACTGTAGTAAACTTATCACTGCGATGTAGATCGGCAGCCCCTGAAAGCATCATCAAATCATGGCCAAAACAGGTCAGTTTAGATTCATTAAAAGTTGCTCACAGAAACACACAAATCCTCCTGAACGCTATCAGATAAGTGACAGTTTAATTTAAGTTTATCATGTTGGTTGTGTGTTTTAAAACTAATGTGACACTACTTGTACATATTATAATTGCATATGTAAAAAGAACTTTTCTCTAAAGTTAATCATCTTTTACTGCACTCAAACTGTTAAACATCTGAGTCTGATGCGGTACACAGAGGGTTAAAGTAAGTATAATATAATGACATATGTGTTATATACAGTTATGGCTCTCTTTTCTGCCCTGTTAACCGACAGCTAGTTTTCAGCCCTGTTGAAACAAGAACACACCGTATGATTGATGTCAAGCACCCTACAGAGTTCAGCAGAGCACAGCCGTGAATGATCCTGCTTCAGTATGTTGTCTGTAGCATAGCAAGTATCCCTCAAAAGCTCCCTTATATTACCGTTGCATATTCTGCTGCTCATGAGAGAAGCATCCCTATTCTGTCTAGATCTTTGTTCTGCAACCTGACAATCAAGTCTGAACGCCATGAAAACAAAAGTACACGAAGGACATACTGCGAGGGCGAACTTGAATTCAAGCAGACATTTTTGTTGCTGAAGTCAAGGTGCTAAAATCACAGTAAGAATAAATGACAAGACTCTAAGTATGTTGCATAATTTGGCTTGAAATAGAAAAGAACAATCCAGGTATTTTTTTTTAAAGAAAACTGAGATAATTCATTCTTGGCTGCTACTGTCCTCATCACAACATTTATAGATCCAGACTGCGTTCGTGCTGAACTTGAGTGACTGCTAAAATGACGGAAGCAAATGGACATAAGCCACAAGATCTACTGATATGCACAAGATTTAAGAATAGAGTTAGTCCAAAAAGTCTTAGGATTTAAAAGGACAATTAACCCCGCAAATAAAAAAATACATATTTTACCTCTCCACTGTAGTACTATATATCAATCTAGATTAGTTTATTGTGAGTTGTCGAGTGTTTTGAGATATCGGTCTGTCTTCTCTCCAATATAATGGAACTAGATGCTCAAAGTACCAAAATAATACATTTGAAAAACTCAGCAGCAATGTCTCTTTCCAGAAACTGTGACACATTTACTCAAGATAATCCACTAACCTTGTTGTGAGCAGTTTTGTGTCGGACCTATTTTCTTTCTACCAAACTACATCCACCAACCGCATCACCGTGCAGAAGGAAACGTGCATCTGTCAAAATTTTTGTTCCCCAAGCAGCAGAGGAGGATGTCATTATTGTTAACATCTCGCCCTGTCAGGGGCACAAGCCTCCCATCCATTAGCAAAATTTTTGGACTTAAGCCTGTACTGTGCAATAATTTCATCCATATTTGTGCACTTTTTCAAAGAGCCTATGAATATGGAAGAAACAGAGCAGTACCACCAGAGATGGTGGAGGCAGTGTCGCGTAGTTCAAGCAAGACATGACTGTAGGAGACGACAAGGAATTCTAAATAATTGAACAGAATGAATCCATAAAATATAATAATATATAGTGAAAATAATACTCCATACACGTTCGGATGTATATAATGGCTGCAAAACCTCTGCCGTCTACAGTGCTGCATCTGTTTAAAGGTGCGATATTACAGCCTCCTCCACCACAGCCTTGAATGTTATTGTGTGAAACTTTACAGTGACGTTTGAAATGGACATATCTATTATTGTACAGAAAGGGAGTATAAATGAGCCTTAACTCTACTCTTACAGGTTCTACATATCAGTAGATCTCCTGACTTATGTCCTTTATTTTTTTTCCACTGTTTCCTTAATTTTAGCAGTTCTTCAAATTCAGTACAAAAGCAGTATAATCACTTCTGGATCTATCAATGTTGTGATGAGGACAGTCACAGCCAAGAATGAATTATCTCAAGTTCCTTAAAAAAATACCTGGAATGTTTTTTTCTATTTCGAGCCAAATTACGCAACATACTTAATCTTGTTATTTATTCTTAATGTGATTTTTACACCTTGATTAAGTGAACTGTGCCTTTAATACCAAATTACCATCAGGTTTTAGCAGTGCAGTTTTATAGCTTACCTGATGTTTTTTAAAAAGTTAAACTCAAAAGCTTGCAACTTTATCCTACTCTTATATTAAAGATGTACATTTTACGAAATACGGGCAGCAACGTTTTTTAACCTTGTTTGTCCACTTAAAAATTTAACGTGTTTGAATAATTACAAAACAAATAACTAATCAAGAGTTTCAAGTAGCCATACGTTTTGTCTAAAAGAAAGCTTTATAATAAGAATTGTATTTTTTATTATAAAGCTTACCCTCATAGATGTAAATGTGGTGGACAAAATAACAAACGCCTGGCAGTGTAATAACATTAAGTGGCAACTGAGCGTATACTGTGACAGTGTACAGGAAACAGACAGTATCAAGCAATAAACACATAAACAGGTGGTCCAACTTAAAGATTGAAAAAGTGACCTGAATTATTTTAAACATTACGGTTAGATAGAGCAAAAGTTAGGGATCACTGCTACAAACACAAGTAAACATCTGAAATTAACAACAGTCTGTGAACATTGTGAATTTATGGGCAAGCTAACAAGTTCTCCATCTAGGGATGCTAATAAAGAAACAACACTATTCTGGCTAATCGGCTACAGTTCAGTATTAATGTGTAGACTAATTATTGTGCAAATTAGTGGAACAAGAGGCAACTTATTGTCAACTGGTTTCCATATTCTTAACCTTACGGTGAGCTAGTTTTAATTTAGGTTTATATTTGCTATACACTGGTTTTCTACTTTTTTGTCATGCTAATCCTTATTGCATGCTTTGTATCTGCACTCCTCTAACTTTGTACTGCAGCTGCTACAGAGCAATTTCCCACAGCATAAATAAAGTTCTATCTCATTTCACCCTTTCCTTTCTTATTTTTTCTGATCTTGATGCAACATTTGACAGCGCAGTCTGCTGCTTTAGATAAAACCTAGGCTATAGATGCCTGCAGAAGAGTGATGATGAATCCCTAAGTATATATAATACATTTGTAGACTCCAGACAGTTAAGGTTAATGGATTAGTTTTCTTTGATGCCCTTGTCTTGTTTGTTTTATGATTTGTTGAATCAAACTGCAACTTTTATGTTCTTCTGTTGTTTTATAATTTGTTGCTGTCTACTGTAACTTTTGTGTGCTTCTATTTTATTATCCACTGCAATTAGGGCATCCTTGTAAATAAAAGCTTGTTCTTAATAGCTTTCCCTGTTCCAATAAAGTTCATAATAATAATAATAATAATAATAATAGTAATAATGATAAAAGGTTCGTTATACAATGGGAGTAACATGTAGAGATAAAATGGTGAAGTTAGATCTCACAAATCATATTTTCTGTATTTATTCCAAATGTAAAATTTTCTGATATATGTGAAAAATAAGATGGTACACCTCATCACAAACTGTCTTTCTGTGGAATATAAAGTATGAAGAAAAGGGAGAGATTCTTACCTGCACCTGCAGTGACAGCTGGTGCCAGGCGAAGTCGTTGCTCTGATTCTGCCGGGTGAAATCATCACTGTAGCTGTGTGAGTGGACAATGCTGGGCTGCACCAGACTGCTCTGTGACCGCAGGGCGGACAAGTCCTCGCTGCGGGAGAAAGCACTGTTGCCAAAAGCCGGTGCATAGTCGTGGTGGCCATTCTCGGGCTCGGGGGCGAGGAGGAGAGGAGGAGGTTGTTGCTGAGACTGAGACTGAGACTGAGCTGGGGAGTTCTGGGCAGCCAGATGGAATAGCGGGTTTTGGAAAGACAGGGGGAAGTGCATGGCCGCTGCTGCCTGCTGCTGCTGTTGAGAGATGGATTCGGTGGGCCCCCCTATGTGGCCCATCTGGCTGAGCCTCAAACCGGAGCCCGCAGAGCCTGCTGGCATATGTCCTCCCATGCGAAGAGGACCGCAGAGGTTTCCAAAGCTGTGGCCCAGGCCAGCGATGGAGGCTTGAGAGGAGGTGAGCATGTCTCCCACAGAGTTCAGGTTGGAAATGCTGTTCATACGAGAGTCCTGAAGGTCCATCATGGACACACTTTTATTCACACTGTGGACCTGAGAGAAACAATGAAAACATGTATTGTATTAGCTGGAATTTGGGCTGATTTTCTTTTTTTTTATAAAAAATATTTTTGAAGACAAAGGAAATACTCATTTTACTCCTTATCTACAGTAAATTTGTGTATTTTGAGTTTTAAATGTAAACACTTTCAGCTGTCATATTGATGCATTTTGCCATGTAAAGGCATTCATAGAGTTGCACTAGACCATGTTTTACTCTTCTGTATATTGCCCTGTTCTAATTAAGCCATTCAACCTTCATGTTCTTTTTTTTTTAAAAAAAACATTTTTTCACTGCGTTGCTTATTTATCTCTTGTCTTAATGCTTTTTTGTGTAAAAAATAAAAAAGTAAACTTACACTGACTCAATGTCATTTTTTGCCTTTAAATGTAATTATGTTGTAAAATCCTTGTATTTTTTGTATTCTTTGGAATTACATCAAACGTCAGACTTGAAAATGGTTTTGAAAATTAAATAATACAGCATACAAAAGATGCTCTGATCTCAAGTCCAATTATAATCCAGCCTTGGGTCATTGAAATTTAGAAAAACATGTCCAAACTTACTGATTCAACGCAAAATACATGATGATGTAATATCTGGCTCTCACACACTTACACTGGGGACACGAAGACGAGCATACACCTAACTTAATAAAGAGGAGCACATTGAGCCGTTTCAAAAAACAACCAAGATGGCTGCAGCTGACTCGAAACTTACTAGTTTGAAATTCTGATGGCAAAAATGGCAATACTTTGTCCCAGACATACTGACACCATTACAGCTCATCTCTGCACGCTGTAGTCTGTAAATCGGTATGCCACTTAGCGCTGCGTCAAATGTTTTGTTACTCTGATTGGTTGTAGATTTATCCCTTCATTTTGGTCTACAGCTGTTGATAATGCCCCTTGGAAATCGAAAATGAAAACGAGAAAAAAAGGTTTGGTACTGCCAGTCTATGAAATTTCATTATAACATTGAATTAGGTTCTTCTAATACCATGGCCATATAAGAGTTACATCATATTATTCTCTTATTTAGATATGATAACAATTTTTAATTGTATTTTATAAAAATGTACAATGTTCAATGGAGGCTCAAAAAGCTGCAGAATTAAGACAATATCAGCAAACAGGCACCAGGCTACTGGACATCCTACCTTTGGATCAGGTTCAGTGATGTCCGAGCTGCTCGTGCAGTATGCTGGGCTAGATCGAGCCAGCGGCGGGCGGGTCACATAGAACACCTCCCTGGATGAGCGAATGTCTCGTTCTGCCTGACGCCTCATGTTCAGATTAGAAGAGAGCGATTCTACAGCTGAGACTCCAGTCGTAGGGGATGGCAGGCGAGAGATGTCTATTGAACTGCAGACACAAAAGAAAAGAGATGTTATAAATTGCTGTGAAGGATTATAAGCAAAACCCCATTTTGAAGATATGTCACATTTGATTCTATTTTGCTGCAGCCCATTTTATTTTAATTTTTAACTTTAAACAACGTGGACTGTATGGAGAAAAATAAAAGTGTAATCACAGGACAGGTGGTCCCAATTCTTTTTGCTTGGGGCCTCCTAAATATAAGCTCCTCGAAACCCCTCATCATTGCTTCCATTGCATTGAAAGTTTCAAAGTTTAATCAAAGGGTGACTTTTTTAGAATAACTGTCAGAGGCATTTTGGTATATATTAATTTTAGTGTGGTTGAATTTATCTTCTTTTTTCTCATTAACCAGTTATTTAACGACCCACTAGACTACCACTATGAGGGTGTCCTATCATCTGTTTTGTATAAATATTGTATGGTCGGAGAATATTTAAGGAAACTGGAGCTTCTACACTGACGCTGTAAATGAAATGAAATAAAATGACATGAAATAAAATTAAAAATTGGTTAGTTTAGTAGCTAATGATGAACAGATAGATATATATATATATACGCTTTTCTTTATTATCTGTGAAATATGTAATATCACCATGTCTGATGTTCATTTTAAGTGTGGCAAAATTTAGTAAGTAATAAATAAGTATGTAAAAGTAATACCTGTGTGCAAAAAACTCAGGCTTCAGAACGATCTAAATGCTCTGATTCAAATGTTTTTTACTACTCTGGCTAAAAAATGACACAACATTGTGATGGATATCTTTATACTGTCATCCTATCCAGGCATGCTACTACATGTTGTTACATTCTGTCACCTAAAGCGCTACATGTAGCTACTAGGAATGCATGATAGTGGGCTTTTTTTTCCAATATCCAATATGCCAATATAGAAACAGTATATTTGGCTAGTAAGCGATGCCAACATTGATATATCCACTTTTTCCCCCACCTAATTTTAGTGATCATCAAGTCTTGTCTGTAGTGGAATTAACATTTTATTATGCATACTATTATCATGATGCCCCACCAGCAGATGGAGACATAGAACGCAGTGCTTTTATATGTATGTAATATTCATCTATTGTGGAAAATATGAAAAGTACTTTAACTTAGGGTTGATGTTTTCCACATGTTCACTTTGCCGATAAAAAAATAAAATAAAATTGGTTTGTAATATTTGCAAAACTCAGCATGTTGGCCAATTCCGGTGTTTCATTTTAAATCCATTATCCTGCATTGCTCATAGCTACATGTTAACATCAGGGAAATAGGTAATTTTGGTTGCCTATGTTGTTCTATTCTCCCCAATTTCAAATCATATTCCTGCTGGAATATGTCTGGTTGTGTTTGGAAGCTTTTATTAATGATTTCTCTCTATACAGAGTGCCACCATACTTTGTCACAGTCATTACCCTGACTGCAATAATGGTGCAAAGAAGCAAAGATACAGCAGACCCGGCAACTCAGAAGACACATCAGAGGAGACTGGGCATTTTCAAGTGAGGGGCTTAAAGAGGCAGGCGCTAAAACAGAGCGTTTCAGATAGAGGGTGAATATATATCCTCCAGCAAAAACAATATGGGGAAAATTAAGTGTTTTTGACCATTAAGGCAACGGAGCATTTTCTACTAGAAAACCAAAATCCAGCTTTGAACCTAATATGAGCCTAACAGGTCCCCAAAACAAAAGAAAAAAATAGGCAGCATCATTTCTTTGCTATCCTCGTGTCACCAGTGAAATGTGCCAAGAAACCAAAGATTTCTATCAATCAATTATTAGCACTCACAGTCCAGAGATTTTTTTATCTTATACACCTGTCTATAAGATTTTATGCTGTGCAAAAAAACACACAAGTGCTATTATTATGCAATTGTTGCGTTATGAAACGTGTGGAGTTTCATTATGCAACAATTATTCAGTGAGGAGAAGACACGACCTCCATCCTGTCAGTCACTCATAGGCTGATACCTCTGCAGTCAGAGCTACAAGGAGCGGCAGGTGTGTCTTCCCTTGTGTTGCTTTGAATTTCCAGACGTTTGATATCTGTCCTCTCACGCCCGCCTGCAGCAGACTTAAGTCTTTCTCATTCGATTACATGTTTACTGCTGCGGATTTTGTTCCAGCAGAGTAGTGCTTGGTATGGTTAACACACAATATCTGCAGTGGAGTCCTCTGATATTGCCGCTGTTTTTCTCTTACTTAAAGAGTTCTTATTTAAACAGTTTTGCTGTGATGAGAGCAACCGTCTCTTGACAATAGCAGAGTGCCGACACGAATTAAAACACAGAGGAAAGAGGTTTGGGTGAGAGAGTCTGAGAACAGATGGTGCTGGCAATTACTGATTGATAAACTACTTTAAAAGCCTAAAGAGGTGCATTAGCATTAGCATTATGGGCTCTTAGAAATATGCATGTGTTTTGTTTAGAGCTAATGAATTCTCATTTATTGTGTATTCTTGGCCTTTTTATGTGCTGCTGTTAATTACACGCATGTGAAACAGTAATTTCCTCTGTTTGTGTGCAGTAGGTGCATATTTGCAGTTGTGACCATTCACATTGTCTTGATAAAGCCACAGCAGGGATCAATCCTCTGCTCAGATGCAAAAGCAGCATTAGCCATTACCCATCTTGGCACACAGTCCATAACGGGAGCATACTGTTTGAGGTGTAGAGGAGATAACAACAAAAATACATAACAAAGGAAACCATGAGAGGATACCTGTTTAAGTCACGCATCATAAGGCTTTGGAAGTCAGAGGACATGAGACGATTGAAGGATGGCCGCGAGAAAAGCCTGTCCTTCGGTCGATCCGGCTGGTGATTTGTAGGCATGTGTAGCTGCGGGTTCCTCAAGGCGACGCTGATATCATTCAGCAGCCGTGGTAGGGGTCCCAGTTTGAGAATAGCATCCTACAGCAAGGAAAGATTTTTCAAAATCAAGGAACCTCACAAGCATTATACCAGGAGTTCTCAGCCTCTTTTGCACCTTTTTTTCTGTATTTTATTATTCTGTAGCTGTCCAGATAACTGCGGGGAGGGCAAGGTGAAACTGATTACCTCATGCACTGATGACCTATTTTAGTTCAAAATCATTATCCTGCTAACATGTGTGCTATAAATATTTAATTATGGGATAAAGAGAGCTTTGTACTCAGTATCAGCAGATATCCTTACTTTAGGTATCTGGGAGAGAGATTATTCAGTGCTCCTGTAGAAAATGTTACACTGCCCAGTATTTGTCTGTGCCCCAGGGACTGGAAACCTCGGCTATGTACAGTATGACTCACTTTTTCATTCATAAAATTCAAATGTCATTCAGAAAATGCAGAAAATGCCTTTAATGAAACACAGAGAACAGCAATTAAAAAAGCACACAACGCTTAGGCAATTTAGGGCGGAGCATCAAATATTTAGAACTTTCATTATGTTATGACTACAGTCCTATTTCAATAAATTAAAAGAGCCAGCACCAGAGTTAAATATTAAAGTAATTCCACCTCAGTTTTAATGGAATTCAAATAATATTCATTCAGTGTCTTATAGATAGAAAACTGCAGAGTTTCATTTTCAAACTCTCTTTACTTTCTTTCTTCTTCAGAGAGAAATCTAAATGATTCGTTCAATGTTCCAGCCAGTTATTCCACCTACCTTGCTAAGCTGGCCCATGACTTCCCACAGTAAGCTGTGGAGCATGGACAATTCTCTGCCAAGGTCAATGTAGCCCTCAAACCCTCCAGCGTTTCCTCCGGCGTCCATGTTGGAAATCTCATAGAGAAACTGCTGCATGGAACCCCACTCCATCTCCAGGAACTCGTTCATGAAGTACATGTATTCCTCCTTGGGTCCAAATCTGGGGACAATAATGACAGCAACATAAATGTAGAGAAGAAGACCTGAAGATTCTGTACAGTGCGATGTGGTGGTGGGAGGATCTAATACTTAAAGTTCAGGTGTGTCTTATTCTGTGAGTTACATTTGTAAAGGTATTCACAGGGAACTTATATTTGTATGAAACTTCTTCCACACGATACAGAGTTGCACATGGTCAGTAATTCTGCATCGAGATAACCCACTTCCACTCCCTGCTAATTGGTTTGGGATGGCACCTTCTGCTACATATGAATGCAGAAACAGAGTGGGAGAGGATAGGGAGAGGGTAAAGGGGATGGTTTGGAAAGTTCCCTGAGTGTGTATCCTCCTGGCTAGCTAAACGATGTCACTCTGCACTGCTCTCATTCGACAGTCACGGATAGTTACAGCTGACAAAGGCAACAGTGTCGGCAACATTATCACCGTAAGCTCTATCAGCACTGTTGCTATTGTTAGCACTGTTTGGGCTGTTAGCACTGTTAGCTGCTAGCCACCAGCTCAAACACCTCCATGTTGAGAACCACGTGTAAACAGTCACAGCTCAGACTGTGATCCATAGCTATTGCTCTGAATGTTGCATACAGTTCCTTTACAGTTAACCCTTTAGCACCTGTATAAATTGCCTTGATTTTATTAAAAAACACTGGAGGAAGGCAATGAGCAAGGAAAGAAGAAATAACTTAGAAAAAAGCAAGAAATTAGTAAAATGTAGAAAATGACCCCTTTTTTTAATTGACAAAATAAATTAAAAAAAGAATTATATTTTTAAGTTAAAAAATGCTTAAAAACTATACTCATTCTGTAGCATAGTTTGGTTAAGGTAATTATAAATATAGCTTGTTTTCTAAATCTACCAAATTCTTGCAATTTGTGGAACATTTGATATTAAGTTGCTCACTGACTTGCCCCCCATGTTTTGAAAGAAATTGTACCAATGTGCTCAGCGTTCAAAGGTTTTTATTCTAGTGAAAGGCGTCCAAAAGCAGCACAAGAAAAGTGATGTCACTCTAGGTTTCAAAGGGTTAAGTATTAAACGATTCCTTTTCTGTTGATCAATTAATTGACTAATTATTTGAACACTTAAGTAGACCTTTGGTAAACATCATTTCTTTAAAATATAACACACGCCTAAGATAGTGACAGTTATATTATTGACAAAATTATATGTCTGATCATTTGCATCAAATGTCCCTGAAATGAAGAGCCTGTTAAATTACAACCAAACTTTTGATGTCTTAATTAGGTAGTAGGTGCAAGTTTAAGCCAGTAGAAGTGTTTTTAATATTCAAAGAAATGTCAGTAAAGAGTACAGGGTGAAGGGAGGAACAAATGTGTCGCAGCTGAAAGCACTGGAGCCCACCTTGTGTGAGTAACAGTTTGTACCCTCGCATTCAAAACTGCAAGCCTCTGTTTCCATGATGTTACTCAGTGACATGCATCCCACGGTGCACAGGCGTCAACGTCTAACAATTCTAAAGATGAACTGAATCAAATTAACCTTGGTGTAAGAGGACCAGCGATGACAGGGACTCACTTGCTGAAGCTGGCCAGGTTCTGCATCACCTTGGCTATGAGCGTGAGTGTGCGGGATGTGCGCTCAGCGGGGTACTCCTGCATTAGGTTGAACAGGGAGGGGGACATGATGGCTGGGCACATGAAGCGAAGGAACAGGGAGGAGCTGATGAGGCTGTCCGCGAGATCCTCTCTTCCGCGCTCAGCACATCTGGCTCTCCACGAGGCAAAAACTTCCTTCAGCTCCCGAGGAAATATGCTGAAACAAGAAGATGATTTTATTACTCAATTGTCAAGGAGAACGGCAAGATCAAATCCAGCAGCTTATCTAAAGCCCTCAGGAATTCAGCAAGGTCAGGAGACTGAAATATATGGAAAATTACTTGCACTCATCTCAGGATGGAGTGTGTGTTTCTGAAACAACCTTAAATAATGTTGATGATTTAACTAAATATATAAGTGGGGGAAAAACACTTAAATGTTCAAATTCAGTTATTTATGTTTAAATATCAGAGTTTAGGCAAGGCAAGATTATTTATGTATAGCACCAGTTGGACACAAGAAAATGTTAAGTGCTTTACAGGAGCATATGATACATTAAATACAATACATTATAAAAACATTTAAATTGCATTTTAAAAGACAATGAATAGATGCATTTTTTAAAAATGAAGAGGAGATCCTGGGAATGCTGATAAACATATCCAATGCTAACACACCCTGTCTCACACACACACACAGCTTTTATATTGTCTCTTCATTGGAGAAACAGGAGCCAAATGTTTTGTCAGTTGGAAAGACAAAAAAACGTAACTTGAAAGTTCAAATTTAAAAATTGAGAGCTAGATCTTAAAGTAAACCCTCAAAATAATGTCAATACAACCAAACTATCAAAAAAGTGTGTTTTATTCAGCTGACTTTTGTCCCTCTGCTAAGGTGGAGGAGTGAGATCAACGGAGAAGGCTGAGACCTTTGCTCAGTCGGAAGAAAAGTGGAACTGGGAAAGATGAGACTCTGAATTTTCTCAACGCTAAACAGAGTGGTGCAGGAATGAGTACTAAAACCCAGGCACAAGTTAGTATCTTTTTGTACTTCCAGTTCCCTCGTCTTGAGGTCAACGTTTGTTTTTTTTTAATGGGTTAGATGCCTGATAAAAGGTCTGTGGTTAACACATGTTTTAGAGATTTTTATGTTTTGTTCTACGACATAAAATATTTCAGGGAGTACCCCACTTATGACACTTTACCCATCTTAAAAAAGGTGGTTGTTGACAAGTGGCTAAATGAGCCTGCAGACGTTGTATGATATTTAACATCATACAGAACACGAACACTTTCAGGCCTGTAACCGTGGTGTCGTTCTTTCAAACGTTAGCTCTGTATTTCTGGTGACTGCATCCACACTTCAAAAATTCATATAAATGGTGTTCATTTGTGAAGATTATCTTGCCGAACAAAAATTCATTTACTTTTTTGCTGCAGAGCTCATTTTTTCCCCAAAATCTAATGAAAATCCCATTATTTCCGAGTTGGCCCACAAAAAAAGGCCTTCCCTGTGTGGACCACATGGACACCAGACAGAGAGATAGAGACACAGTTGTTGGGCTGTTTTAGACTTCATGGTACCAATCGATACAGACACAGAACTGATACATGTGTACAGTTTTTTCTGAGGGGTATGAAAGGGAAAAACTAACCAGAGAGAGTTGATGATCTTGCAGAGTAACAGCTCACAACACATTCGAAGGTTGGCTTGATGGTCGGCGAGGACTGATGGTGGGACACGCATGGGATCCACCTCACAGTTCTCCTCAGACTCATATAAGGCTCGAATGAAGTCCCCTGCAAGTTGTCGATCAAACAGTCATAATGTTACTCAAAAACACATCATGAACAGTAAAAGTTAGGCCTGAAAACTTACAACAGATAGATCAGGAGGACATGACTGCACATATGCTGCTCCTCTCAAAGTTACTGAGAATTATTACTGAGAAAAATGATCAATCTGCTAAACTATGTCTGTTTGGAGAAATTTAACAACAAAAAGTTAAAAGTTTAAATGTAAAATATACAGGATTTGTAATAAATGGGATAAAACATGAAAATTACCAGTATGACTTTCTTTGTATTAAGTACAACACACAGGACTGTGTGCATCAAGAAATACCTTGAAAACGCTTATACAACTATTCTCACTATTTTTCTTCCCTCGTATGAGAAAATAAAAGAAGACATTAACATTTAATGTTGTCAAGCACAATTCCTTTGTGTTGATATGACATTTATACAGGTCTTCTTAAGACTAGTATTTCTAAATTCTGCTAACACAATACAAAAAAAGAGTAATTTGCAGAAATGTCGCAAATGTATCACTAAGTAGATCAAACAATCTCAACATTAACAATGTAACAATTTTTTTGTTGTTTTTGCTAAATGACAGATGCAGTTAATGCTGGAATTTGGCCTCATAGTCTGAGCATCATATACTTCTTTCATCAAATTACATGCACAATGATGTACACCTGCACCCATTGATTTTTACGATTACTTTTTCATTTAGTCAGCTATTCTAATGACTAATCTATTGATATTTCTAAAGATTTTTTTCTTCCAATTTTGCAGTTAAATTTACCACTAATTTACACCCCAAAATATATCAAAAACTTGTCTTGTTAATATTTAAATAGTTTTATTCTAAACATCTCTAAAAACAATGATAATAGCAGTGTGCTTCTAATATATTCTAATATCAACATTACTGCTGGGTTATTACATTAATTATTATTATTATTATTATTATAATAGACCCCTACAAATGTAAGATGCCTCATCAGAAAAACACTGGACCTCAAATTCAAAAGTATTGCTGTGACAGATACATTAACATAATCATTATGTATCATAGCAGCCTTTTCCCTGAACTGGAGAAAGTACTTGACGTAAAAAGTGGTTATGACATGGATTTTCTTCATTACTGGAGTCATTTGCAGTCAAGACAATTATTGTCAAATGTACTTTTGCATCAGTGAGGGGCAAGGAAAATAACAATGAACAAACAGGAACAGCAGCCACAAACTGGAACAAAAGTCTGTAACGTTTTCTTACTTGTGCACAGCCTTTTAAGTAAACGGAAAATATAAAATGGACGAATAACAGCGATAGGTGACGTTATGGTGTGACGTCAGTGACAGTGCAAAAAGTTTTGAGTCATTACGACTAACAAATGTTATTAGTGTGCCCAAGCACGTTTTGCAAATCAACGTATTGCTGTAATCAATGCTATCGATTACATTCCAGCAGCCTTACCTATAGCATCCTTGAGGTATCTGTGACCTATCAGTTTGAGGTACTCTTCCACAGCCTTCGTAGCCAGTGTGTTCTCACGAAAGATCAAGTGCTCACGGTCCATGAACCGATCCACCTCACACATCGCCATATCAGACAGGAACTCCTGAAAAGGGATTACATTTACAGTTCAATAAAGCGTATATGAAGGAAACAATTTACACTGATGAATTATGAAAAAAAAAGCAATCAGGTTATGTTTCATCCGTTACCTTTGTCTTCCCTGTGCTTTGCA
The DNA here is from genome assembly GCF_008729295.1 of Plectropomus leopardus. Taxonomy (NCBI): domain Eukaryota; kingdom Metazoa; phylum Chordata; class Actinopteri; order Perciformes; family Serranidae; genus Plectropomus; species Plectropomus leopardus. The sequence goes on along the minus strand of NC_056480.1, from coordinate 21,789,142 downwards.
GGATGTGCACCAGAGCGAACGCCACCTCCTCTTTGCTTTTCACACTCAACAGCGGCTCCAGAACTGCACACAGTGTTCGGTAGTTGTTGGTGATGTACTCAGCAAACTCCTTGTACAGCTCCATCGGGAGGATGTTCATTGTCTGGTAGCGAGATTTGACACGCAGTGAGGCGTTGATCACTTTGGCACTTCCAACACCACCGCTTTTCGCCAAGACGCTGGACTGTATCACCGGGTACCACTGCTCGACAAACTGTCGGCCCGTGATGCTGGAGATGGGGATGCTGACAAGGCCAAGATATGTGCTTTTCTCCTACGTTGCCAAGAAAAAGAACACTTATGTAAATTATTGTTTTCAATATTTATAGCACAATAAAATGTTTTGATGGATTTTTTTTTAAATCAATACAGAAGATATTACCTTGCGTCTTTTTTTGTCAGTTTCCTTGTAGAGGTGCAAACGAAGGCTACGAATGGTAGGCAAATTGTTAAATTCAAAATGCTCGCCCCAGAAGACGGTGTCCGTCCGGGGTTTGCTGGTGGTGCGTGCGTACAGCATGTCATCCAGACACAGCTCACAATAGTAGCGTTTCTTAGCCGGAAGGTCCCGCGCTTCGATGATCCACAACTTGAGCACATTGTCCACCCGTCTGCTGTTGTCCTTGAAGTGAAACGAGGAGTCCTGTTACTGCATTATAACAGTCCTTATTTAAATTTGTCCGTCATATTGCACCTGGGATCTTTTCATTTTGAGAATCTGGGATTTGGAATTTAAAAACTCTATTATATCTACCTTGTTAGGTTTGATAGCTCGTTGCAGATTTTCAATCCACTTGTCCCTCTCTGAAGCTGAACGGCAGGCAAAACATTTTGTCCCTGAATTGGTGGTCACCTGTACACAAATACAAAGTTTTAGTATAATTATTATTAAAAAGAAATCTATGTATAGCTACAAAAAATATTTTTTTTTATAAATAGGCCCATTTATCTTCGTTTACAGTATGTCTGTCTGATGCTAATGTATATTTACAGATATATTTTAATTTCTGGTGATCAAATTGTGAAACCCTGAATTAAATCTTACAGTGAATTACCAAACAATAATTTCGCCCCTGCAGCAACTCTGATGAGGCCTTTGGGTTCACGGACCCCCTGTTGAATTCTCGCATTTGATGAATCCACAGAATTCTTTTAAATAAAAGACCAAAAATTGATTCAAAACTTTATGATCAACAATTCATCTGATCATTTTAGCACAAACACTGATTAGAAAATTTTGGAAAGGGGTGAGAAGTTGCTTTACAGCAGCACCTGATTTGAGATCTCTCTAAAGAAAAACCTGCAATTAGTTTCTGTTAGAAAGCAGGTAAAGCCAAGAAGATATAAATGGTCATAAAGCACACCTCAAAGCAGTACTCTTGTCCTAAAATGCTAGAGTGGACAGGTTTGATTATGGCATCTTCATCCAAAACTAGGTCCAGAGCCTCCGCAGCACTGCTAGGAGAAAGTAGGGATTCATGGGAGTGGGATTCTTTGAAGCTCTGCATCAAGCGTGTCCTGGTGAGAGAAGAATTCAGGTATGATTAAAGATTATATTAGAATCATATTATACCGTATATATGATCTTTAGATAAACAATCCCGAAAGGTTTTGATAAAATGAGTCACTACCGCAGAGAAATCCTCACTCCTGCAATTTCAGTATGAATTGTGAGATCTGATCCTTTTATAATGAGTTTATGGGAAAGTTAAGACAGCCAGATTCTCAGTTCTGGTGTTTGCAGTGTGTTCTGTTGACTCTACTTATGTGAGTCATACTGCATGTTAGGGAAACTGGCCCACAGTGACTCAGTTTGTGTTGTTTGGAAATGCAGTTCTTTAAATTTCCGACCAAAAATTTAAACTTGCCACTGTAAATGTAATGTTGCCTATTGTGTAAAGAGCCATAAATGTAAGCTGTTCCATAGCGAGTCCACAGGAATACTGTGCAGTCATATAAAGAGACAGGGGTATTGGACCTGATCATTGGTTAACTTTTAGCAGAGGGCAGCTCTATGAGGAAAAAGAAAAGTGGTGGTTGAAAAGAAAGCACAAAGGTGAGCCAAGGCTGGCAGGCGAAGTAAGGTCAATGGGCAAATGGGAAAAAAAATGTAGCGAGGACTCACGTGGCTTTTACAGTTATAGGAGAAGATTGATATCCTTCTTATGTTATTGTACTGGTGCCAGTGGGTGATTAGCTTAGCTTATCATAAGGAAGCAATGGGAGGTAGTCTGGTTCCATCCAGTGGTATAAAACTGTAATTTTTCCAAATGCCAAACTGGCAGTTTCTGCCTGTTTCCAGTGTTTGTGCTAAGCTAAGTTAACCGGCTGCTGGCTCAAGCATTTAAAAGGTATACTATGTAAAACTGTAGGTTACTTTACTAAACATGCTCACCAGCGAAATTGAAGGCTCTCATTTGGTGTTTTGTCTCACTATAGTTTATTTTTCTGCGCTGTGTCTCTCAGGTGTCTGCTGCTTAGGGTGTGGCACCTGGTTGCTACCCTTTTACAAGGCCTCAACCTCACCTGAGAGCTGTGGGGGTACACACCCACAAACTTCAGAGCCTTTGCAGAAAAACACGAAGCCACACACTTCTAGTACTCTACTGTCTAGAATATCTTTAACAAACAAATGTGACGTTTGTAAAAAATCTCATCTAACTCTCTAGGAGAAAGTGAACATATTTCCCAAAGTTTTCTATTATTCCTTTAAAATTTCTCTAAAAGGATCGTCTCGGCACTGAGAAGCTGGAGCTACCATGCTGCATTATTAGCACTGGCTTTGAACAGAGAAAAATGAAGGAGAAGAAAAAGCAACAGCTTTGAAGAAACACCTGATAATTATGCAGCCAATGAAGAGCCCTAGTTTGAGGCCAAATTTAACGTTGGTCAGAGGTGCAATAAATCGTCTAGTTTGAAGAGAAGTGCCATCGCAGAATGCTGTACATGAGAAAAGCTTTGGTAAACCGACTTGGCAGCTGAGGTACAGCAGCTGCGTTGGAAAGCTAGAGTGTGAAGTTGGACGACGAGGGTTTATAGCAAAGTCAACTTAACACTACAGAGTGAATTAAGCTTGTGTGGGCAGAACTCAAAGCAGGCTGTGAAGGCAGCTGTCTGAGGCAGCGGTGGGAGCTGGTGAGCGGCTGTGGTTAGAGGGGAAAGCACACTGACTGAGGCAGAAAGTCCCTTTAACCCCAACATTATTAAGCTACCCCCACTACCTCTGTTAGAGCTGCCTCCGCTGAATACTTTTCTAATAATCTAATCCGTTTTAACATTTGAACTGGGCTTCTGCATTGGCGTTCACTCATTTCATTAAAAAGGATTTTTACATATCGTGCTGAACAACACATTTCAAATCTCAGAGCGCTGGACATCCACACCTGCCCTGAAAATGTCTATTATGCATCTCTGGTGGCGAGAGGAAAGTGTACTGTCAGCATTACATATTTTTACCTTCTGCCTCTCCCTCTCTACACCCTTACATTTCCCATATGTGCGTCGTGACTGAATTGTGTGAGAAGTGCATAAAATTTTGGTCACAATGCACGTCAAACCCTGCGGGATGTGACCTCAAGTCAGAATATAAAATAAGAAAGAGCTGTCGTGAGAGTCTCAAGAGCTGCATGCTACTGCATGATCTGAAAATAAAAATCACACTGACATAATATATAAGCATAATGTTACTTTAATGTTCAAAATTAAAATATTTTACCAAATAACATTCATGACCGTTTTTTTATAATAAGGTTTTATGATGACAGATGTAATTAACCAACCAACCGACCCAGGGTGCCTGAAAGCTCTGGAAAAAGCTCAAACCATCTGTGAATGTATCACAAAAAGGCAACGTCCTTCATTCTGCAGGCTTTGCTTTTGTCAGAGTGGCTGATAAGCCACAGCTCAAGTGAAGAGTGTCAGGTGGACTCCTCAGAGCGCAGCCGGCAGTGTGGGATTTATTCACATTACACTTCAGCCACATGAAAACACACATAGCTCTTAAAACACCGTACAGATTTTAGCTTTTTTCGGAAAGGATTAAAACACATCTTCCCTCAAAATAACACAAATGCTAATGTCAGCATGTGAGCATGCCGTGTGAGTAATAATCTGTAAGTGCAGCAAAGACTGATGGGAATTTATTAGTTTTAGAGGTATTTCGGCCTGAACTGGACTGTTGGACTAGTGGGTATTTTTCCATGGTGCTGGGTTTCTTCAATTCTGCACCCAAACTTAACTTAATTATCCCTCGCATCCTCATAATGGAGTCCAATACAGACAGAATCCGAAATTAACTCCTGCTAAATGAAGGAAGGTTTTCCATTTGGTAAATAAATCTCATAAGACTATCCACCACAAAGTCCAGAAAATGTTTGTTCAATTATAGTAATGTAATAAAAACTACATTGAGAGTCTCTACTGTGTTTTGGTGTCATCTATGGGCACACTGCTTCTCTTCTCAGCTGTGTCGGAGACACACACACACACACACACACACACACACACACACACACACACACACACCCTAGAGATTTGGTTTTTTTATGGCATCTAAATGCTACTACAAAACTGACCATTTCGAGAGCTCCTAGTTTTGTGACAATGTATTATTTTAGCCAGTAAAAAATATTTTCCTTGATATTCCTAAATATATTCCTTTACCGGTGGATCATTTCATCTATCAGTATCATTGCTGATGAGTCAAAATGTTAATTTTAGATGCTGAATTGAAAACTGCTCTCAAAAACCAGTCTTTTTTAACTTGCTTACTCACTTCAACTGTAACAACTTCATTTTGTTTTTACACTGTTTGGCTAGATGATGAGCTGTGTTCTGTTGCTTATTGTATGTTTTATTGTTTATTATTCTATTACTGATTTTATGCAATGTAAGGTGACCTTGAGTGTTATGAAATGCACCATTAAATAAACAAAATACAAATGTGACTAAAAATGTTAAGTAGCCCAGTAAGCCATGTTAGCAGGGAACTTGTCATTAAAGATATTATCTAAATCTGTGCTTTTCCTGCTATGATAATAAAATAATGTCTGCAGTGAAAAACATCTAGCACAAGATGACAGCTAATTGAATTTCACCGCATGATCCTCATCAGTCAGTTGCTTTGAAAAAAACCCAAAGATTTTCCAAGATCTAATCCTGTGTTTATTATACATCTATCTCTTGTCGCATCCCTAATTTCCTTGGTCGGTAATATTATTTTTGATGACCCATCTTAAACTTGTGGGGTGGTTACATAAATGTGTTCGATCAAATGTGAGTGCTAACATTAGCTAACCGCACCAGTCCAATCCACGCTTGACTGTGAGCTACTGGGTAGCTACCAGAAGGTGAATCAGTGCTATGCACAGACTTTTTTGTGGACGGGTGCTCGAGTAAAAAAAAAAAAGAGCACCCCTTCCACAGAGTGCATGCTCAAAAGAAAAATTTACCAGGAGGTTTGCCGGCATCAGAGGGGCTCTTGAGGCTTTAATACAGTCTCTATGTTTGTGCACAGCAATGAGCAGTGAAAATGCCCGATTAGCTTTCATAGGTGGTGTCTCAAAATGCTACATGCACCAAGCAGAGGGACTTACGGTCTTGCAGAATTGGAACTCAAATGCAGTTGACTGACATTATACACACACGCTTTTAATTGAAAACTGATGCCATGGGCCAAATTTTAGAATTAAATCATAAAATTGGTTTGGGCCAGGTGCAACCATCTGGGGCCTGAGCATGAATGTGCCTGAGGTGAATGTTTGGATTTCAGCTGACAAAGACTTTGACTCAGAGCAAACCAATTGGGACCATAAGCAGAAAATAAAATCAGAAAATGGATTCCGTTATATGAGTGACGCAGCAATGTTTAACCTATCATTTGCTTACATTAGCCACCATAAGCTCCTAGTCATACCGCAAAATACTAAATACAGAAATACTAAATATTAATATAAAAAAATATCAATTCTATACAAGAAAGAATGGGATATTTCTCCTCTCAAAACTTACTGAGTGTCACTTTAAATAATTTTAAAGTTTATTTCAGTTCAAACCAAAGTATCGGACTCTGATGGTACACTGAGATTATCCTTCTTTGAGCTAAGTATGAAGCTAAAACTACATGATGCAATTGTAATAAAGAGTATCAGTACCCTCAGTACAAATTGCCCCATACTGCTTTAATACAGTGCACTATAATTATACAAAGTATACACTTTCATTAAAGGGCACAATCAGCCTGTAATAAGGGGCAACCTTGAAGCTAGGTATTGAGGTTTGCAATGATCTAGTAGATCGAGGTAGTGGTAGATCAGCAGCTCGCGTGTTCAGTGATGTTAAATCACTGTTTTTCTCACTGGAGTCTGGCTTTGAGAGCAATATTATGCCTGCAGTTCCCTGCCGTAAAGGGCTGTCTGATGGCAAGACAGCATACAATATAACATATAGCAAACAGCATACAGTATAGCATATACTTAAATTGATACCGATTTTTTTGTAGGTGGCAAAAATGCTGCCCCTGTCCAAAGCAGTACATTGCTTAGCTTTCACTTTATTTATTTTCTTATCTTTTTTATTTTGTGTGGTTAACACCATCACCTCAAAGTAAAAAGGTTCATGGAGGGGCCTCCTAGTGGTTTGGACGCATACTTTACAACTACAATATTCACTGACACGATTTCATCTGGGCGCATTCGCTGAATGACACAACTCTCTTTTTCTCTGCATGTTTCTTGTGAGGCTCTGCACTGTCAGCTATCAAATAAAGGCAAAGGTGCCAAAATGTCTCTGGTCTCTGGTGCTTTCTGCTTGGAGTTAGTGTATTCTCCCTGGCTTTGTGTGGGTTTCCGCTAGGTGCTCCAGCTTCCACCCACAGTCCAAAAACATGATCCATAGGAACAAAAACCACGCTGCTATTATTTTTATCTTTTAATTAAATTAATAACATTATTATTGTCTGATCTTGGCACAACACAAACTGTATCATACCTATAACAACCATGCCTTATGTCTCCTGATAATAGATGATTACCGCATCAGATATTGAGCATTATAAAGTATTGCTCATGACGAGACGGTTTGGGAAACTCTGAGAGGAAAAATGATAATTATGTAATAACAAGCAAACATTTTATGATCACATGACAACACATGATTATTTGCAACCATGGCCTTGTGAATTGTGAACACTAAATTTGCACTAGGAATTGGTAGAATTTGTTAGAGCTGTGATAAACTGCCAGCTTGTCACTGCCTTTTCCTGGCTTTTGGCCAAAACATGCTGGGAAAGGCTCCAACCCCCACGTGATACTGAAATAGAAAACGGTTGGTATTTCCACTAATCATCTGAACGCTTTACACAGTAAAGATTACCTACCTCTCTTGGTCGGCACTTCGAAACCGGGGCAAAATCATTTGTCTGAAGCTGCTGGTCCGGTCCAGTTTGGGCTGGCTTTTCGCCCTCTTGATGGAGCCCTTCAGCCTTCGATTGAGAAAACTCTGAAGTGTCAAAAGGGGAAAATAGAAAATAATAAGTAAATTGTAAAAACACAAACAAGAATGCCCTGCATGGTGCAACATAATATCCCTCATTTACTAGCAGGCTTAGGTAGAAAGATAATGTATGAAAATGATATATGACAGTCTAAGCATCACATTGACTTTGCATTCCTAGTGGGAATTGATCTGACTACCCCCTCCCCCCCCAAGACATTTTTTCAACATTTCTGCTTTATTGATGAATAGGTAAAGCCTGAAGAAAGACAGAAAGACAGGGGTGCCTTATGTACGAAATGTCTGACATGTACCCACAAGGTTCCCTTTATCGTCTTTATGAGACGCATTGAATCCTTTATGATGATATAGATACATCCATTAGATGGCACTAGAGGGCAAGAGTCAAAGCTCTCTGACAACAACAGACATAAAGATGGTGTAGGACGTTGTAATAATATACCTCTTACTGGAGACAGTGTTGTTGGACAGTGGTGGTCTGAGAGGCCATTTAATACTTTGCAACAGATGGACCGAGAATTATTTCCTCTATGTTACCAATTTGTTCAGTTCAGTTCCGACACTTTTACAATGTCTTTGTCATGTCCCACAGAAGTCTCTCATTTGAACTACACTACACTGCCTCTGGTAGGACTGGTCCGTGTTGTGTGCAGAAATACAGACGAAATGAATTCAGAATATAGACAGAAGGCTCTGTCTGTGTCCCTATATGCATCTAACATTGTGCCATAACTGTATCTCCATATATAAAAAAAAAAACTTAAATACTGTAATCCAAATCATGATCTTTTTTTTTAATCAAAATCAAACCAATTAACCATGACCGTTTACCTCGTTTACCCTGTTTTACAACTTAATTCACCCAGAAGACTTCTGTGCGTCTTATACAGACGCTAAAGGGTTCCTTGTGCATTGGTAGCAGACTCTGACGAGGTATGACAAAGCGTTGTGTTTGATGACCCGGGAATAAAAGTGGGTTGTGTGTTCCATGTGAGCAGAAAGCTTACATATGCATTCGGAGAGTGTGCTAGATCTCACTTTACTCACCGGCTGTCTGAAGGGCTGCGGAGTGGCATTGGGCGGGGTCTCCATGCTTGACTGTCTTACAGAGGCAAAACTTGCCCTGCGAGATTGGTCTACGAGAAGAAGATCAATAGATAAGAATATAGATATTATAACATGAAATCATAACACCTAGTCAACCACTGCAGGTGTTCAGACTCAAAGCACATTTTCCTAAATGTATTATTCTAATTTCATAAAATGTGTTTGATTGTTTTCCCTGCATCTGAATTCAGCATCAAAATAAATCGACTGCATTCTGCAAGATCATGCTGATTACCAAAATGCTGGGAATATTAGGATTTTGATGATGAACTGTGCAAACTGCCTGTGAGTCAGACTAATGGCTGCTGAGTTAAGGCCATTTAAATTTATCATGTTGCTGTAGGGCTGTTGCTGGGTAAATTTCCGTCAAATTTGGCAAGACTGCTCAGACAGTTAATCTGCGCTCGTGTCATCTAAATTAGGTAGCAATTACACAATGCGTTCAACGATGCCGACAATTTAATGTCAAATGGGTCACGCCTATTTTGGCAGCCAATAATAGGGAAAATAGTGCAAAATCCGAAAACAAATGAGCTTTTTGAGCTCCCTCAAACACATTTTGAAACAATTATGGTGAAGAGAGGATAAAATATATAATAAAATATCATTTTTCTTCTTACTCTGAATGACAACAGTGCGTTGGCTTACTAAGTGCTCCAACACTCTTGTGAGATCTCAAAACAACATGGGGCCATGAACATTATTATAGAAATTTGATGATGTAATAACAAAAATGACACAAAATGTCCCTTGAAATGGGTCACAAAAGGAATAAAACACATTAGTACAATATTGCAGCTTTAACAGATAAATTCATAAAAATGTTGAATCATGATATAATAACTTGAATTGTTATATTCTTTTGGTTTATAAGTTATTGTAATATTATTGCTTAAAAGTACAAAATGTTGCAGCCTTTATGAAACAGTTTTATCAGTTAAGAGGGACATTTTATTACATTTTGACAAGTTACTACATTATCTCATTCATAGCTTGTGTCAGTACCTTGCAGCTGCTTTGGTCACATACAGAAAGGGAAATAGCACGACAAACACACAATAATCACAAAAAAGCTATCAGCACATAACAATGCAGAATAGTAGGTGTAAGTGAAGCTCACCAACAAGGACAGACAGCTACAGCCTCCAAAAAAGCACAAAGAACAACAATGTGACAGCCTGAAAGACACTTGGATGCTATTCATCCTTTGGAAAACATTCTGTATCCAAGACCAGTGGAAAATGACGCAAAAGCTGATGTGAGAACTATATCGGACACCTATATAGTGGGAAGAAGAAAAAATGAGTCATCTTGAACTTTATGGTCTTCGTCTGACTTTGGGCTTGTGCAAACTTGAACATGACGATAGATCTATAAAAGTATAGACAGATATCTGTAGGGAGTCAGATCTGATGCTTCCACTACATGACTGTGTGTTGGCACATTGTGAATAATCCACATTGACATTACTTGAAAATCTTTATCCCTCCATACGATCAACAACAAAAGAGGGGGGGGGGGGGGGGGGGGGGGGGGGGTTATAAACAGAGCTTTCTATTTTTAAGCAGCATTTAAGAGCACAGTTTAAATGCCCCCCCCCAAAAAAAAACTGGTCACACACAGCTCAATGAGTACGGTGGCTACCCACAGATTAGCGCCAAACATTTCAAAATATCTGCCAAATTAATGCAGCACAGACTAACTAACTAACTAATATATGTATAAGTTGACTATAAAGAGAGGAAAATGGGAGGGACAATGTATGGTGTGAAACCCTAGCAAGATGCCTTCCATGCTGTACGCCTCTATTGAACACTAACAAACATCCATCAGCTTTTTAGGCTCCAAACGCTGGTGTTTTGTAGTGAACAAAAATAATCCTAACCATTACCAAGGGGTTGTGGCCTAAATACAACCACATGTTAACCACAGCCTTGATAAAAACATTAAGTCTTAATGTAGAACAACATAATAACATGCAAATTAGGCTTGGGCAGTATCATGGTATTCAAGGGTATTTAAAAATTCCAATGGTATAATTTGCAATACTGTCAAAAATAGACACTTGTCTTTCTATAAAACTCATACTGAAATGCTCTCTTAAGGATGCACTTTATGCAGCGCACATCATGTGCCACCAGAGGTCAGTCTCTACTAGTGGAACACACAGCTGAGCTAACGAGCTGCCAGTGGCAGTGATAACATTACAGGACTGTAAACGGCCACAACAGCAGCGAGGGACTGAGGTGGAAAACAACTTATTTTCACCTCTAACTTGATCAATTAGGGGTTTAGAGTAGGTACTTGTTTAAAAAGTGGCCTTGCTAACTAGACAAATAACAACAATATGGTTTTGGTAAGTTTTGTTTCTGATGAGTTTGAATAAAGTGTATCTTACGATGAGTAAACAGGGCAATTAGGTTAGCCTTAGTTTGCAAAAAGAGAGAACACGATTTCAAAGGGTGTACAGTTTTATTTCAATGTTTAAAGGAAAATAGATGAAAGAATGTTAGCTTTTCCGAAATTTTCTCACTTAATATTGTTTATTTATTAGACTGAAAATACTAAGAGAGGGGAAAGGGGGATGTACTGTCACACACTAATACTGAAATTTAAAGGTATGAAATAACTGATACCACCCAAGTCTAGAGCAAATGTAACATATCTGTGGTTTGCAGAAACGTGCAATGCCAACATTTTTTTAGTAATTAGGTAAAAAAAAAAAAAAAAAAAAAGAAAACGTAAAATTAAACAAAATTGAAATTCAGTCCAATAATCAGCCTACCAAGCTATACACACTTCAGGGTTTGTAATGACTGTAATACCGGGGGGTATGAAGTGTGTCTACTTGAAGCCAAAAACAATCTTTTAAGCCATGGTTGTACAAAAAAAGCCACATCCTTTTATTGTTTGGATGCATTTTCTAAGCTGGTTGTGTAATCAAAATCACTCATCATCTCTTGAAAATGTGGCATAAAATGCCAACAATTCATCCATACTTTGGTCTCATAAAGCTAAACATGATTATGTTTCATGTCGATATTATTTCTACTCTGCTATTTTTATCTGAGATTGATCTGTTTTTTGGGTTGTTTTTTTTTTTTTTTAAATTACCCAATACCCAAAGGAGCGATATTTTCCCCTTTTGCAAGAGGGAAACAAGATACTCTGTCATCCTATGATTTCCTCGCTCCCAAAGCCTCTAAATAGGCGACTCTCCAGGTTCTATTCTGAATCCAAGCTAATTGTTTGGTATCCATGGAAACAACTCCAAGGGCTTCTACTTGAACTGTAGAAGATATTGGCATAAAACTGCACAATAAAGATGATGAAAGACACAAAGTAGCATGCTGCACAACACTGTTTCTGCCAAATGTGATCTGATCAGACCCATCGTCCTCATCTGAAGGAAATATTTATTTTCTGTCACATGTAGGGCTTAATCCTGACACCTCATTGAATAACCCTGCGGATGAATATTTAACATATTTTCCATTTCAAAATCACTACCACTAAAACATTCACCTGCCACATGCAGTGCTCTAAGTAAACGTGACATATTATAACACATGGATGTGTTCACATGGGCTATTCTGAATGTAAATTGCTGTCAGGACAGAGTGTGTGGGTGGCAACAGCCTCTAGCTAACTGTGATACAGAGGGAGAGAAAGACAGAAAGAGGAAGACTGTGAGTGGGTGTTGGAGAAACATACTCAACCTTTAGTATATATCTCTCTATTAATACACATTTGGAAACTTTATTTTTTTGATAAATTAAATAAAATCATAACCTCTATTCACAGGATTGATTTTTCAGATGCAATATGAGGACACAATGTGTCATCACTCCAGCTAACTCATCAAGGCAGAAGCAGCCCAACTGAATACCGATTGTGAATTTACTTTTTTAATAACTATGAAATCACACAGCAGCAATTAATTTACCAAAAGATTCACCTAATGAAAACCAGCCCTTACTTTCTATTCAAGCCATGGAAAACAATCATTGCAAAACTACAATAAGAGATGCATTGGTGCGATCCACCAGATTGGTATTTAGGTATGAGCTAGACCAATCCACATTAAATACATTTATATCATCAAATTTTGCACGATAGCTATCCCTGGCCTCGCGGTACCTTTGCAAGACAACATTGTGTAAACACTGCTCTGTAACACACTTAGTAGTCAAGAGTTTACAGTCATGCTAGTGGCTCTGTTAGCCTTTATTCAAACATGCCATCCTTTAGACCTCAAAAATAGAGAGGATTTGAAACCAAAGCAGGTGGGGAACCTTCCCCAGACAAAAAATAAGGTTCAGGGACTTTGTTTCCTACATTGTGTTGACTTTTAAGGAATGAAAGTTAGAATATCAGGGCTCATGCACACCTTCAACAATTTGTAGAAAGGTGCACGGGAGGAAATTGTCAATAGGTGAAGAAAAGACTATTCCTGCACACTGTCGTATTACTTGAAATAACATTTATCCATAGCACAACACCCGCAGACCTTCATCAGGTAAGCTGACGAATCACAGGTATCCTGATGAAAGTCTGAGAGCCAAAACATAATGTGCTTTAAAATGTTGATTGCAAGTAAGAGGACAGTGTGCAGTAATTTTCTTTTCTTCACCCAAAGAATGAAAAAAAACAAACAAAATGCATTAGCATTTTCATGTGAAATACTACTCAAAAAGAATACAGTTTAAATCACCTGTCATTCATTCTTTTTTTTAATCACACTGTGCAACCCCAGTGCTTGATGAAAAAATTAACAGGTTTTACAAATTGTATGCACCTTTCTTTTAAACCTTTCTATGAGAAACAGACCTTCTTTTCGTCAGGGACATGACATTTGCTTAAATATTTCTTTTTCGCAGAACTCTATTTTCTGTCTCTGTCTCTTACTCACTGAGGGGTCAAATATAAGTAGCATCACGTATTGTGCATGCTGGGAAACTATTGTTGTGCAGGTGGAAACAGCTGACTTTAGAGCAGCTTCTACATGTTGTACAGTGTAGGTGACAAGAAAAAAGCTTAAGAGTCATCTCGGAAAACCAAAACAATATTTAAGATTATTTCTGTCTGTAAAGTTAAACTGGCAGTGACAAAGTCGCTGTTTGATGGACATCCCTTTCTGTTAGTATAAAGGCTTAGTTAATACAATTGTTCCTATAGGCTGTTCTACATTAGCACGCTGTTGTCTGAGGGTGACGTTCAGACAAATACTATTTTGGAAAGAGGTTATTTTTAATGGGTTTTTTTTTTTCAATTTCAAACTGCATGAATTTTAAACTTCAAGGTTTTAGATTTTTTTTTTTGAGTATTGCATAAAATTTTAACAATAATAATTTATTACCATTAAAGTACTATGTTGCTGTAAGATAATGTACGTAAAAAATGCTTTTTGAAAATGATTTAAATTATGTTGGGGGAGCTAAACGGCTAAAACATCTCATGATGGTCAAAAAGAAAGGCTGTTAAGAGGGCCCACACTGTTTCATTTATTCTGAAAGTTATTTTAAAGTTTGACAATGTCCCCTTAAGTGATGTCATCTGGAGGACACTGCTATGACTGAAAAAAGGCATAGCCCAAATTCCCACAGAGAATACTGCTGGGACAGTATATACTGTAAATGTCAGAGTGGGAAGTTCTATAAATAGTACACTGATTGTTCTTACTGCAGCTGAATTTAAGTACTTGTATTATATATTTAAAACCACTCACTTTTTGGACATAAAAGTATGACTGTAATAAACTGCATAGTTTAAAATGACAATGTATGCCAATACAGATGCTTTTACTGATGCCACTCTGCACCCCAAACAAAAAAATAATTTATACTGAGACATAAAAGCATCTCTGATCATCATTTGCATTTCGACTCGTGATGATTATCTGCATGGTTTGCACTACTAAATGAGGCAGTGTGCTCTCTGACAGGTGTCTTGGTTGTTTTATGTTCCCTAAATAAGGCCTTAGGATTTACGATTCACCGACTTGAGGGTGGGAATTGAAAAAAATTAAGTGAGCTTAATGTTATTGAGACTGTCCACGATGTTGCAGCAGTCCACTTTGTTTTAGAGTGACAGAGTTTCCAGTTCCTGATCACAGACACACACAAGATCTCGTTATGTCTGGTCTGGAGCATCTGACAATGAGGAGCCTATGGTGACTCACAGACAGGCCTGCTGGGGCAGATGTCGCATTCATGTCATATGGAAGCCTCCTTAATTGCCATATTCCGACTAGTAAATACTGTTCATGTCAACAACAAAATGATAATTATGGCTGGGAATTTGCTATTTTTCTGACAGCCCCAATAAGTCCATCACACAAGTCAATATGTCAAAGTATCCTAACTAAAGCCTAATTTAATGCCACCGTGATAAAGCTCACTATTTATCCTCCTATGAAATCCGCCCATCATAAAACTGAACATGGGGGAAAATGCTATATTAATGCAAGTTTATTACATTTGGACAAATGATTGACATCCATATATCAAAGTAGTTCAGCCTTTTATGCGTTCAGAGTTACAACTACATTATCTATTCAAAGGGTCAAACTGGTGCTGTTTGTATTAAACTGTTTCATTTCAATCATGTACTGGACAACTGAAAGCATGTCATGACTAGATAAAAAAAAAAAGTGATTTACTGCTTAAAAATATTTTTTTTAAAAATCAGCAACGTATTTAAAGTCCCAGAATCAATTGCATGATTCCTTCTGTTTTACAGCCCAATGAATAAATTAAGTGGCTTACATTATTGGCTAATAACAGCATTTGAAACATATATCGGTATTGACATATGTAATGACCAAGGGAGCATGAAATTGCAATACCAAAATACCAAGTACACATTTGAGGGTAATTTTCAATGGCTATATTTTGGAAAATACTGTTGTAGGACACATTAGAGGCTAGGAAATAACTTTTGGGGTCATATGGGTTGAAGAACTTGTTTATGATTCCACAACACTGGTGAGACATGACCAAAATTTAAAATATAAAAGTTAAATGGATCCGAATTACATTACAACTTTTCCGTTACAGCTATTGGCACTTATTCATAAAAAGTTATAATTTCATGTCCCCAGGTTGTGAGATATTCTCTTACACTTCTTCTACCAATCAATATAATTGAGTCAAAAGGAATTTTGTTTGTGGTGTTTAAAGAGTAACATAAATTTAAGTCCCATTTTCTCGATATAGCAAATTATGTGTTATTTCATTTTACAGTCTTTAATGTTTCTTGCACTAGGAGCTCTTCGAAAAAACTCTCAAAATTATGTCCCTCCAGACCAAATAAATTAGAAAAATCTGTGACATTGTCTTGTATTGAGGTACAAAGCAATTGTATGCTGTGGTTGAATACTTTTCAAAATATATATTCAAGCTAAAAAAAACAGGGTGTTAAGTTGCACTTTAAATCATCAGAAACTTGCATAGATAGTACAAGGGGAAAGAGAGAAAAATATATTTGTATGAATTTAGGTGAATTTACTCTTTAAGCCAACGTTTAGCGCCAGAAGTGCTTGTTCAGGAAAATAAATGCCAACTGCCGAAGTACACTGGGTCAAAGTTTTCTATCTTCCATCAAAAATTCATCACAGCATTGCTGCTGTTGAAACAGCACAGACAGTGTAAATGCGTGCAGAAAGTTAAGGCCATTCATTAACAGGGAGCTGTCCAAACAATCAGCCAGAATGACTGACAGACGCAAAACCTCGCTGCATCAACCTCATGGCTCTTTGACAAGCCAGCAGCACCGCCCCAGGAGGTTTGACACAGTATAAGTGTGAGCAGCAGTTTACAAAAACGCAGAGTGACATTAGAGATGCCGAACACATGGAGACATACACTGCTAGCACTGAGAGAGTCAGCTGCCTGATGGAATTAAACTCTCGTCTTGCAATGTTGGGTGCTTTCAAATGCAAAGTGAATAAACATCAGGGCTATTGTTTAATACAGTTAAGCTCAAGCTATCCTTAATCCTTACATATACACTCAAAATACAAAGGCACTAATAGTTTTTTCATTAGAAAATGTTTAAATGGGTCTATGCCAAAAGCAGTTGGGCAAAAACAAGGGACAAGTGACACTCGTGACTGTGTTCA
Organism: Plectropomus leopardus; assembly: GCF_008729295.1. Taxonomy (NCBI): domain Eukaryota; kingdom Metazoa; phylum Chordata; class Actinopteri; order Perciformes; family Serranidae; genus Plectropomus; species Plectropomus leopardus. The sequence continues at coordinate 21,772,362 of NC_056480.1, read as the reverse complement.
GAGTCACTGCCGTGCTATGTTTAGAAACAACACTGTGATCGAGTAAATGCAAAATGCACGAGAGGTAGAGCTGCAGGATTTTGAAAGCAGAGGTGGGTGGAGGGGTTGAGGAAGCAGGGGCAGTGTGGGCGTGAGGGAGCCACAGAAAAAAAAAAACCTAAGATCGGCTTGATATTTTTGGATGAACAGAAAGAAAGTGACTTCCAACATCCTGCAACCATCATTTCTCAAAGCCAAGAAATTTAAAAATGTAAATACCCTCCCGGTGCAGGGAGGCATAAGAACAGTAACCTTGATAAACAATCTGAAGTTGCTCTCCATCACGTGTGTTTTCCAGCATTCCCGTCTCTTTCCTGCCTGTCCCTCTGCCTGCGTGTGTGAGCTAGCCAAGGGGAGTGTGGCCTAGTTACCATAGGAACATGTTCGCAGCTTGTGCACAGCTCTCCATCAAAACTACCTTCATTTTTACTACTGTATTTAGAGCCATTATTGCTGTGCTTGTAAATGATCAGAGCCAAATTAAACACGAAAATTCTAAAAATAAAAATTAGAGATAATGCTGCAATATGAAGCTCTTAACAATGAATGCACTGAGATACTCCTGCACTGTCTCATCACAATTCAAAATAAGGTGATTCTCAACTAAGAATCCCTCTACAATATCAACTGCCTCTTGTTTGTTTCTTCCCAACACTTCAAAACATTACTGCGTAGGTCTTAATGTTTGAAATGAAACAACAGCTTTACACGCTGTGCTAACTAAGAGAAAATTATTTCCTCTCCTGTCCCTGGAGGGAGCAGAAATGGCTGCTTTCATCTGGGGAAGTAAAGAGAGCATAGAGAGGAGGAAGACCCAGAGTGTATCAAAGCTGGAGTAAAAGGCAAATGGCGCTATCAAACCTAGAGGATGTCAAAATAAAACTCTGGGAGTGTGACAAAGCAGGGCTCAGAGGGTGAGTGATGCTCCGGTGGAGGATTGAGTGGTAAAAAATCCTCAATACATTGAGGTACTTTTGTAAAGCTTTACAGGGCTGAAAAGGACTGGAAAACCATGGCAGAGGAAAAAGAGCAGAGTGACACAGCTGATGCTGAAGTGTATGTTAAGCCTTCCATTAACCATTTGCAACAGTGGTGTCGATGGAAGCCAGAGAAAACAGCGGGGAAACATATAAAAACATGTACAACAGAGAAAAATCTCATTGGACCATGACAGACTGGAGAAGAGGCTGTTAAAGTTGGGTAGAGTTGACAGCAGTGAGAGGTAGACCTCTAAACAGACTCACTTGGGGTTAAAACTCCAGGTCCGCCACAGCAAACCTCCGCTTGACCAACCAACCCAAACTGACTCTGATGCGGCAGCCACGTCTTTGAAGATGTGTCCATGCAGCTATATCGCACACACACAGGTTTTTTCCTTTAGTTTTTTGGATTCATAGACTAAGAGTCACTCACAACAACAATGACAAGAAAAATAAACGTTATTGTGCATGTAAATAAAAGATAATGGAAATTAACATTAACATAGACAAACATGAGCAAAGGCGAAAGCGAAAATCATTTTCAAATCAAAAAAAGAGAAACTTTTCGCTACAGTTTGGGTCTGGAATAGGGAATAAAGAGGCAACTTGGGAAATTAGTTAAAATAATTTCCTATCACGCAGTAGGTGTAATATTTGGATCTTTGGAGATTCTGAAAAAAACTTCCAAATTGCAGTAAGTCTTGTGGAAGGACCTTCTGGATTTTTTTAAGATCAACAGGGACTTATCTTTCAGAGAAACTGTTAACCTGTGTGACTTGAAGACAATGACTGCGTTTACATGCACAAAATATCATTTATATTTATTTATATTTTTTTTTTTACATTATTCTCAAAAAGAAAATATTCCAGCTGTTTGCATGAATAATGAAAATGAATATTCCACTAATAGTCCTGTTTATATGTAGTCTGATGAACATGCCCTAATACAGCAATTATCACGTCAACATTGTGGAAAAGTGGAACCACTGCCACTTGTGCCAGGATTTTATCAGTTTTCCACCTGGGGTGGACTTTTTCCAACTGTGCTAACACAGCCTCCCTCTATAATTTTTTCAAACACCTTTAAAATGTCAGCATTGCAATATTTGTGCATATCCAAAAACCTGTTGATCTCCAGGTCTTACATAGTGTTTAAACGTAGGTGTGTTTCTCCTTCGGACCAGAAATGTGGGCTTTTCTTTTGGGCATGCATCTCTACCCCACAGCCATGTTGCAAGCTGGTTTGTGTACAATGTATCCATGACAACATAAGGAGCTGAACATTACAAGTCAAGAGGCTGTCTGTCGCAAACTGCAGTAAAAAAAAAAAAAAAAAAAAAACTAAATAAAAAAAATTAAATGCATATTTTTGAATGGGCTGTAAACAAGTCCAAATAGTGCTCCTAAAACCTGAATAATATCAGCATCATCAACATCTTAATTGGAAAATGATTAATTCAGTAAAAGGCCCAATTTGGCAAACAGAATATGTTGTTTACATGCCTCGTATCAAATTCAAAATAAAATAGTGTAATATTGGCATGCATGTAAACATAGTCTGTAATAACACATGAGAGGCACAATCTGGGGCTACTGCAGAGCATATGAATACACATACTTAAAACAAATCAGATTTTTACCCCAAAAAGTGGTACAAGATTACAGTCTTATAAATTTTACTCACCACAGAAAAACTGCAGTATGACAACATTCAGATTATCATAGCTGCCCTTTATAGCCTTGTAGACTAAATGTCATGATGCAGCGTAACCACAAGCTGTTACTATGATTAATTGATAAGCGTTCCTACTGACACATCAGTGTTTAATTCCCTGTTCTCTGATTGAATTTTTTTTTAAAAGTCATAAAAACAGCCTATACATAATTTAACAATTGGGAAATCTGTGGCCATGTAATAGGAGAAGGATATTTGTTAGGCAGTTCTGCAAGAGAAAACGGATGAGTATTACGAAGCAGCACGTTGGTACACTGTGAGCTGAGGCTCAGGATGGAGAAGAACAAGCAGAAGGGTAAAAATATCTTGTGTTTTCTCTGCCGGGGTTGCTCACAAAAATGAAGGCAGCAAAGAAATTCATGGCCTAAGGCAAAAGAAAACAATTTGAGGAGATTGCAGGACAGGAGCTCGCTGACAGGAGTACCTACTTTTTTTTAGAGAACATTCTGACAAACAGACTGACAAAGCCTTTCTGTCCTTGGCAGCGAGAGAAAGCCCCCTCCATGCGTTGCATTGAAGATGGCTGAAGAGCGGCAGAATTATGACGAAAACTTGGGTGTTGGAGTAGATTCAGCTCTTTGCCGGCTGTCAGGCTCCCAGCTGACAACTGTGGCAGAGAGGCAAGGAGTCCAGATTCTCAACAGTTCACGAGGAACAGAAAAAGATTAATAGACGTCCGTGAATCTCGCCTCTTCATTTCAGCTAAACTAAGAAAATAATTCCATGAAGAGATGTATGAGATAGTTCATATCTTATAGGCATTTCATACGGAGGAGGACGAGGAAATCCTGCGAGGGGCAATGAGTCAGAGTGAGCCGGACTTATCTCGTTCTATCAAGTGTGCAGCCTTAGACATTTCATTAACTGAAGCTCTTCTCTCTCTCTCTCACCACTGCGTTATTTTTTTTATTTTTTTTTTTAGCTGTATGAGGAGTCTGCAGTAAAATATAATCGACAGTAAAGATAGTGACCTTCAATCATACCTGTGCAACATTACAGTGTCCAGACATCAAATATGTCTGCTTTGCCAGCGCAGATTGAGGAAAATTTATAGTGGCAGAAAAATTCACACAAACGTATCTTATCTTCACATCTATTCATCTAAAAGACACACTCAAACAGCAGTGACAAGTCCAGTGAAAGTTGGATACTTTTTAGCAAATGCTAATTTAATTTGAGAAAGCTAATATAACCCTGCAGGATCCAATTTTTGTCAAATTTCCTTTGTTCTGACTGAAGTCATATTAAGTATTACTAAATCTAATTTGCATATCCCAGCTCTCAGAGCCTCCCTGTAGCCCATGCAGGTGTTCAACATGCAACACAGAGCTCATTAGCAAACTACAGGCTATCTGTGAAAGTCTGGCTGACTTCACAGAAGCTGACTGCCAGTCAATCAGCTCCTTACACTGACTTCACCTTTGGAAGCGAGGCTGCAGGGACCTCATTTCAAATTCTCTTGAAAATAAATCACATGAATGGATAATATTCTACTCAGCGTGGGGCACCACGTGTCACGTGCTGCATTTTGTGCCATGATATTTAAGCTAAAGTGATTATTATCAGTATTATGTGTACAAAATGCATCTTGGGATAGTGACAATGTGATTAACTTTGTGCCAGTTAACAGACGTTTCACGCAAAAGAAATGCAGTAAAAATGCAGCTTTTAAAGGTCCAGCGTGTAGGATTTCGTAGCATCTAGCAGTGAGGGTTGTAGAGGTGAAATTTCTCCTGTTAGCCAAGAGTGTATGAGGACTATAGTGCCAACGCGGAAAAAGCGAAAGGCCCTACCCAGAGCCAGTGTTTGGTTTTTCTGTTTTGGCCTCCATGGAAGAGGACCATCTCTGTGTGTAGAAATAAATTCTAAGTTAATGAAAACACAGCGATTCATACTTTCAGGTGATTAAGCACTAAAGAAAACATAGCTCTAAATATTGTATACTAGTGGTTTCCAACTAGTCCAGCAACAGGCTCCAAATTTTGTCCTTTGAAGTCCACACATAAGAAAAATGACTACATATTCAATTTCATATTACAAAATGTATACAACTCCTGTGCTCAGGACACGATGAAATAAAACATATTGCAAGAATTAAGCGTAATTACCTAAAACTTAATATATACTCCTGCAACTAAAAAAGTGCACATTATTGCTTCTAGATCAGTGACAGCACAGCATGTTATTCAATCAAATAATACAGAAAACAGGGCAATTATAGCAGCTGAACAGCAGGAAAGGGCACTTCAAAATTAAAGCCCTGTGCCGGAAATTCACAATAAATGTGTTTTTTACATACTTGACATGTTTGGGAGTCACTTGCAGCCCATACAGATTGAACCCACAACCCACCATTTATGTCCCTAAAATTCACACTGGACCTTTAAATGCAAATTCATGGCACTTGTTTGGCTTCATATGCCAAAAAAAATACATAAACATTATTTGACTAAACCATACATTTAGTGGCGCAAAATGTATCTCATGTACTGTGCAACATGTGATACTTAAGGCCTCATATCCTGCACCAAACACGGTGCATAATCAGAACTTCATAGGTGTAAACCAACTATAAATTGTCTTATCAGACATCCATCTGGCCAGTGCTAGAGGACGACGGCCTGCTGGTGCAGCAAGCAAATCCCATCAGTGGCTTATTTTACTTTTGTGCCAAATTCCCTAAATGGCATTTTTATCAAGAGAATGTCTCCATTAAAAACTGGTAAAATTTTTAAAAATTATCAAGAAAGCAAATAAAACATGTTTCACAGGCAGCAGGTGGAAAGAAATCTTAAATTTTCTACCTGTGTGCTGATGTCCCACTTTCACTGAACTCATCACTGTCATCAGAGGTCATCTGGCCTTCAATGCATCACCTCCATGTGCTCAGCAAGACCCTGAACACCTGAGCAAAGCTGCTGAGTATTAATAGCTGGTGCTGACCCTGCTGCCTGTGTTGCAGAATAATATTCAGGCTGGAAGGTGAATGACCAGCTTTAACACCTCCATCAGTGCGCCTCTCCAGGGCCAGCTGTCACTAACATTTGGTGAACACTTCACTGTGAGATGGGGTCGATATTATTTGGAGCGTGTCAGGTTACTTTCTGCCCTCGTGAACAACACTTACCCAAAAACACGGGACTTCCTGGTGAAGAAATCTTGACCACTTAATTACATCTGTGGTGGCAGACACAATCCGGTGGGTTTCCAGGGCACTTGGGAAGGGGGCTGAGGTTCCAGGTTAACTTGCTTTTTGGGACAAAGGTAGAATCAGTTTGTGCAGACCTGAGAGACAGTTCCCAAATAAAAGGCCAGTGCTGTCCTCTTTGAGAGATAGTTGTGTTTTAATCATTAGGCCAATTTTGATGTGTTCAGCGTGGGCAGCTCTTGTTCTCACCTATGCTGCAGTGTGTCCGTACATGCCCTTTAGTCAAGTGTGAAGGCTCTTGAGAAAAAGCTGGCTGTCACAGGGGGGTCCCGTCACCTTCAGCTCAGTCCATCACTGAAGCTTGCCTGTCAGCAGTGGCTCTGTTGTGCAGCTCAGCAGCTCTCCTCTGCTTCTCCTCCCTCTCTGCTTCCTCTGCTCCCTGTCCTCCAACTCTATTGCAATCCAAGAACTGAGATGTGATCCCAATGGAGCTTCGTCGGTAATAAAGAGAATCTCTTTTGAGGATGGTTTTTGTCATCTTAATTGTTTGTTCTGGGCAAATGTGACTTCAAACAGCCCCCGCGTCGCTTTGTTTTTAAGAGAAAGATACGAACTCCTATTAGCGCGTTTGGTTTAACGATCCACTGAGCCAATTAGTTCATCATTTATCATTTATATTTACATTTAAAACACTCCACAGAGATTAACGACACAACACGGCTTCTGCATGGTTACAACCACTGCATGCTGCACACGAATCACGCCGATTACCGATATTAAAACGCTGATAATTACCAAGGTGATGCCTGTGGGCTATGCCAACTCCGAGCAGCACGCAAACCCACTGCACATTGCGCGCACTAAAACCACAAAAAGCATAAAAAAATAAACATCCCAGAGGTATTTACAGGCGAAATCCCGATGATGTGCAGCAGCATCTGAGCAACATCTGATTCCTGCACATTTTTTGACGTGCTCCTCGCTTCTAGCTCGGCTGATTTAATCTTGGAAAGCGTCTGTAGTTCACCCTGCGTGGCATAACGACGTCCCCATAATCCAGAAATTCATAACGAAGAGTGGGGAAATCCGGGGCTAAACTGACGCTGTGTCCTCTGAGCTCGCGCAGTCCGTCACACCTGATTCAGATTTAACGGCAGTGCGTGGAAAAAAAGGTACTGGGTAAACGGAGAAGTCTGTCCCTTGAGGGCGGAGATAGTGCGTAAGATAGACAGAAACAGAAACCAACGCCTCCAAAGGCAGCTCGAGTCCGCCCTGCGCTGTACCATCTTTCGAGTTTGTAACAGCTGAAAAATAAAAGCAAATGATGAGGGCCGGATGCCCACTGGCTGAATAATTACAATGGGGATGAGCTTAAGGAGTATGACAAAGTTCATTTAAGTTACGTATTGAACATGTAGAGTGGGCTTAATGTGTAGTCCTTCATTAGGGGTGATGCACTTTTAATAAGGCTCAAGTTCGCGCATCTCAAACAGGGGCGTATGTAACGTTTCAACATTACGGGGGACACATATTTATGCACCAATTTGTACCTTTTTGAATTTTTTTAAAAAGTGCAAATGTCCACTTTTTATGGTTTTATTGGAGGGGGAAAATGTAAAATACTATCCTTTTAGATGCCTAATAAAGACCAAACTATTGTGACATCGCACTAACAATATAGGAGATGTGTAAATTTGGTAATATATATATTATTTGTTTATATCTGATCTCATTTTCATATGAAGATTTTCTACCCAGAAGTTATTTTAAATAAACATTGTGATTCTGTCAATAGCCGAAGCCCACTTCAGACAGAGTTGAAACATGCAACTATTTGCAATGCGGCATAATGCAACATTGAAAAAATTTGCCCATTTACACAAATGCAACAGGGTATCAACTCCCCCTGCTTCTGTTCAGATTTCCAGTTTTTCAGGCATATTCTGTAGCTAAGTATATCATATGTAGCGTCTTAAGATACGGGTGAGGATAGTGATGATGAGATTCTGGCTACAGATGCATTTGTAGTGGTGATGACACGGTGAAAACATAAACAAAGAAGCCCGAGTTTTAGATGGTATAAATGCACCACAATAATTTAAATAACCACCAAAAAGTAATCAGTCAGTGTGTAGGTTATATGTGTGTGACCTGAGCACAGAAACACTGTGAGCACAGAGACAGAGAATGTCACAGTAGGTAAACACACCATCTGTGGTGGTTTTGACTTGGCCAAGTGACTTGATTACTACAGACTGGCTTCAGGTGACATGCCTTACAATCTAAAACCAGCCGCTTGCGATTTGACAAGCTGAATTGCAGGTGACGCCATCAGTCGGCTTGAGACGAGCTGAGACTGCCCAGTTCACATCGCTGCAACATTTCTCTGCAGCGTTTTAAAACAGTTTCAAGTCGTCACAAATCTTTCGTCTAAACTGGGCTTTAAGGTAAAACCAGAGCATGCAAGTAATATTTCATGCATGCAATATGTTAATAAGACAGTGTTCTCAGCAGCTGCAAGGTGTGTATGAAAACAAATTGGGAAAAAGGATGGACAAAATTACTGTGTGACAGCTGGTTATTGGCACTACAGATTTCTGGTAACAAGATCCCCAGGGCCTCCCACGAGCCACGAGTTCACTGTGTAGAAATTGCTTTGTGGTAACTTAATTGTGCTGTCTTTTTGAATATAATATGCACAAAAAGCATGATAAGGGATTTTGCTTTCATGCCCAATCTTGAGGCCCTACGAGCATCGAAATCTAGTTGCGGGATCTTTTTTATTTCAGCAGATACTATGCTTATATGATGCATATTCTAAAGTTAATTCGTAATCTGTCAGCATTGGCACAATATCCCTAGCACACTAATCTGGTCATGGATAGATGAAACACAATAGTCACTAAAGTGCATTTAAGTAAAGTATAAAGAGATTAAAGGGCAGGTTCACATTGTTCAATGATCATCATCTTAAAAAAATACTGACATGCCTTACATTGAAAGAGATATTGGTCATTTTAATCATTTGTGTTCATGCTGGCTGTAAAGAATGATCAAAAGCAAAGCAGCAGAGAGAGAGATGTCCAGACTTTTAGTGGGCGTTCAGACTATCAGCCCTGCCTTAAAAAAAAACACACGGGGCGGTGCTGGTGGGGACATTTCTTAAGGTACTGATCAGCCATGAAATATGATCAAGTCCAGTTCGAGTAACAGATATATGCAGTAAAGGAACCCCCACAGTGTCACAGGGCTCACCTCGGTAGCATGAATGAGGGGGCTGTGTTCTGAAGACAGTGTATTCCTTAATATGCATCAAGGTTTAAAAGCACTGGATCCTACATATACCATGATGCAGCCAAATACCATCTGTCTTTAGACTTCCTATGTCTGGCAAATGCATGTCTTTAAAACTTCATGTCAGTGTAACGCAGCCCAAATTAAGATAACCCTGATGACATCACTAGTACGTCTCCAAGGTGAGTTTCTCGAACTTTGAACAGCTTGCAACCAAAGCCACAGAAAAAAATGTGACAACTGGATTATTTCTCATGACAAGAAAACTTATTCTCAGGTATAAGAGCAAGGGAGTGTCCCTTTAAAGGTGCAGTTCAAATAAAAATCAAAGGTACATATATTTATTTATTTATTTATTTATTTTGCCTGTAGTGCTATTTATCAGTCTCGTTTGTTTTGGTGTGAGTGTTGGAGATATCAACATTTGAAAAACTTAACAGAATTGTTTCTTCTCCGAAAACATAATCCAGCCAGTCATTCATAATAACCCACAGACCTTGTTGTGAGCAGTTTCAGCTAGAAGAATTATTTTCTTGCAATTGAATTACACCTGCCTACTGTATCACTATACAGTACAGTACTGTATCAGTTACAGTCTTTAGTATGAAAACAAATTATTAAATTCAGCTGAATTTAAACATTTTTAATCAATTTTACCACAGAATGACCATGTGACAGTCTTGAAAGCATGTGAACCTATCCTTTAGGATGCTCAGTGATGTTTTTAGCACATACACAGGAACAGTCAAGGTCTGCAGATGACTCATTTGTATTTTAATAGTCTGTAATCACTGTTATTGCAGTCACTGAAAAAAATACCAGACAGTCCAACAAAGTGTCTATATAAGTGCAGTAATTGTTCTGCTTTCAAGCATGTCTCTTTTGATACCTGCTATGTAAACATGTTACATAAATGTGTATTGCTAATTGTTAATTGTGTCATAGATTATATCGTGGGCATACAAAGACTGTGTTACATGAATCCCTGTTAAAGAAGGTATGACCGGGTTATTTTTTCCATATCTATATCACAAAGATGAGGCTGGTGGATATAATATGGTTAGAAAATGATACGTGAGTAATGATAACCTTTTCTTACATGGTAATAACCCTCTAAAGGAATTATTAAAGTTAGATTTGTTAAAATACACTGACAAACAGGAGACATCTGAATTTGACATGGCTGTATTTTAAATGTTGGTTACACTAGAGTCACTGAAATAATATTTTCATATTTCTGGTAAAAATTGGAGGTTGCTCAGGTTTTTGCTACAATAAATAATTATATTAAAAAAAAATCTTACGATGAAAATACTATGGTTAGACTATCCTGATAACGTAAGCTCGGCATTCTGTTTTGCTGTCTTTATCAGTCTGGACATGCTGCTACCCCAAACACTTTTTTTCTATGTAATAATAAGTCATTTATACCCCACTTTTAAGTATTTATTAGCCCTTTATTTTGTGTGCCTCTGTTTTTTGGTTTGTGACGTTGTTTATATTTTTAATACTTGCACTGTTTCAGAAGCAGCACTTTCAAATTTTGTTGTACTTGTACAGTGACAGTAAAGGCTCTTTATTCTATTTCCAGAACTTAAATCAAATTGGAGCCAATCTTAGACCGTGTTGTAGTTGATGATGTAAAATGCAGGCCGCTGCTTGCAGAACAGTAAAGGCAGGGCTTGTTGCCTTGGCAACGAGTGCTAATGTTAACATTAGTAGAGTAAACACAAAGGTAAGTGAAGTTATTGCAGAAACTGAGTTATTTACATTTAAACATGAACAAAAGTTTGCATTTGCAGAGTTTCTCAAACGAAAAGACATTTCTTGCTGTTTTTTCGACTGGATTTAGCAAAAGCTTGATTTATCAAATTTATCAAATTTATCATGGATCACACCATGCTGATTGGTGTACACAATGCCTCGGACATTCAGACTTTCAAAAAATGCACTGGCGGAATTCAATGATGCCATCAAAAACAACATGTCTGAGCAACCGGATGGAATCTTCATTGTAGCTGCTGATTTTAATCAACTCATCCCTCAACTCCTAAGATGTAACAGGATCAAGGACAAATGTAATTTAAATGTTTAAACTTTGTTTAAATGATCTTTATTTAATTATTTGTTTAAATTATTGTTATTTTTTTAAACAAAGTCTACCTTCTACCTTCTAAATACAACAAGGCCACTGCCAGCTGGTGTTCAGCAATCATGAGGCAGCTAGTTGCTGAATGAAAGATGGCAAAATATGCTGACAACGCCGGCGTATCGCAAAGACCTCACAGGGATTGTCGTTGACGAGGTAAATGTCATATACAATTCAGCAGCGAGTCCAGACTAATACAGAAAGCAAAAACCGAGTGTTGAGCTCAGGATGTTCTTACCAGGCTATATTATAAATGTGTTGGGATTTACATTGTCATCCAGCTTCACTGAACAAGGGCAAAGACAATTATAAGAGGCAAGAAAAGATGTGACTAGCAGATGCAAACAGCAGCAGTGTTACAGAATGTCAAAGACTAACTCGGGACACTGGACTCCACCTGCAGTCTTCAAAAATACACTGAAACCGTAAACTAGAAATGAAACATCCCCTCCACTCTTTCACTCACCCTCAACCCTCACTCTCACACGGATACACATACATCTCCATGGCAACTGATAAAAGAATAGCTGGTCTGCAAAAAGAAGCGATTGACAAAGCATATACAAGAACTTGGATGGTCAGCAGGAAACAAATTTATGGAATAAAGCAAAATCCAGAAAGGAATTTAGGGATTTAAGCAAAGCAAAGGCCGTCAGTCATAGAAAACGAAGAAAATGCTAAATCAACCTTGCTATAATGCCAAAAAACATGAATTATGTGACACTCATGCAAACCCTTTTAAATCCATAAAGAGAAGAGCCTTAAATGCTCTCACCCCAATTTAACTTTCTGTCCGTTTGCGGCTTTTGGGGGGCTTAATTACAGCCACCACATTTAATGCAAGTGTGGTTTCAAACTGAAAATGTGCTCAATGCAAATCCTGCAGAGTCCAAACGGAGCAGGAGGATTTGAGTAAATGTGAAGGAATGAAAGTTGCGCGGATGTTGCAGATAGCAGAACAGAGAGGGTGGGCAACAGAAGAGGGGAGAGGACAAGGGAAGAAGTACAGCACAGAGTACAGCACAGTACACCACCTACACTCGTCTCCATGGCAACTACCACACTAGAACGAGTGATAATGCAGTTCCCTCTCTTCCGATTCTGAAAACTGTTCAATTGGTACCATATACACTGTGCAGTATGTGGGAGACAACGCTTTCAGTATTCTGTTGTTGCAGATGACATGAGAAATGCTTTCAATGTCATGCTTCTAAAACACTAGTGGCTAAATATTTTGACGGCATACGTTACATCCGTCTATCCACCAGAGATGCTGGCTTTAGCCCGACACTGAATTCATCATCATCGCTTTAAGGAATAACTTGTTATTTTTGAATTAATGCGGTCTTTCTTTTTCCTTCTTCGCTAAAGCAAGTGGCACAGTGTGTGGGCAGCAGTTGCTTTCAAAGAACAAGAATTGATAGAATTGAAAAGGCATGATAAAATAGATGCCTTTTCTCCAATCTAGCCCCTGCTGTTGCTGCTGGTGTAAAGTGACACCATAACAATTCAAATCCTTTAGACATGGTTTTGTGCAACATGTTCTTTGAAATCTGTCCCCTTATAAAGTGAAGAATAGGCTGAATACAGTTCGACTTGGGGCGTTACTGTGGAAGAACATGACAACAATGTGTTGTTGATATTGCACAAATATGTGCTAAATGATATATCTTAACCATAAAAAAGCTATTATTATTATTTGAGACAATGTGCCTTTGCTTTACGCCCACAGGTCCTTTTTTTAGCCATCCTTCTACGGGCCTTTCATCCAGTTCTAGACTAATTTTGTTGTCTCAAAACTGCTTGTTTAACTGCCAAAGCAGCACACTATGGCTGCTGTTAGAATAACTAATACTTGTTCATTCTGCTACCAAAAAAGAGAATCAATTTGTGGTGTTTGGTCACGTCAGTCTGAGGGGGAGGGATTTTCTTTGTCTGGTCGTCTGTCTTTCGATGTTAATTTGTTTGGCAGACTGTCATGATTAATACACAGTACAATCAGTCTGTCACTGTCAACCGAGCCTTTGACAAATGCAGAACAAGGTCGACCATTGGACGGCCCACCGGGAAAACTTCTGATAACCAACCTGACTTAAATCTCAACTTCACCATGTTCATATCATGTCAGACACAATCCAATTGCCAAAAAAGGGAAATAGATTTGATCTAAATCCCTGGTGTCAATTGACCAGCCTGGTTTGTTACAGGAACGATGGCCTCAACACTTTAACGCTATAAGATGAATTTCACGTAAAGATTATGTTTATTATTACTTTACTATTACTATTAATATACTATTACATAGAAATATTGGAAATACTGGAAATATTCTTAAGACGTCAGTGAAATACTATAAAACCAATGTTTATAGCTGTATAAGTGACTGCTGTATAATGGTTTATTAACTTATTCCTTTTTGTAGATCTGTGTCATAACATGACAGTATTTGAAAAGGTTCTCATCAGAGATGTGTTGGCTATACATTAACACATCCAACACAAAGCTTACGCAACTTTAGAGAGGATTTTGTCATGGAGGAGATAAATCTTACCAAAACTCAAACAAAAGATTATATTCATCATTGATTAATCTTGATTAATTACTTTCCTCAGAATCGATTGTCAGAGATTGTCATAAGTTCCTAAAATCCAAAATGAAATGTAGGTGATTATTTTCACATTTCTTTCTTTTTTGTTCAGATTTTTGTAATGCTCTTTTAAACTGTACAAATCATCCTTAAAAAAAATCTTTAAACTGTCTAAAATGCAGCTGCTTGGCTCTTAGCTATAAGTAACAAGAGATCACACTTAAAAACCATATAATCATCACTTCATTGGCATCCTATTAAATTTTGTATTGATTTTTAAGTACTGATGCTGTCTTTTAGAGCCCTGTGTACTCTCATGTATATCGCTGACCGGCTCCACCCCTCTGGCAAAGTGGGAACTTCCCACTTTGTTCTACTAAAGCCAAAAATAATCACAATTTATGGGTTGCAAGCACGAAACATTTGGCATTAAATGACTAATCAAAAACAAAAGAATTAATAAAAAAAATATTTTTCAGGCAATTGTGTGGTCTTTAAAGACTAAAAATAGTGAATTACAATTGAACTCAATTTTTATGCAAGAGAATGAGGAAAAGCAGCAAATCTTCATTTTCAAGAAATCAGTCTGTCACTTTGTTAGTTTATTTTTTGTGTTGTTTTGTTTTGTTTTTTGGGGGGGTGTACTTAAAAACACTATTGATTAAAAAGACTCATCTCTAATATTTATCATATTATTAGAACACACAACAAAGAACCCTAAAGACTTATGGGAGCAGGAAATGAGAACTGTAAATTTTAAAAAATACATACATTATTAATCATTATTATTTAAATAAAGATGTGATTTTGATGCTGTGTACTGTACTTCCATTAAAAAATATGAAAAAATATATGATTATCAACGTTGTTGCCTGTTTCATTTCTGCCAATAGACTAATTGATCCATAATCATTTCACCTTTAAATTTATCAGTCTTGGTCGGTTCTTTCTGGATGATATTGCTCTACTTGAATTTTCTTTTCCTGTGAGCTTTTTTGACGATCAACCAACAAAACAACCTGAGTTAGCAGAGGTCAGGGGCTTGAGATCATGAAATCATGCAAAACGCTTCTTTTTTTTTTTCCTTAATCAAAGAAGAGAACATCAAATGAAGCTTGAGCTTTTTTGCATCAACAGTCTGGTTTCTTGTAACACAGAACAAAGACGTGGTAAACTGCCTCGCGAGACGCTCTGCTCAACATCATCAGGACATTACAGGAGCAGCAGGAGAAAATCTGCTTGAGTGCAACATGATTCTTTTGGCAGCAACCTCAAATCTGAATTTTGGGAGCTTTCCTTCAAAAGGTAAAAATTCTGCCTGAACCATCTGCTGAGGGCTAAACTGACATGTAGACAGATTCCGCAGGATTTGTACCTGAAACTCCAAAGGAACTCAACGTTGGCTCCACCAGTCAGCCATGACGCCATCACCATCATCGATCACGTTCCTGGCTGAAGTGTGAAAGTCTAAACTGTCATATTGCGGCAGAAAAACAAACTAATTATGGAATTAAAGTGGAAGCTACTCATTGTATTTCAAGAGTGTGATTTTACCCTTGAACTCTGGGTGACTCAAAGTTTACATTACTTTTGTTCCTCAGTGGATTTTTATGTAACATTGACCAGTCATGATATCCGAAAGCTACTGGACGCAGTGCCGGGGAGAGATTCTTGCTCAGTGTGCGAGGGGTCAAAGGTGCCGCGCTAGCCAAGCACTCAGTGGTGTTCATGGTGACTCTGCTGCTCTGTGATTGTACCCTGAGAGAATAAATACAGGACACATAATTTAAAGTCCTAGAGGGATCAACACAGCAGTATTGTTTGCTGTGACACTCGAGACTGGAGCTTAAATAATTTTCTGTTATTTACCAGGAACAAAAATAACACCTTTTATAATGGCTTTGCGGCCGGCTCAGATAAATTCAAAATGCCTGTAAATCATCCGTCTGGCTTACTTAGATACTGTTATGCGATTTATGTGACTGGCATTATTCAGATGTCCTGTCATGTCTGTGACAAAATTTGAGACTAAATGTTAAAAAAGAAGGAATAAGAGCATCAAAAGTGGAAGAACCAGATTTTCTGTCAATAAGAAGTCATACAAGGCTTTTCAAATTGAAATCCTTGTTGTTCTGTTAAGCTAATGAGCGTGAGCAGGGAGGAATTACAGCTTTGATCAATTCAAACTGTCACAATAAATTAAACTCCTGGGCCCAGTTTTCCCCAAAAATCTCATGTGATTTCAGTAATGGCATTCGACTGAATGAAAAATTAAGGTTTTTTAAAAAACAAATCAAAAATGTAGTCATTTGTCTGCTGGATAAACCAAGGTTAAACAACTTCTAATGACACAAAAATCTCACTGTCTGGGTAGATTCAGAAAGGATGTGAAATTGTGAAGGGCATCACAGATGGAATAAACTTTAATATGATGATGGATGGGATGATGATGATAAAGGCTGTAAATCATGACTGCAGATTAATACCATTTAATTAACAAAATCTCGACAGGTAAGACTGGTAAGACTGAGACTGACTGTGTAGCTGTTGTTTCAGTGTTTCCTGATGAAATGTGATAGAATAGAGTTCACTGGAATAGTAAATCTTAATTATGTAAGTTTAAAATGTTTATTTTTGTTGAGAATTATGCACATTTGGTGAAACCAAATATATTGACAGTAAAAAAGAAAGGCATTGAAGGAAAAAGAAAAAAAATCAAAAGCTGCCGAACAAATGGAGACCTACTTTGCTTCCAAAACCAATCTTTAGTTTTTCATCCACTCAACCTGTATTTTGAGGATTCTTCCTCTTGCCTCCACTGAAAATAGCAAACATATTGACTCACAGGGGA
This sequence comes from Plectropomus leopardus, assembly GCF_008729295.1. NCBI lineage: Eukaryota > Metazoa > Chordata > Actinopteri > Perciformes > Serranidae > Plectropomus > Plectropomus leopardus. The sequence goes on along the minus strand of NC_056480.1, from coordinate 21,755,579 downwards.
CCACATTAACAGCAGCAAAACTAGTCTATATCAAGACATCCGTTCACACAACTCATGCAGTATAATCGACGTCTCATTTATCAAATTTATCATTTATTTATGATAAATACTTCCCAGACATATGCATTTTAGCTGAAACTTTATTATGAGTCTCACCTAATAAGTTTTTTTTTTTTTTTTTTTAGATAAAATGCATGTTTTTGTGAAGTTCTGAGCAAATGACTGGATAAATGCGAACTGGATTATTATGTATGAGTGTGAGAGTTTGTAAACAGATGTTTTGCTACGGTTCTGCTTTTGTTAAACGCAGTCCCAAATCAATCAATAAATCAATATGTTCGCCATTATCCACGAAGACAACGGGAGACATCAAACTTTTTAATTCGAGGTAACACATTGTGACTAATTGCTTAACAAATGGTAATTTTTGAATTAAGTATTCCTTTATGTACACAATAAATTTCTGTGCACAAAGACTTCACTAGTAAAACCTTTTTTTTGCAGTTTAAGGAAATGCACTGATAAATTTGGTTGTGGTGATGCTTGTTTTTTGCTAAGTTCTTTAACTTTGTGTAATCTTATTACTGAAAATGTTTGTGTTTGCCTTCAATTGCTTGAACGACTGTATCATATTAGTAACAGTGACTGCTGAATCCCAAAACGTCTGCAACATTCCCAAGAATTCTCTGGTGCCAAGGGTTTTTGTATGAATGGAGATAGTTGTGTGAAGAAATGGTATTTATTCCAAAATGTTGGACAGTATGGTTGTGGTTGTTCCTCATGTCTCCCATTCAAGTCACTCTAGCTGAACTATCACATTTTAAAATAAACAAAAACACAAACCTATTTCAAAAATCATTTCTTTAAACTAATCTATGTCGCCATAGCAGTCTGCTTGACAACCATTTTCTGGCGTGAACCTTTCGTTGCTGATGAGTCAAGTCCCGTCACCACACCCGAAGTGTTTGGAAATCCATGAGCCGCCACGTATTTACGGTACGCTTCTCTGATAATGCGAAAGGCTCGTGTGTTAGCGTAAGGTATGTCAGTGACCGGGTCTCGGTACAGTGCGGCTTTGTGGGTGACAGGACAAACCTCCTGAATGGGCAGCTGAGGACTAGTCTGGGCGCTGTGTGGAAAGGCCGCCTCGAAAGCTTCGTCCTCACTGAAGGTTATATAGGTACGGGAGCACAGGCCTCCAGCAGGCTGCTGAGACGGTGTGATGGGATTTTGTGGTGCTGTTTGAGGGACGTCCTGATCCAACCTTTAGAAAACGGGAAAGTGACAGAAAATACTCATTTGACACAAATATAAAACAATCTGTTGGTCGATGTAAAGTATGCCTGTATTACAGCAAGTGTTTTCTCCTCAAGCGGCAGTGCGTACCCTTCGACGTCCACATTTTCTTCTTTTAGGACTGAGTGAGAGACAAGTGGCATCAGGACCGAATGGTAGCGGATGGTTGGTCCCTCAAAACGCCGCTTCTTGTGGACTTGTTTCTTCTTGTCCGCTTCCAGGCGTTCATAGTTCTCTACACACAGAAAGTCAAATAAATCTGGGAATCCATATTTTGCATGTATTGTCACTGAGAAAAACTTGAGATCTCAGACAACTTGAGACAAATTCAAGGTTAAGTGACAGTTTCACATATATTAATCATTTGGTAAGCACAATCACTAGTAAAATGAATCATTACACAATATTTATTATGATTCTGTGGATCTCCTTGGCAAACAGATGGGCGACATTGATTCACATATATTCTGATTCTGAATAAAGCTTGTGACATCTGTTCAAAACAAAATTAACCAAGTGTCTATTTATGCACGCAAATTTGAGCTGTACCAAATGCCATTTTTCAACATTAGAAGTTTCTATTGAGGTTTTTGAATGAAGCTGTGAATCACCCTAAAAAATACATTAAAAATCCTCTAACATAATCCTTAGCTTGAATAGAGCGATTCATTGCGTTAAATTAGTTAGTCCATTTTTATTAATCAGCTTATCTGGATGATTAAATGTAATTCATGGTGGTGCTGAGAGTTCTGTTATTGCACCATTATTTCAGGTGTATGCCTCACTGTGTGTGTGGCAAGAGGATGAGAATGCAGTTTTTTGACCAGGCTAAACACCAGCAAATATAAAATGAAACAATAATTTATCAAATAAAAGGTTTAGGAAAAAATTTCTGACAAAATTTGACTTTTAGACATCACAATGCCCTGAAAAATGTTTGGGTCAAACAACTCAGCACAGTCCTACACAGCCACCCCATGGGCCCTCATTTATCAACAGTGTGAAGAAAGAGTTCTGAATTCTGTCTTATGAATAAAATGTATGTGTATGAGTACAAAAAAAAATTCATATTTATCAAAGTGCACACACTGGTCGTAAGTACATCAGTGTATAATTAGTGTTGATAAATTCCGCTTATGCTTAACAACCATGCTCGTCAAGTTCAGGGTCATTTGCATTCAGAGACGCCTCATATTGACTACATTTGGAAAGGACACATCCCTTTAAAATCCATGTAAACATGTTGTTTTTTCGCACTGTTGATAAATGAGGGCCCTGGATTTTTTTCCTTTTGCTGTAAAGGAAAAGACAGAACAGTGACAAAACTATTCAACACCAACATCATGACAACAACACGAAATACAAAATGAATAAACATAACAAAAAGGCTGTGCAGCATTCAAATGTTGATTTAGAATTGGAATATCAACATTATGAATTAAGCTTTGAAGCTTCAAACTATTCGGCACGGCCCGACAACTGACACACCATTTGTGTCTCATATAGTCTTGTTGGAGAGGTTATGGACTACATCAGACCTTATGTCTGTTAAGAGGAAATATCACCCAATACGCTGTAATTTTTAGGAACCTGGGAACTAATTCAGCTGGTACATAATAAATAAAATATATTCTTAATATGTTTGATGTCATTTATTTTCTGTCTCAAAAATGATATTTGTGTGACTTTTCCTATTTTTATGATTAAAACCTATGAAATAAAGGGAGCCATGTAAAAATCACAAAAATCACACTGTGATTAGTCATCACTGTAACACATTACTGTATATACTGAAACTTGGCAATAGTACATGTCACAACAGTCTACTAAAGACATTTCAAACCAAAACTCTCAGCATTTCAGCAACTTGTTCTTATGTATTTTTACCTAAAGATCTTATGTTGATCTCAGCTGTTATTTTCGCCTCAGCCAGCAGCTCTTCCTGCGTAAGGGGCCGGTCACGATGAGCACCTCTCCGTCTCCGGGGGGCATCCTGGCGCTCTTGCAAGCGCAGATTGGTCTTTCGGGTATGTTCACTGGTGGACTGTCGCACAGACTTTCGAGCTAGTGAATGATCAAGCAATACAGTTTTAAAAAATGATAAATATTGTTTAAATATTATTCTTATGTCCAAAAACCTGCCCTCCAATGCAGTTGTGATGTAATCATCATGCGTTTATGAAATGAGGGTTTATGTGTTGTCAACAGTTTAAGTGAAGTTATTCAAAACATTTGAAAAGGTAGCACATATCGAGTCTTTAAGTCAAGGAGGACAAAATACTTACATTTCACTTATTTATTTGGCACAATTAGCCAAAAAGTGTGAGCATTTTTTGTAGTCATGTGATTAAAATAAGTGAACTTTGAGGATTTTGTCCTCCTTGACTTGAAGACTTGAAATGTGCTGTACTGTATTATCATTTTTTTTGGATTATGCTCACTGGATTTTGGGTTTAGCACTCAACTGAGAATCCCATTAATGAAGTCCTACCTCTTTTCTAAAAACAGTTTAAGTGAAGTAAATCATTTATGTGATGGTATCTGAAAACAGTGTGTGGGCATTTTAGGGAGATTTGTAGAAATCTTACTTTCTCCAAAATCTTGGAATTCTTGTGGAATCCTCCTTTTGAGCTCCACTTTAACCTTCTCAGTCTTCTTCTGCTCCTCGGAGGGTCTTTTGGGTTTGGGTTTTGCCACCTTTATCGGTTCCTTGGATAAAACGAAGACAAACAGCTTAATAACTGCACATCTGTTTCATTCATGTATACATTTTCCATGTTCATGTTGTGAAGCTATCACCAAAAGTACTTGTACTTCACAACAACACATCATTATGTGCTGCAATCTCAATGAAAAATGTCTCTCAGAGATGAACGTAGACCAAATGGAGTTCACAAATTAATAAACTGATTAGCTGAGAAGGGGTAGGTATCAATAAGGTTATACTTCCTCCTACTCTTTCTCGAGCATGTAAGTTGCAATATGTTGTTGCTTGTTTGAATCTATTCATTGAGTACTGGTTGTCATTAATTTTTGTTATTGCCATTTTTTTTCTGTTTGTTTTACATTCTTGAATAAATAATTAACTATCTATCTAATAAAGACTAATAAATTAACTCTTCGATGCAGAAACTACAAATCTATTAACACCTGGAATGATTGTCGTTACCTTGTATGCTTTGGTAACAACTCGACTTTTCCTCCGAGGTGCATCCTCCTCCTGGTCGCTGTCTGGCTCGTCGCCCTCATCGATGTCAAAGTCGCTGTCCACCTCATCCTCTGTGTCCGAATGCTCTCCATGATACTCGTCATCTCCTGATTCCTGAAAAGACCCAAACGGGTATACCTTAGTAACAAACAACAACCCTCACACAAGCAACAACATCCACGAAACACCATTTAAAGCTAATCAGACTGGTGTTGAGTACTGTTTGATCTGCATGTGTGCTTGGCGAGGCACAATTAAGTAACAAGATTTTGTGAGGGACAATCTCTCCTGTACAACAAGCAGGTTTATTTTTAATTCAGATACTCACTCCCATATCTACAACACAAACACGCACAGAGAGGCGGCTCACTCTATGTGTTTGTGTTGACACTGAGCAAATCTCAAGGTGATACAGCAAGCAGGCTCATGATAGTGTATTTACAAGAGGTAGACAAAATAATACCAAAACCTTATGTACAGGAACACACATTCACAAAATCAAAAGTTGGTTATTTCAAGCCAAATTCCAATCAGCATTTTTTAATTCCTGTAAATCTGATGGGTTTTCAAAGCAGGGTGAGACAACAGAGAAATGAAGAAAAATAACCAGTTCTTAAATACTAAGTACACAGAGGAAAGAAACTGAAACAGACATTTTAAGACACACTGGCCTTCAAAATTAAGTATGTGCACAGGCATGATCATACTGTTTCATCACAGAGACGACTGAGGCATCTCAGGATGTTTTTTTTTTTTTTTTAAATCTAGTTAGTCTTGTCAGCCTCAGCCTCAGCTAACATCAGAGCTGTCAGAAAAGCCGCTGCCAAATCCCCCTACACAAGTTGACCCGTGAACCAGCAGCTGTTTGAAGATTATTACCTGGACTGTAAACTGAGCATATGACTCAGTATCTTAAAATGTAAGCCTTACATTAAGTTAAGCTGCAATATCAAATATTAGCATGTAATGTCCTGACACATAATACAGCCTGAGGCCTTATTTTCCTTTCGTCTCTCTTTGAGTGTGATGCAGGAAAGCCTGGCACTCTCATTCGGCCTTCACAAATTTGTCAGCTGTTAAGATAGACTGGGCCAGGAAAATGTTGGAGTCGCGGTCACGGTTCTGATGAATCACATTGGCACGGTGGTTTTGATGACCAGAGATGCTGCAAGCCTTAGGTAAAGTCATGCTTTGTAGACTCATCCTTTGGTGTGTCCTTTCCATGTTGGTGGATAATAATTGATTGCATCTTTGAGCTTGTTTTTTTTGGGGAGTTACTATGGCTTTGAGAAGACAACATTTGTATCATTCCTCAAAACCTACAATCTAAGAGGCAACTTCTGCAAAGCCCATGTTCTTCTTCAATATCTGTGGCATGAACTGCAGAGATGATGGCAGGAGCACAGTCAATTTAACACTAATCGCTAAAAAATCAACCACTGCAAAGATGTACATGAATACACACATTTGCAAATCTTTTAGGTAAACCTTGCTGTAAATAAAACAACAGCCCTGCAAAAAAATTTACAAAGATAAATTCTTGGAAACTGTTCAAGACAGGCATTGATTCAACTTTATTGTCAAATCAGCAGAACTGCAGTGTGTGCTGACGTTGAATTATACAGCATTACACTGAGATGATTCTATTTTTTCCCAGAGAAGATTAATATGGACACATCGACACGATAGCTACCTTCCCTTCAGTATGTATTTACCTGAAAATAATGCATGCAACATATTAACCCATAAATCAATATTATGTTTCTCCCAAGTAAATGCTCGGTGCAGAGAGTTAGTCCATTGTGTGTGTCTACAGAATTGTTTCTAATTAAAATCACTTTGGTGGTATTTCTGGGTCCCCTCGCATTACAACTAAATAATTTGGGCTTATTGGCTGCCTGTTACTAGGACTGATTACGCTGTTAAATTGAGCAATCAATATAACAAGTCCAAGCTTAAGCATATGATATTTCGCGAAAAACGTGAAGCATTACTCAAGAAACGTGTAGAGGTAACGTTTTGTACACGACAACATCAATGATGAATTGTGCCGCAGGGCTATGTGGCCACTGAAATATCGTGGTGTTTTTTGTTTTTTTTTTTAATTTTTTAAATCAAAGTTTTTTTAAGTCAAGGCTACGGCCACCATTTTCTGAATGAGTAATATAAAGGAAAAATAATTACGAACGTAATAAAAATCAGATAACGTTACAGCCTCGTGTTATTCAATATAAAACATGTGTCCCGTTTGGGCTGTAATGAAAACAAATCACTTAATTATATCGATCTGTTCAAGAGACCAACTCAGCTAGCAAGAAGCTAACTTCAAGCTAGCTTGTTAGCTCGCTCCGTAGCTATCAATTTGGTAACTCACATCATTGAAGCCTCCATATGTGGTTTTGTAGAATTCGTCCTCCTCTTCTGCATCCAGTAATTTAGACATGCGGTTTCCCGCAGTCTTTCTGGGTTCCCGGTCAACTGCGAGAGTCATGGCTTAAATATCTAAACAATGCTAACTAACGTTTGGGTACTTAGCTAGCTAACGCTGTGCTAACTTATCAGTTTAAAGGCTGTTTTTCGCTTTTTTCTCTTTTGCCTCGTCGTTACTTGGCGAGTTTTCACAGTTATCTGGTCGTACCCATATTTATTTCAGATGTGAGTACGCTTAAAATGCACACTAATGTGATTAAAATGTTCTTAACAAGCACAGGCAAGTGCACAGCTAACCCTGCCGTCGCTTTCTGTCGCGAGCAGCTGATGTACTTCCGGTGCTGAGGGAGGGCGTTATTTCCAAAATAAAACTGCGCTTAACTTAATATTTACAAAAATATTAATATTGGTGGAACTAATATACTTAAAGAAGAGTGCTCTTAAAAACATTAGAAACACAATAAGTGATGTTACTTTCCCTTCATCTGGATGTTTTTGGTCCTCTTTATTTAATGATCTGTAATGGGAGAAAGCACAGAGAATCTGTGATAAATACTATGCAGGCTATAAGAAACTTAAGAAAGTGTCCTTCAAGATATTACACAGAATTTATTCAGTTAAGCTTGTGTTAGAGATATTCGTCCCGATATTGATAACAAATGTGATTTTGGTGGGCTAAGAAAAGTATTTTTCACTTTTTTTCATTGTTTATACACCAGTGATTTGGATTGATGTTGCCAACTTTCTTTAAAAAAAAGGAAACTTCAGATAAATATTAAAATCAAATGTTTTTGATCAGATTCTATCCCTTTGGCAAGATAAGATTGAAAATAACAAGCTGTATATCATACAACTTATTATTTAAAAAAATCCATATTCTTAAGAAAAAAATACTTTCCTGCACTTCATGACTAGAACCATATTATCTGTGTTCAGTATAAAGACATTCAAATTATTGAATGATTATAATATAATGCATGTGGCACAAACCCTGGCATTATGAAATGTCAATACAATTATTTTTGTTACTTTGTTTAGTTTTTAGCTTTAGTGTTCTCATTTTATGTTTGTTTTAGTTGTTGTTGTTTTTTTTATTTGTTTTTTGCCAATGTATCTTTGGAAAATCAATTTGTGTACAAAAAGAAAGTGAAAAAACTAGCCTACTATTTATAAAATGTAACTTTATATAGCATAAAATTCAACACAACGTGTTTACAGTTTGACATTCATATCTTTTTTTCTGAATTCAAGTAGAATATTGTATATCATGTATTTATGTTTTTTCTTGGTGGTATTTGAGATGAACACATAAAGTGATGCCCATCTATACAATCTGCAATCTGTCTCAACAGAAAAATGTCATTGTATCTTTCTTGAAGTGTTCATAATTTAACTTTAAGACCATTTTTGTGTGTGGTTAATAGTTATTATTGAATTAGTGTCAGTAAATCATTTATTTTACCAATATATTGCGCCTTCACAAACACAATGGTTTACTACTTCTGATGTTTCTTTTGTACATTTTAGAACAAGAACCAATAAAAAAGTAAACAAAAAATACAAAATGACATTTTTGAAAGCACAAAATTTATTTTAAGGAACTTTGAGAAGGCAAACTCATGGAATGCTTTAATTGGAAGTTAAAGAAAAAGCACTTTCCACATGTCCAGCCTATATAATGAGTACAGCAGTAACAATATTGGATGTTAGCAAAATATATATCAACAAATTAAGTAGAAAAGACATACTATAGCCAATGCAAGTATTGTGTACACTGACCTTAATATAAGGTAAACATTCACATTTTATATTTTAGTTATCTCATCCATTTGAGGTCCATCATAATTATTTCAATTAAAAAGTGTATTTCATCTGCTCTTTAAAAACCAAATGAACAAAACAAACTAAGTCTTAATTTGTGTCTATTTATAAACAGCAACAGAGCAATATAAGCAACAAGCAGTAAACTGAATCATTTACATCTCTACATATTACATGCATTATGCTCATTAAATATTGCTTATTTTGGTTACTTTAACATTACGTTACTTTACATTCAGGCTTTGTTCTACTCAAGCATCTGTCTCATTAAAGAGACAAACATGAAAAATAAAGCTAATCAGTGACATCGTCTTTTTCATCGGTTAGATGTTCTTAAAACATAACATATGAACATCCAGAAGGGCTCACATCAGCACAATTATATCAGCAACATACACACACAGTCAAATGGAGGACGTAACACACTCAGTGCACATTTATATGAATTAATCAACAGCCAGCCTTTGTTGGACTACATGCTCTTAAAGGAACATCGTGTAAGATTTAGGGGGTCTTAGTGGAATGAAGCGTCTAGGGGAGTCCTTCCCTGGAATTTCTTCTGTTTTTATGAACAAGCTGTATTTTTATGCTTTTTGTGCACCTTATTTACTCTTAAAACAGTTTTTTTAACTTTCCAGATAAATTTTAAATTATGATAGGAAAAATATTAGTAGTTATTAGTAATAAGAATTGAGTACGGAATAGTTTACAAATGCTATCATTAAAATTTTACTGACTACAGTTGGAAAAATAGTTAAACATATGTATTTATGTATATACATAACATATATGTGGTGGAATGTGGTTGAACTAATTACATTCATTCAAGTACAAGTGAATGAAACAGTGATTTTTTAGGCCTGTTTTTATTTTTAAAAAATATATAAGGTCTAGCCTCTATATTCATATCTGAGGCTATTTTCAAAACATTTTAGGCTTAAGCCTCAGACACCAAAATAACAACACCACTTTGGCGTTGTTGTGGTGGACATGGCAGACTCCGCAGATGGGGACCTGCTCATGTCATTCTGAGATATCAACAACACAGCTCTTATTTTCAGGTGATTATACCCTAAAGAAAACTTACTTATATATTATATTTCTTTTTCTGCTTGTATATCCCCTAATCCCTACACACAGGACATTTAAATCAAAGTAATTCTGTTTACTAACAGAAACTGAAATTAAGTCTAAATGTACCAAGTCACACCAGGTGAAAGCAGGTGTTTTACATTTTGACTCATATTAGTTTCATGGTTAACCTGCTTGTCTCCGCATTGCCTTTCCCTCCATTACTACTTGACATGGCACTTCGTGGCACGTATGCTATTGTGGCTGTGTGCTTTATTTGCCCTTTACTCTTACTCCAGAAGAACATGAAGATGAAACATATGCTCACAGAGCTGAAAAATGAAAGGAACCCAATAGTTCCAGCTACCAGTAACGTCTTGACATCAAATGGGATATTCTGATTTCCATTCACACCTGGAGAGGCAGACGGGAAGGCAAGCCAACCTTTGAGACGAAGGGGGTTTTTAGAGGATGATGGAAAGCCTCGGACATAAAGGCTGATGGGCAGGCTGTCATTTCCTGCTGCATTAGATGCAACACAGAGATAAGCACCACTGTCTTGAGGTTGAGCGTAGCGAACCTCCAGCGAACCGTTGGAGAGGGCCCGTATTCTACCAATGGGCGATAGAGGTTTTAGCTGTGGGCCTATCCAGGTGACAGATGGAAGAGGGTCACCCTCTGCATTGCAATAAAACACCACTGTGTGTCCTTGATCCACTCTCACTTCTTGAGGTTTGTGGTTCAGAATACGAGGCTGCCGACACGTGAGCAGCCCTGGGAGCTCAGCTTCAGTAAAGTCCAGAAAATACCAGCCCTGCAACCGGACTGAGGTAGAGCAAGTTGGTGGATTTCCACCAAAGTCCAGATTTGGTCGTCTTCGCACCACCCACAGCAGACGGCAGTCACATGCTAGTGGGTTGTTATCAAGTCCCAGAGTTCTTAGGGTGTCCACTGAATGGAAAGCACCTACCTCGAGTGTCGTTAGAAGGTTTCTAGACACATTCAGCAGTCTGAAATGTGCCAAACCCCAGAATGCTCCAATGTCGATACGCAGCAATGATCCCCCCACCAGATGGAGCTCTTGGAGTCGGAGCAAGTCTCCGAGCAGGTTCCCATGGATGTAGGTGATTGGGTTAAATGAAAGGTCAAGGTATACAAGATACACAAGATGATGCAGAGGGATGTATGGGACAGCACCGAGGTTGCAGTATGTTATGGTTAGGGATGTAAGATTTAGGCCAAAGAGACTATTTGCTGACAGGGTCTCCAACCAGCGGCACTGAGAGATGACAAGCTCTGTGAGCCGCTCTAGATGACGGAAAGAGTAGTTTGGCAGCGTGGTGACTCCCAATCGCTGAAAATGAAGACTTTTCAGCCCACCGAGCTGTGTGAGTGCCTCTGTCGGCACAGCAGTGAGGTTGCAGCCATCGAGGTACAGCTCTTGCAGACTGGTTAAGCCGGTGAATGCTTGATGAGAAATAAAAACAAAGTCATTATCTGCTGCTCTAATAAACTGCAGGGAAGTTAAGTCACGGAAAGTAAAATCTAGAAAAACAAGGATATCATTGTTGCTTATGTCCAGTGACTTCAGTTTTGGCAAACCAGCAAACACGCCCACAGGAATGATCTTCAGGTGGTTGCGAGCAAGACGCAGAGTTATCAGACTTTGCAAGCCGATGAAGGCTTCCACCTCAATTATCACCATAATATTGTCACTCAGATCCAAGTCTAAAAGTTGTGTCAAAGTCTGGAACTGCTGATGCACCAGAGTCTTGATCTTATTATGCGTTAAGTTTAGTAGTTTGGTATTTTGCGGGAGACTGTCAGGCACTGTGGTAAGTTGGCCATCGGAGCAGTTCACCTCCAGCAGCACAGTGTTGCAGCGGCAGAGCTGTGGACACGGCCGGCGTGTTTCAGATGTGAATGCCACCCCCACTGCCAACAGGTAAAGAGCTCCCCAGCACAGCCATTGGTGGACGGCAATTCCCTCAAACATCTGGTGGCCTGCCTGCATGTGAGAAAGAAATATGGAAATAAGACAAGAGAGGTATGATTTACCAACACTGGTAAAAATTGGGGGCGCATGACTTTCTGCAACCAAGAAATACATAATGGCGGCTAATGTTTAGGTGTGACCTAGTTCATTAAATTGGAAAATAATTATGTTTTTTTTGAAGAGTAACTTTGGTATTGCTCACCCTGGATCCTATTTTCCCATGTTTTTGTGTTGAAGTGACTAATGGGAATTTGAAATTGGTCCAGGTTTGAGTGAGAGCACTGCAGCCGCCAGCAGCAAAACAGGCAGTGACCACTAGGGGCATTTATGCACCCTAAATTTATGTTCAATTCAAGTGCTTGTTTTTGCCACTGACAGACTCAGATTGTTATGATGGGGTTCTTAGTGTCAGACAACATCATGTAAATGATTCCTACAGTGAAAGGCCATTTTGTAGTGTAAAATCCTTTTTGTTTATTCAGAAACAGCCCCAAAATCGTTATGACCAAACCAAGCAGACCAGACTCTATTTAGATAACCATTAATTTTATTATGTATAGAGCCAGTGTATTTTCACATCTAACTGGGTGAATTAAGGGTTAATTTAAACCAAAACAGAGTTGGTGATTGTTGGAATGATGGAAAGACTTCGAATTTTGTGTGTTTTACAATTATGAAGTTATTGTTTATTTAAACGGAGTCTGGTGGGTTTGGCGGTGGTGATTCTGGGCCTGTTTCTGATTCAACAAAAAGGATCTTCCTCCTAAACAAAAAGGTCAACATCTGTATGGATCCATGAGTGTTTTTAGACTCGTATGGAAACAATCTGAGCCTGTCAGTGGCAAAAAAACCCCACACAAAACAGTTTTCCGTGAAAATAAATTGATGGTGCATGAATGCCATGAGCCGTTATATTGCAGCTTGTTTCGCCGCTGCTGACTGCAGTGCTCTCGTTCAAAACCAATTTAAAAAAAAAATGTTTCAATTAGTCACTTTGATGCAAATTTAGTCCAGGTTGAAAAATTTCAAAACTTCCCTTTATTTTATTTTTTTTCTCAACTCTTAGATAACTGGAGGTAGATTTTCATAACCAGCCAGCTGCTGATGGAGGGTCCTTTCTTAATTAAAAAAAAGAAAAAAAAGGCAGAAAGCGAAGATGTGGGCAAATGTTGTCAGATGGTGATGCTGAATCATCTTTGTCAGAATATGAATATCAATGATTACAGTTTATATTCATGTTGTTTACAGTACTGCAATAAACCAAGATACCGAGGTAAAAGCTGTGTCACTGTCATCATCCTGGAACAGCCTCCCACAAAGTCTCAGATAAACCAAACGGTTCACAGCTTTAAAGCAGCTAAAAGCTCATTTGTCTTTTCAGGCTCTCTCTTGAAGTTATGCCTTTTATTTTATGGGTTGTCTACAATATTTATGCTTCTTTGATCTCCCTTTCTTACATTTTCTACTAACTCTAAAGCATTTTCTTCCATGCATTTTAAATGTGTTATATAAAGAAATATTTCTTTCTTTCTTACTGAGCTATTCATTGACCACCGCCACCAGAGGCAGTGGAAAGCTCTCTAAGTATAAGTGGGCCTTTGAGCCGATTATTAATTTCTTCTGTTTCAAAATGTCAAGACTGAACTTCCATTTTGAGGTCGATCTTCTCTGCAGTGTGAACATGCAAACAAACAATGGCGTTGGCACTACACATTTAACAAAAAAAAATAGTACCAGGTTGCCTACGCACTGTATTTTTGTGTTTTATTTATGCTGTTTGAAAGCAGAAATATGGGGAAAAGTGTAAACCTGCAGTATGTGAGGCATCATGAAGGACTTAACCACTCAATTATCTGCTCTCAATTATTGTACACATTATCTTTCTCTCTCTTTCTCTCTTGGCACATTAATGTGAGAGGAGCACATATTCATTGGCATTTATTACATTCAGCTTTTTATATTTAGTGTATTGAGATACTGTGGTTCCTGAGAAAACAATTTGCTGGCTGGAAAGACTTTTTTTTTTGCGATTTGTAGATACTTGTAGAATCTATTTGAAAAAAAAGTGCAAGTATGACCCATTGCTAATTTGAATTAGTTTTAACTTTTTAAAATTTAATTTCATTTAAATTTTGCTTTTTATTTGGTGATGGGGTATTGAGGGGATTATCAAGAGATCAATTTGCTGTTGTTTTATTATTATTATTATTATTACTATTACTATTATTATTACTATTTATTATTATTATTATTATTATTATTATTACTATTATTATTATTATTATTATTGTTGTTGTTGTTGTTGTTGTTGTTGTTGTTGTTATTTTGTGTGATATATAAAACATTGTAGTTTGATTTCAGGAGAGAAAAGTATGCATACCTAATCAATACAAATATGATAACAAATTGTCTATTTGTTTTATATAAAAGTCATCATTCACATATTCACACACTCTTCCTAAACTATAGCCAGTTTTTTTCAAACCTTTGAACTTATTTTCTTTCTTACCAACAACAAACAATAACATCTGGCTGAAGTTAAAGGCAAAAAGTCTTAATTTTTAAGTTTTACATAATGAGGTATTTACTTGATGCTCAGATACAGACTGACAAAGATGTATACATGTGAATAGGTGGGTTTCCACAGATCATCAATAGCTTTCTCTTTACCTGCACAATCATTAAATCCACCACTAGAGGGTAGCTAAATCAAAATTAGACTTGTGAACGGTATGTCCAGGTGCAACGGATTTATAACACTGACTGTAACAGCCCAGGCACAGTCAAATTGCAATCAGTAATCACACAAAAGCTCATATAATTCATGCAGCATGTTATATTGACATGTTATATATACAGACATCATTGGTTTTAACATAAAAACAAGAATATGAGGCAGCAGATCAACTGCAAGTCTGTAAAAAATGTGTTACTTGACAAAATTTGCCAGTTAAATTGCCAAGAGATTGCTGAAAATAAAACCACCTTAAAGTGTGATGCCACCTGCAGATCTCCTCACATGTTGTGCTGAACAAAGCAACACTATAGAACATGTAAAAAGAGGGACGGAGAGAGACAGGCTACAGTGGGATGGATTTCTCTAATATTTGTGACACTTGATGGCAGAAAGAATTGTTCCTTAATGTAAAATATAAGAGTAAGCATAAAAGCAAAAATAGAAAAAACAGACATTAGTGCATACTCTTTCTTTTCTTTGCAGACTGGTTATTTTTTGATCAACTTTTACATATTTAATACTTGAATTTCAAAGAGTTCCTAAATTATTTCTACAGTAGGGGAGAGCGGGGTCAGTTGGGACAGGGGGGATGGTGGAGACAGTGCCTTTTTAGAGTTTACAAAGCAACCACTACACCCTTTTCACTTTCAACCTCAAAGTGAAGACCCACTGACTATTCAACAAAATGTATCCACAGTTTTAAGATCTCCAGCACATACGTAAGTACGTTTTGGACCATTCTGTTATTTTTCTCTTACCACACTGTTTTTAGTTATGTAACAAACAAAAACATAAATAAGCGGAAAACCAATTTTCTGGCAAATCAGTTGGTGCTAATGGTAGTAGCCTGAATTTTTGTTGGTCGCTAGCACAGGAGTATTGTTTATAGTTCCTGCCCTTTACAAATCAATAAAAAGTGGATAAGACAAAAAATGTTTTCCTCACTACATTAGCGCCACAAAGTCACTGAGTAAATGTGCACTGAATAAACCTTCTATAGGCCTACATTTCCACAAAGTATATATCAATTGTGCAAGTGTCTGTTTTTTTATTGATAGTTTTCCTTTCTTTTTCTGCAAAAAAACTAGCTAAAAAAACTCAATAGCCTATATTAACCTATAGGCTACATGTAGTCGGTTAACACATTGAGCGTAAAATGAAGACTCGGACTACAGTGAAATTCCATATCTCAGTAAATAATGAAAATATTAGAATTTTACAAATGTTTTCCTTTTTCTTAAAGAAATGTGTGACACAGGTGACACTGTAAATATAAGGTCTTCAAATTTAGACTGCATTAAAAAAAATTAACTGTATATATTGTTAGCCCAGAACAAGGTGTCCTAACCATTTCCACCCACTGTCCCAACTGACCCAGAGAGGCTTAATTTTGCCCTCCTTGTATATTTTGCATGTTGCACTCCTTGTACATTTTACAAACACAAAAGACAATTGTTAATCAACTTAAAATAGTTACTTAATCAGTAACACATAAATGAATTAGGTTTCATTTAATTATTCTAAACTGGTCAGCAATTCTCTTTGTGCTTTTCACATTTGGGTCGGGTTCTGAACATCTTGATTAAGACACTTGTGTCTTTTCAGGGATCAAATTATTTTCATTTCTGTTCAAGTAGTCTGTGAGTAATAGAAGGTTATTGCATGTTGATACAAATATGTCCCAGCCTACCCTGCTCTCCCCTATTTCACATACAAAAGTCCACCTGGAAAGTCTAATATTCAACAGAGTGTATCAGGGAGAAAATCATCTCTCAGATCACATTTTTAAGGTGGTAATTTTATCTCAACACAGTTATGGGGCTGGGGAATACTGTCTCACTGCTGGTGATGACAGCAGCTCTCCAGAGCAGTGAGTGATGGAGACTGACTCCCTCTGAACTCCTCTGAGAGCGCACATAAGAGAGAGTGAAAAAGGTGCACAAAGGTGAAATCACAGTTATTTACTGCAGCCTGACAGATTCAAGATACTCAAATACAGTGGACGTTTTTATAAAATGCTCAGAGTTATAGTAAACTTTTGGCAAAAAGCAAAAGCAAATCAAGTATTGTAACTCACCGTCTCTTCAGTCTGCAGGGCTTGTCATTGTGATAGCTCCATTTTCACAAATTTGTGGTGGAAAAAAAATAAGAGAGCATATTTGCAAGTGGATTTTCTTTCTGAAACTGTATCTGGATAAATTGTTGATGCAAGCAAAGAGAATTCAAAGAGTAGAGTACATCTTTTTTGCTCGTTTAGTTCCACCTCAAAACCTTCTGTTGCTTATAAATACATCCAAATGAAGCCTGCAAAAAGAGAGAAACAGATATATTACAAAAAGGACGCTTCATCTTTCCATTCTGTAGTATTCAACTCCGGAGGCAGCGTGTTGCTGCAGATCAGTTCCCTGTTGCTTTCTTGTCCTCATGGCAACAACAACCTAGCTCTGGACGCGGTGTGCCTGGTGCATGCTGGGGGATTATATACACTAGCTCCTGGACTCCATCCAACAGGCTGCACTGGATGACAGGAGGCAGGCACACAGGTCAGCCAAATGAAGAGATTTTGGCGCAAACACCAGATGGGAATGAATTTAAGCACTGACATTAAAATAAAGGAATATCTTTTCAGCTCTCTGGTCAGTCAGAGCCATTTGAAAGTTTGATGAAGACACACTAAGGGAGTGATAAAACAATTTGTCCGACTTGTGAGATGTTTGATTCTTGTTAAAATATTATGCCGCTAAATCTTCATCATAACTACTCTTATAAATCATAAAAAATTGAATCATAAAAAAAATCCAGGTGCCATTGGGAAAAGGTGGAATTACTGTATCTTACCTCAAACATATATAAACAGCTACAACTGAAAAGGCAGCAAAAACACAAAATGACTACACAACATGCTGTTGTGAACAGTGAATAACCTTGAATTCTTGATGTTGTGCTGCAGAAACGTCAAGGCTGTGATTAATAAACAGACCATACTTTCTCTTCATATAATCTTATTTAACAAATGCTAACATGACCCTTTCTGTCTTTCAGTGTTCACATCAGACTGTTTTCTACCGGTGAAACTAAAGTAGAAAATAAAAATGTCCTGTAAGACATAAAAGAAACACAAGGTAATGTATACATACAAATAGGATTTTAAAGGTTCTGTATGTGACACTCAGAGCATTAATATAGCAGTAAACCACTATTAGCTGTGTAAAGATATAGTGGAGTAATGACATCCTGCACACAAAACAACATCACCCTTACTCTCTGTGTGTTGTAATTTCAAAGAATTCAAAACAACTGAAATTTTCCATACAGTGCTATCAATTAATAATAAGACTACATTTGACGTAAATACATGGCCCCTTTTTGTTTTTCAGGAGTCCCATTTTCTGTGATCCCATTCGCTCATTGTTACATAAAAGTGTTTCAGAACGCATCAGCTGACTGTGCTCAAAATTAGCATTAAAACCAATCAAGTCTCAGTAATAAGAGGTGGGCAGTAACATGCATTAAAAATAACTATTGCCTTTGTTTCTTTTCCCCCTGTGACAGAATTATCTTTCATCTCATCCCACGCCTCTAAAAGACTTGAATAACTGACTGCTGGCTTCATGAATATAACAAGTGTAAATTAATTTGTGCATTTCTATAGTTGACGTCTATAGTTTAGCTGCTCTCTACACCCACACTGCTCTCTTTGTTCGTTTGTTTCATTAGCAAGCACTTTAGATTTAATCAGAATTGTCTGGCTCTCTCATCAGCTGCAGGATTACTAGGTGTGTCGACACAAAAGGTGCGTGATCACCACAGAAGAAGAGCCGCTGCTGAGTCAGGAACTCACCATCTGGTACCTCGGGGAACCTGCGTTCATCAGCGAATCTCTGTCCAACCCCGGAAGAGAAAATCAGTGATGAACGCCAATTACAACCCCAGCCAAATCAAAGCTCCTAATTGCATAATATCCTCCTGTATTTTTTATCATCATAATGCTTTGTCATTGCCGTTCCCTGTAGTGTGACTGCTGTGATGTTTCTGGGTAATTCTCTCCCTTTAAGTGTTTTTTTGGACATCTAATGCCTTCATTAGACAGAGTACAGTAGAGATCTGAGAGTAACAGAGGGGAGGGAGAGATGGGGGATGATTTGCAACAAAGATCCTCAGCCAAAATTCACTCAGGGACATTACAAATAACATGGTCAGCATCTTAATGAAATAGTTTGACATTTTGGAAAATCCACTTTTTTGCTTTTTTTTTTGGCCAGAAGACTGAAGCAGCCAGCAGCTGGTTACGTTGGCTTAGCATATAGACAGAAAAGAAGGGGAAATAGCTAGCCTGGCTTAAAGGTCCAGTGTGTGGGATTTAGAGATGTGATACTCAACTTATGGCTCGCAGGCCAAATCTGGCCCACGATATGGTGCCAGGTAATTCATAATAAAAATGAAGTGATTCACACTGGGAATTGTTTCTGTATTTTTAGTATAATTATGGTGCATAAAACAGCATCAAAATAGAGCATGTCTATCACAAAAAAGTGCCAGTGGAGGATCCTCTGCACCAACTGAAAGAGGTCCCAGCTAAGCCTCTGATGTCCTAAAATCCTAAAAACATCCTAAAAGCCTATACAAACATCTTAAAATACTGGATTTGTCCTAAAATCCAAGAGATGTCCTAAAATCCTAGAAACTACCTGAAAATCCTAAAGAGAAGAAACAATCTGAAAAATCTTGAAATGTCCTAAATCCTAAAAATGTCTTAAATCATAGAAATGACCTAAAACCCTAAAACATCCTAATATCCTACAAAGGTCTTAAAATGTCCTATATTCACAGAAACATTCCAAAATTCTAGAATCATCCTAAAGTCCTAGAAATGTCTAAAATTGTAAAATTTTACAAACCTCTTAAAATCCTAGAAATGTCCTAAAATCCTAGAAACATGAATGGGGCTGCTGCTACTGACCAATGCCCCCTGTCATTATTATGGGTTTTATAAAACATGAAACTGCTTTATTCTGTGTTTTAACCAGCTGTCATCCACTGGTCCATTTGTTTTGGAGAGGAAGTGACCTCTGCAGATTATTCAGCTCCCAGTACAATAAACACTGAAGGAATTCTAACCATGAGAAGTTTCAAAACTGGTTGCAATCTGCAATCCTTACTGCTATATGCCACTAAATCTTACATACTGTTCCTTTAACACAAGCCCGATTATATGTATTTCTTAGAGTAATAAAATTATTTTATATAACCAACAATTATATACTCATTATAAGACCTTGCATGTCATAGGACTGGAAAAATGTGCACACAAAAAGTGTAAATAAACAGAATATTTTCTCATATGAGCAAAATACATTTTTCATTGTCTTTTTGTTGTTGTCTGTTTGTTTCACAGTATGTGTTAACATATGCACACATAGGAACAGCTGTACATACGTGGAGGTGACTAAAGACATAAACGGAGGGAGAATTTGTTTTTTTTTACGCTTAAAACTTCACACCACAACTTTTCAAACTAACAGGAACTTTTGAGCAGGAAGTTGTAAAAAGGCTGAACATGTTTGCCAAAAGAAAACCACCCCACCCTCCCATCCACACAAAAAGAAACATTTAGTTTCTATTTATAAATCCAATGTGTCTTATCATGAAGAGTTTTGATGGTGTGAAGTTTCTTTTTCTCTTTAGAGAGTTCAAACTAATGAGCTCTCATGACAAACTGTTAGAAATTTGCATCATTATCAGTAAATGTGGTTTGTGTTTTCTTGTTTTTGCCAAATAACAAGGCTAGCCAAACGTGTGTCAAACATAATGCAGTGTGTGGTTGAAGTGACTGATACTTTGAAAATAGTATACTAGAACATGTTCATAGATGGGTGTTTTTTTCCATAGTTTTTTACATTTTAATGATTAATGAATCATCTGTGCATTTGCTTAATATTTTTCAATTTATCACTAAACTTTTGCATCTTCGGTTGTATTTTTCACCACAAGCCCACAATCAGTTTCATTTACATGTATTTCAACTTTTGTCACTTCCTCCTCTGGTACTGGAAAGTATTTTGGTTCCCTGCAGCTGATTGTAGATTAGATTCACATGACAAATCAGGGAGCAGACGCACCAGCGAGTGTATGAGGAAACTATACTTCCTCTTTGAAGAGTGAAGGTCCGTTACAAGCGGGTGCACTTTCTTGCTGGAACAAAATAACCCTGCCTGAGTATTCTGCAACAAGGTAAATGCAAAGCACTTCTTCTTATCTGTAGATTGATTGACTGATATTCTGATATCAAATGCTTGTGTGTGTGTATGGTGTGGATAAACAGGGTAAAGAGGGTAGAATACATTTGCTGAGATAGAAGCACAGCGTGTATATATGTATATAGCAGTATATATCATAAACATGCAGTATACCTACACTAAGTTAAGCCTGTATTTTCTGTATCTGGCTGAAATGTTTTGGGGAAGGAAAGACACATTACCTCAGTTTTTTTCCAGGCTACTGTCCTGATTGTGTGGTCCATAAAAGATGGTGAAATGCTAAAAAAAAAAACAGGCAAAAAATATGGCACAATTTTTCAGAATCAAAGTTGCATTTTCCCATTGATTGTTTTGTCTAATTGTCCAAAAATCTAAAGATACTAATTTTAATATCACAAAAATAATAATAATAAAGAGAGTTGCTCATTTACAACAGTTCAACAGATTAGTCGACCAACCATTTCAGGATTATATGTACTGATATAATGTGAATTGTTTTGTTTTTTTCTTTGCAGGATGCACATTTTGTGTGCCATGTTGCTTTTGGCCTCTCTAGTCTGCAGCCACTCTTCACCTGCCTTAAATAAAATGTGGAAAGAGTGGCAAACCATACATGGCAAGGTTTATGATAATCAGGTACGACTGTCTAAACCTTAATTTCTTTCTCTTCATCATCATAAAGACACACATACACTCTCAGATCATCAAGTTGGTGTCTTTGTTTTAGACTGAGATGGTTTTCAGGAAGGCAGTGTGGGAGAAGAACATGCACCTGGTGTTTAGACACAACCAGGATTCCTCAGCAGGAAAACACAACTTCACAATGGGACTCAATCATCTGGCTGATATGGTAGGAATCAACAGTTTTTGTTTTCACTCTCCTGCTCAGAAAACAGGCTGTGTAAACTTTCTAGTGTCAGATCGTACACTAGACAAACTCATATCTAACACCTGGGCAACACTGCCTGTGTGAGCGGTGCTTGAAAGTCGCAGAACCTTTTTTTTTTTTTTCGGCACCCATGTTAACATCTTAGAGCAGCCACATAGCCAGCGTCAACAGCACTGCTCAGTCGGTGCTTTAGATGCTGCTCAGCTGCAGCACATCTAGAGAAACCATATGACGCTTGCAGCTTTCAGCAAAAATAGACAGTAAAAAAATGATTTTGATCATCCTATTCAGTATGTTCTTTTAAATGTGAAATACTGTTGTTAGAGCAGCAGAAAGCTTGTGGCAGATACTTCACTCATTTATTAAGAGATGCGAGCTCTTGCACTGTCAACGACATAGTCCTGCAAATGTTTCACAAGCCCAGGTGGAGGCTTGTGTCAGATTTGAGGAGTGTTCTTGAGATATCGCATTCAAAAGAATGAGTTGGAATGATGGATGGACTGACATGTTACCTAAAAACATGATGCATCTGTCTATGGTTATCACTGCTGCATATCGGTATCACAAAAAGGTACTGGTGTCGTTATTTTTTAAACGATACCCAGCCAAAGTCACTATACTCCCCTCTGCTGTGACCAAGCCAATAATTGCACTACTTTCATCTGCCAGTGGAAAAATCTCATGTGTTATTTGTAACTAGATGCTGTTTTGTAATTTTTTCACTGCAAGTTTCTGCACAGAGTTGGTGACATAATGTTTGACCAACCGATTTTTTTTAAGTTTCTTCCTGGTTTATTTGTTTGGTGTTTCTTTTTTATCTTGTTTGTTACATTTTGTTTGTTCTTTAATTCTTTGTGTGTTTGTTGTTGACTTTGTTTGCCTGTTTCTTTCTTGTTTCTTCCTTCCTTGCATTCTTTGTGCTGCCTTTCTCTCCTTACTTCCTTTAAACTTCCTTACATCACCTTTACTTTCTCATTATTTTCTTCCTTCTTCACTTCAATCACACTTTTCGTTTTTATTGTCACCACTTTGTAATATGACAAATAGAATAACTGACTTTGTTTTGCTCTATGAATCATCTGCTAATAACACGACCATAGTCAATAGCTTGGATTATTGTATGTTCAGTTTTATTTGACAGAAGCTCTAGTCTGCTGGCTGAATGCTGAATCAAACTGCTGTATTGCATACTGCACATCCAAAGACACACTAAAATAGCCTCATGTCAACAATAAAATGCCCATTTGTAGCAGAACAGAGGAAAAATTATTTTCCATATTTTGAGGATAATTTCAAAAATTCAAGATATCTCCTGTCAAACTGAGGTTGTCCTGCAAACTCCAGTACCAGTGTTGTGCTCAGATATTGGCAGTGCCACTATTTAGGACAAAAAAGAGATCTCTAGGGTTTACAAACTACATGATAACCATTTTATCACAGAACACAGTCCTCATTATGTCACTAGCTCCTCTCCCTCCCGGGAGCTGTGCATACATATGCGTGACATTATAACCTAAAGTAGATTCACACTCATTGACCTCTGAAGACGGCTGCCACTGACCAGCATTTAAACCTGCACCCTCTGTGGCTTAAATTAAACCCCAACATATAGAGCACAGAACTAATCTTCCTTTATACAATCTGATTAATTTAATCCAGTATGGCCGGGCCAATCTGGACAATCAGTACTATTATAAAGAAGAGTACATCTGGGAAGTTACATAAAAGGAAAAAGTAAATGCAAAGTAGCATTTAATGTCTGGGATATCATAAACAGGGTAACAGTACAGATGTAGTACAAAGGTTGAGTTTTGTTTTGTTGTGTGTCAGTGTGGATAATTCAGTTCTGGTATTAGAAGAAACAAACCTTTGCAGCAGATGAAAAAGCAGACAAATTAGATGAATTAGATGGTTTTTTTTAAACAATAGATTTTACCTGACAGTATATATATAATGAATGTGATATCTATAAATTTTAGATTAGTAAGTGAAGAAACTTTATGTTTTGTAATTAAAATTAGTGTGGAGACTGCAAATAAAATAGAGTAATGTAACATAATATCATACACAAAATGTAAGTGCAGCAAAATTAAAAAATATATAATGCAAAAACAACAAATGAGACAAATAGTCCCGCAACATATATGGCCACATATGTTTGTTAGTACTTTCTAATGCGACCCAGTGGAGCTTTTTCTGAATTATTGCCCCTACTGGTGGCAGGAGGTCACTGCAAAAACAACATTTACACAGTGACTGTTAATTGTCCCAGTCTGAAACATTAATCCAGTTAACGCTGTTGAACAGTCACAGTTTAGTTACATTTAGGCACCAATACTTGGGTGGGTTAGGTTAAAGAAAAATATCCAGGCTGTTCTCATGCACTATTCATATGTATACCCTGTGGTGGACAGTAATTAATGACATTAATTTAAATAAAATTTTTCTTTTCTATCAAGACAGCTGAGGAAGTCAACGAGAAGCTGAACGGCCTGAAGCTGGAGGAGCCCGTTCATTTCCAAAATCGGACTTTTAAAGAAGCGAGAGGCTTATCAATACCTCAGAGTGTGGACTGGAGGAAGAATGGCCTGGTCAGTGCGGTCCGAAACCAGGTAAGTAAGGGTCAGCTATTTTAAAGGGAGGAAATAGAAAATCCAATAAATACATGGTGGCTATAAACATACTGTGTGTTTTTTAGGGGTTATGTGGGTCCTGCTGGGCCTTCAGTTCTTTGGGGGCTCTTGAGGGCCAGATGAAGAAGACCACAGGCGTCCTTGTTCCCCTGAGCCCACAGAACCTGGTGGACTGCAGCACCAATGATGGAAATCATGGCTGCAGCGGAGGATACATCTCTAAAGCTTTCAGCTACATCATCCGCAACCGAGGCGTAGACTCAGAAAGCTCTTACCCCTACGAACACCAGGTGATCCGCCTCATCAGTGAGAGCAACATTTACATTAAATTAAGTGGTTGGGTTTTTATAGAAAGATTAACCTTACATATAAACATGCAACTAAGAGTTTGTTTGTTTGCTTTTATCATTTTTTCTTTTTTGTTTGTTTCTTACTTATGTCATTGTTGCTTCTTGTTTGCTTATTTCTGGTTTGTTTGTTGTCTTTCTGTCCATCTTTATTTCAAGATATTTCCATAGCTGGTTTGAATGTTCGGTAATTTCAGAATATCTGATGCTCAACAATTTTGAGACATATTGTAGCATCATGCCATGTGTAATTTTCTCAAAACTTTGGAAGTCAAATTTGTGTAACAATGACACATTCATTTTTATATTTTAGAGACGGAATTTTGTGTTGGCCAATGTGTCAAATACAAAGTAAAACAGCTCTGTTTAGGCTTAAGTCATGAGAATTTTAGGTTGCATATGAATATTTGTTCTCTTTACATATAGTGTGATTGAATAATGTGTAATTTACTGTAAAATACTGTAATTTGATATATATTCAATTATATAACAAAATCAAGATACATGACTTCCATAAAATGTGTTTTCAGAAAAAAAGACTGCATAATTTTTCTTAGTTTCTTTAAACAGTGATACATAACCTATTTTGTAAATCTCACCTCTATATTCATAGAATGGGAAATGTCGGTATACTGTCCGGGGAAAGGCCGGCTACTGCTCTAATTTCCATATCCTCCCACAAGGAGATGAGAAGACTCTGCAGGCTGTGTTAGCAACGGCGGGGCCGGTCGCTGTGGCCGTGAATGCCATGTTGCCATCTTTCCATCTCTACAGAGGAGGTGAGGTTACTGAATCCGTGGATTTAATGCAGAGAGAGGTCAACTGATGGCCAATGGGTTAGCACTATTACTTTTTAAACACACCTTGAAGAAAAACTACGGTAAATAAGTTTGTGGTACTGAATGAAAGCATTTGCATTACAACTCTGTGTATGTTATATTTTATACTCTGTTATTAATTCTTTTGTTACATTTAACTTATGGTGAACTTTTTTTTTAAATCGCTTTTGCAAAAGGTATGATTAAAGGAGTTCTATAGGATATTCAGAGTGCACCATGATTCAGAGGTTGTCTGAACACAGTTCTCCACATGAAAGAGCTTGAGCTGGCAGCTAACAGCGCTAACATTCGAACAGTGAAAACAATGGAAACAGTGACAGAGAAAACAGTGTTAACTGGGAGTAAACTAGAGGGTTAATGCTAGGCTTCTCAGATGACACCTTACTGATATTAGCGTCAACAAGCAGGGCTCACACATTTTTCTCACGGTAACTACAGCATTGTTGAACCTTTAAGTGTTTTCAGAAATGTACTCTGCTAATATAATTTCTGCCAGTTGGGTTCTAACCATATGCATCTTTTAGGTTTATACAACGTACCGAACTGCAACCCAAAGTTCATAAATCACGCTGTCCTGGTTGTGGGTTACGGCACAGACAGAGGACAAGACTTCTGGCTCGTAAAAAACAGGTGACTTTCTGTTCTGGCCAGAGTTCAGCTGTAAAATGTGTTTACCACACATGTAAAAATATGTTTGACAAGTAATAAATATTAAATGTGAGTGTTTTTGTGATTCCAGTTGGGGAACAGCGTGGGGAGAAAAAGGCTTCATTCGAATTGCCAGAAACAAGAATAATCTCTGTGGCATTGCCAGTTTTGCAGTCTACCCTACGCTGTGAAAGTGTGACATGTCATCTGAATCATCTTGGTAGAATTTATATTTTTTATTCATTATCAGAGATCAGGTGCTCGTTTTAATTTTTACTAATGGAACTTTAAAAGAATTAAAGAATACTGCAAAAAAAGTTTTAAGAGTTAATATTCCTAAATTACTGTATGTCTTGCCTCTCTCATAGGTGTTTACATTTTTGGATGATTATTTTAGGTCTATTATCACAATAAACTCTCATTTTTCATTGTGACACTGTAAAAAAATGGGATGTGGAAAATGCTTAAAATTCTAATAATTCTGTAACTTAAGTTTAAATATGTAATAATGGTAATTATAAATATTGTTTATAATTGTATAACTTTTTTCTTTTTTAACCTTTTTTTAAATATTGTTTTAATCTACTAATTACTTGCAATTTGTAGAACACTTCATGCCAAATTTTCCATTGCCTTATTACCCATGTTTTTGAAAGAATCACAAGAAAAGTAATGCCACTCCAGGTTTTTAAGGGTTAAAGAAAAGGACAACAAGCCTATTTGAATTGATCTCTTGATATGTAAAGACACAACACATTTAAACAGGATTGTTGTAGAACTCAAAATGTTGCATGCACTAGTATTAGTATTAGTCTGTGCACATCAGATAATTAATAGCCAAACATTAAGTGTAAAATTAAGTGTAAAATAAGAAACCTAAAACCTAAAGTATATCAGTATGCAATTCCTTAACTCTCAACATTTTTTTTTTTCAACTGACCGATATGCTGCAACAGCATAATCAAATTCCTAAAATAAAGTTATGGCTTTTAGTTTTGGTGTGTCTGCTCAATGCCAAAGATCAGACAGGCAAAGTTAGCAACTAGAAGCATTTGAACATGGTGGAGAAAACAGAACTAACAGAAAATAAATATTGGACTCACCAGGTGCTCTGAATCAGGACTCCAAAAGAATGTTGACACCTGCTGGATGTATTTTTTTAAAAACAGCAGTAAATATAAACTTAAATGGTGATATGTCAGTGTGAGATCAAAGCATGTTTCTGCTGCCATCAAGTGGCCAAATCACTTATTGCAGTTTAAATATATGTAGCTGTCCAGTGAGCATGTTGATGTTTCAAGACTAGGATCTGCTCAGGTTGGTCACATTTTAGCGTCTCTGTCATCAAAAGAGGATGGCTAATGTTACTTATCAGTGCTCATTTTGGTTTCTCATTAATCTGTTTCTCTAATAATAGCATAATACATAGCCAAATATGAACAGTGGGCAACCTGGTAAAATATAGCTCTGCTACCTATAAATTTGTCAAATCATATAAAGTGTGAACATCTGATATTTATTGGAAATAGTCTCTATATATATATATATATATATATATATATACATATGTATATAATTTCTAGACATGCATTTCTTCATCTAGTTTATCAACTTTTGACAAAAGCAACACTCACAATATGCTTTTACAAATTTCCATGCAAATCTCTTAAACATGCACCAACACACAAGCTTTATGTCCACTGCTTCTAAATGATAATTGTTATCAGGTGGCAGTGCTTCAGTGAAGTCTGCTGCAGCTGTCCAATCAAGCCAGGCCTTTAATCTGATGTAGGTCACTATAAAAACTTCTGTTTTCATTGTATCAGTGACAGGATCTTCTTCTCCAAGATCAAGAGATGTTTCGGAGCCTGCTTCTCACAATTGTGTGTGGCTTTGCAACGGCCGTTATTAATTCAGAGTTAGATCGACATTGGACACTATGGAAGAAGATGCATAATAAAAGCTATCCTCACCAGGTAAAAAAAAAAATCAACAAAATCATCTTTTGTTGGTGTGCATTTAGAAGTGAATCAATTAAGTGGAAACAAACTGATTTTTTTGAAGGAATTCTTTTATCTTTTTACATGGAAAATACCTTCAGTCTTTCCATAGTGCCATCTTTAAAGTGTGATGGATAACTTAAGTTATGTCTTTTAATGCTATGTTTCCAGATTGAGGAGTTAGGTCGCAGAAGAGTATGGGAAGAAAACTTGGAAATGATTAATGTCCATAATCTGGAAACCTCCCTGGGCTTACACACCTATGAGCTGGCAATGAACCACCTGGGTGACCTGGTTGGTGGACTATAGAAACATTTTCTTCTTAATTAAACCTCTGAATGTAGTTTTAAACTCCTGCCAGCAAACACATGCATGTGGAGTGAACTGACCTGTGCTGCTCTTCATTTGTAGACCACTGAGGAGATCACTGGCACTCTGACGGGCACCATTGTGCCCTCTGACCTGGAGAGGGGTCCTTCTGACTTTGTCAAGGTCAACACCTCTTTACCGCCATCACTGGACTGGAGGGATGAGGGCCTGGTGACTGAGGTCAAAATGCAGGTGAGGTATACCATAAAGAGACAGTATGTGGGATTTAGTGCCATCTAGTAGTGAGCATTGAAGATTGCAGCCAGTCAGAACTTCTGGTTACAATTTCTTCAGTGTTTATTGTTCAGGAAGTTTATTACAGGAGCTGAATTATCCACAGAGGTTTCTCCCTTTCCAAAACAAATGGACAAGGTGATTTTTTTTTTTTTTTATTATTTTTTTTTTTTTATTTTTTTACTGGCAGAGAGATGCAGTTTCAAGTTAAAAATTCTCCTGTGCTGTTTAGCACTTGGCAGATATGCAACAGACCCAGCACGTGCTAATGTATGCTCACTTTTTTTTCTGCTAACTTAATGTGTGCTTACCTTATTTCTGGCCCAGACATTCAGGAGGTTTTTACAGGAGATGAATCATCCAGAGGTCTTTCTCACCAATGGACCTGGTGATTTTTAAAAACACAGAATAAAGCAGTTTCATGGTTTAAAAAAAAAAAACAAAACTGACCACTCGTTGTGGAGGGGCTGCTACCTATGGTAGCTGATGTGAATGGACCCACTCCCTTTGCTGTGTAGATATAGATGGCTCAATCAAAAGTAATAAACACCATTATTTTCAGGTGATTATAAAAGAAAAACATACCTGTATAGTGTATATATCACTCTAAATCCTACACACTGGACCTTTTTTAATGTGGAACATAACTCTGAAGAAGAGGCAGTCTACATGAGCAACTTTTTCCATCTTCAAGGGTTCTTGTGGCTCTTGCTGGGCCTTTAGTGCGGTTGGAGCTCTGGAAGGGCAACTCAAGAAGTCTACAGGTGTCCTGATGTCCCTCAGTCCTCAGAACCTGGTGGATTGCTCCACAAAATACGGCAACCACGGTTGCAACGGGGGCTTCATGTCAAATGCCTTCCAATATGTCAAAAACCAAGGCATAGCTTCTGATGCAGCCTACCCTTACGTTGGCATGGTGAGCATCTGAGACAATTGTTAACATTTCAGGTCTACTCTGGCTAAAACTGATTAGCTCCCCCTAAAAATGACTTTCTTTCAGGGTGGTCAGTGCAAATATAAGCCACAGTACCGGGCTGCTAACTGCTCAGGCTACGGCTTCTTACCAGAGGGGAATGAGTTTGCATTGAAGGTAGCATTGGCTAGGATCGGCCCTATCTCTGTAGCGATCGATGCCTCCAGGCCCAAGTTTGTCTTCTACCGTCATGGTGAGTAGTGACTTCATGTCACTTCTAAAAATAAATTCAGTCTTAATTGGATTCCAGAGAGGTGAGTTTAAACTTTTCAGACATGTTTTGTGTGGCTCCACAGGAGTGTACAGGGACCACACATGCACCAACAATGTGAACCATGGAGTGCTAGCTGTGGGCTACGGCACCGAGCGAGGACGTGACTACTGGTTGGTCAAAAACAGGTTGGTCTGGGAACTTTGGTGTTCAATATTATTTTTAATGTATTTTCAGGTTTATATTCTAAATATTTTTTCAATTGTAGTTGGGGTGTAAACTACGGTGATGAAGGTTACATCAAGATGGCTCGGAACAGACGCAGCCAGTGTGGCATCGCTCTCTATGCTTGTTTCCCCATCATGTGATCAATGTGCATTTCTCACCAGCAGTTGGGATGGGACATTTTAAATAAACAATTTCATCCTTAAATTGTGGATTTCTTTTAATGACTACAGCTGCTAAATTTCATTAACTGTATGAGTGTACTCATGAAGTTTTCCAAAGGAGCAAGTACTTTTTACTTGTTCATTTGCCACTTTTTTCAAATACTAGCAGCACATTTTAGGGTCGCATAGAACCACAAGTTGGCGCCTGCAATACCAGCATATACCACTTTGTTCTGAGAAACTGCAGTTCATAAGTGCTTCAGGACCTTTTCTTTGTCTGCTCATAACCCCAGAATTCAAAGCAAGATCTTCGGTCAACCTTTATCACAACTCTCAATGGGAATAAAAATGTTATAATTTCATATTGTCCAGTTTTCATGGCATAATTCTGTCTGCGTTTCCACTCTGAGCAGCAGTCGAGAAACTGTAAATAGAATCTGTCCAAATTTAAACGACTGACTTTAGTAGAAACCCACACAATTTGTCAGATGAATTGAAATACTTAACTTCTGATGTATAAAAAAAAAAAAAAGCTGTACATAAAAAGGATTGGATTGTGTCTCTTGCCATCCATTTCGCAAACTGCAGTATAAACCCCAGCTTAGATGAATATAGGCCTACAATGTGTCATACGTGACCAGAGAATGCTCCTAAAACCCAAATAATCTCAGAATATTCATGTTTTAATAAAAAAAAATGTATTAATTTGGAAAAAGGCCCAATTCAGAATATCCTAACAGAATATGCCATTAACATGAGCCGTATCAATTCAGAGTATTGTCACATTCGTAATAATAGTGGGATATTAGAATGCATATAAACGTAGTCAGTAAATCCTTACCAGCACAGATCGGAGCAAAGGCAACAACATAACTGCACATTTCCAGTCAGCAGGCAGTTGGTGGTGCAGATTTAGTTGTAGTACAACCTCCTACTGACATTGACGTAAGTTTGAAGAAATACTATAGTAAATTGACTTAATGCAGTGTAATGCAAACCATGACATTGGTTTTCTTCAAGTTTTATTTCCTTTATGATTTATCATTTTCTTCTTAGAACTGGACAAATGGCACAAAAGTGCAAATTCCAGCATAATGAACAACTCTCACATAAAATAAATACAGCACCTTTTCAGCATCACTAAAATATTCTCAATATCCAGAAGTAATAAATACTGAATTTACCAAGATTTTCAGTCTTCATTTACAAAACACAAAGACAACACACAATAGATTTTTTTGTGTCATATTGAACTTTTTTTTGGAATTGTTTTCCTTGATCTTTTGTTCCACAAATTCCAAACTTGCACGTACAAACATCTACAGTTTCTACACATAGTACACTGATTTTCTTTTTAAATTGAACTCACATTTAAGAGTAGAACTTTTAGCATTTAATAAACAGATCAGAGTCAAAGAAAAAAAACGTAAACATAAAGTCCTTCAGTCCAAACTACAGTGAATAATTCCTGCAGTTTTTTTTTTGCAGATGAAGGAGTTGTTTTCTGGCATGGGTCGGCCATTTATTCATCAAGGATTCATTTTGAACGGATCAGTGTGCTCTTAAGAGTTGAGGACACAGAAACCATGCCATAAAAAGTCCTCCATCCCCTTAACAGACCGCCATTGTTAAGGGGCATCCTCAGGCTGGTGTTTGCTAACACATCCCATATCACTGCCGATCGATAAAACTCAAACCAGTGACCCTTTGATAGTTTATACATATATATATATATATAGAATGCAAATTCTACACATACTAACATTAAATAGTAAACTTTTACATTTTGGACAGGAGCTTCAATTTGACAGAGGGGCTCTTTTGATGAGTTGATAAAACCGTGGTCCTCTTGGATTTAACACTGACTTCCTGTTTTCTCAAAGTTGGGGCTAGGCTCCACTATATTGCACATACCCCCTTTTTAAAACAGACTCACCGAACAAACAAGTTTACGTCAAATTGTACTTTTTGAGCTTAATTTATGCACATTTTCGTCTCCCTTTGCCTTAACCGTATTGCCCTTTTTTCGGCCATCTCTTGTACCTCTGCGACAAGATGAATTGCACGATTACAAGCATCCTCCTCAGAAATTCAAGCATATATTTATATGTATATATATATTTTTTTTAAAAAAGACCTGGGTCCAAGGTAAACAAGGAGCATAGTCACCATTAACTTACTTTCAGAACACATACTCAAGTTTCACCAATTTTAACCCCACTTTGATTAAGAACAATCACTGCAAGCAACAAATCTATGTCATCATACAACAATGAAAACACTAGTTCTTGCTTTAGACAAAAACAGCTGGCATACAGGACGTCCAAGAAGTCAGACAATACGATACAAACATGCGTCACGATTGGTTGAATACAGAAGGGTTAGAGGGTGAAGTCGTCTTTGTTAATTTAAGTTGTGATCCCTTTCCGTATTTCTAAAACAGAAAACAGACGGCGCATTATGTCTGAGATTGGCTATCTTTGATGGGATTTTGTTTTTAAAGACTGAATGATATCAGCAAAAGAGCACCCGAGTCTATTATGAAGAACAGCACATTAAATTCTACACTGCATATATTGTTTTTTTCTCTTTGTGTAAATATATTTTCCGTGGTCCCCAACTGAGCTGTATTCATCGCAGGGATGAAAACACCGCAACAGAAAAAAGTAGAAAAATATGTGACAGACGATTTAGAGTCATCTTATACACACATGCACACACACACACACACATTAACCAACAGTCTCTCCAACATGAACGAGACGGGACAAATTTGTTCATCAAATACACACAAGACAGTAAAGGAGAGATTTGATCCTCAAAATGCCACCTAGATTTGACAGCATTCAAGAAATAGTTCAACATTTTTGGGAAATGCTCTTATTTGCTTTCTTTTTAAAAGTTCAATTGATGCTGCTCTCATGCCTGTACGCTAAATATGAAGCTTAGCTTAGCATAAGCACTGGAAACCAGGGGAAACAGTTAGCCTGACTCAGAAAAAATAAAATCCATCTTCCAGCACTTAGTGTCCATTTAAAGGTCTACTTCATCTGAGTTTTTTTCTGGATTTTTCAACTTGCAGCGCTAAAACATACATACTTCAATACTTGGATCTGAATACATTAGGAGTACTACTGAGAAACTACAAAATTATATAAAAAACATTTTAAAAAATATCTTCTTGCTTAAAAAAAGTCTTCATGCTAAGCTAAGCTAATCACCTCCTGGCTTTACTTCCCCACCAAACGCACAGACACGAGAGTGGTATCAATCCTCTCATCTGACTCTTAGCAATAAAGTGAATAATTGCACTTATCAAAATGTCGAATCATTCTTTTAAATTCTCTCTCTCTCTCTCACACACACGCAAACTCTCACACATACATTGTTCAAGAGGTCAAACTTCCTTAGCTGAGATAAATTCTACTATCTTTCTGAAGTGTGTGTTTTACCTACAGACTGCGCCAAAGCCTCTAACATCCTGAACACACACTGACACACACAATCCAGAGGACGTCTTAAGGTCAAACAGCATACTCTACTGGGCGGCAGCAGCACCCACATGCTCACTCACTGATTGTCAGCACACATATTGATGTACACCTTTGGAGAAATTATACCGAAGTAGTGATATGTATACTAATGGTACTCAATTAGCTTTCTCTTTAGAGTGATTGGGTCCAAATTTAGATTAAAGTCACAACAGGTTTTTTAAAAGTAGTTATCAATTAAGAGTATAATAGAGGAACACAGTGAGGGATAACTTTTCACTTTTTCTGGCACAAATGGACACAGTAAAGGAATGACAGGAACAGGAGCCCTTAAAATTAAATCAGACAAGATTTGTAATTTCTGTTTTCCCTTTGTGCCGCACAGCCTGATCAATAGGACTTTTTCATCTTTACTGATTCTTCTTCTTTTGGTCCCGTTTGATTTGTGCTTATGAGTAAAATGAAGTCATAACATGATTTTTAAGGTTCATTAAAGCTGGGGTAGCTGAGGTTTTATTCTGGCATCATTAGGGGGAAAAAACGATGAAAGAACAATCAGCATAAATACTAGACTCCTGCACCTCCAGCTTTAGGAAATTTAGCCTGTGACAGGAGGCCAATCACAGGTCATTTCAGAGAGATGGAAATCCTATTGGCTGCTCTACAAATGCAGATGCATGTGCACGTCCTTTCAGTAAAAGCCTGATGCAGTGGCAGAGAATTCTACAGAGAAAGTTGCTATTCCAGTATTTACAACAACTGCAAAGCAACACTAAAATGTTGACTTATCAAGAAAAACATGAAAAAGAGAATCTGAAAACAAACACAAAAATATCAGTGAAGCAGGAGATGTTAATAATAATTAATTAATTGATAATTTAAGCTCATGTTTATGTAGCTAAGGTTAGTTAGAGCTTCAGATTAAAGTATGTCATCTAAAAGGAACTTTACAGAATGGAACAGACTTTCAGTGAGCAACTCAAATTCAGAGGCAGCGCTAGGGGGTTTAATCCCAGACTGCTCCCAGATCAGCAAACCTTTTGTTGCTGCCATTGCACAGATTAGATCAACAGCGCCGGGGTTAGTGCTAGCTGAGTTTGAACCGCTAGGGCCACTAACTAAAGAGTTGTCTCCACACCTAGTTTCTAGCTATCTTATACTTGGCTCATTTATGGTCTGATAAAAAGACAAGGAGGGGCTAAGTGATTGCATTGTCTGCTAATCTACATTTAAATAAAATTATATAAATCAACATATGAGAAACACTGGGTTATTGTAAGAAGCGTGTATATGTGCCTGTGACCGTCTGGTGGGAGGGCGTTATGACAGAGAGGGCAGGGCTGTAGAAGGAGGTCTATTTTCTGCCATTTTTTGCCTTCTCCAGAAAACTGCCTACCCTAGCTTTAACACAACTTTAAGAAAGGATACGGCATTGAGGCCAAAAATTAAAAATTAACACAACCAAAGGATTTTGACAAAACATTAAACGTTTTCATTGAGAATACCAACCCAGCTGCTAGAAAGCGTGAGATGCAGTTGAAAGCTCTGCAAAAAGCTAGCAAAAAGCTTTCACACTCAGTCCAATGACTTGTTTTCATATTAAGGCTAATTAATACAGCTATGTATGAGATGGAAGATGGAGCTGGACTTTTTTTTTTTTTTTCAGTGGAGTGGCGTTAAAACATAATACCAGCAGTAAACGTGGCGTAAACATTTCACCACACCTGAGCTACTAAACAAGTTCTATTTGATATCATTTTGTATAAATGAATGTGTGACCGCTGTTGTGTACATTCTGCTGTTGGATCAGTTAAGATATGGTCCACATGGCTGCCCTGATTTGCATGAAATGGCAGACACTCTCTCTTGTCTCACACAACAAGGACACACATGCACACTCACACGACTAATTTAGGCAGATATTACACTACGGCATCTGCTCTCACATTTAGCACTTGACCAAAATCCGTCCCACAGACGTTCCCGTGTTGCGGACGTCACACTGCCACAGCTGTATAGTTCAACAACAGGGAGGGAAAAACATAAGTTTAACACTGAGGAGCTGGATCAAACTATTCCCATTTACATCAGAGAATCCTGTGAAATGCATCTTCACCTGTCTGTGCTCAGCAGAGGAGTACACTGGAATTATGCAGAGACAAAGAAAAAAATGAATTCTCTGTTTCTGCAAAAATCAAGCCTCACTGGAATGTTTGAATATTATTTGGTAGAAACAGGTCTGGCCTCAGCAGGCAGTGGTCGAGGGTCATGCCGTTTTTTGTTTTGTTTTTTTTAGTTAGAGAAAACATTCACCCTGGAATTCATTGTGAGATCATTTCAAAAGAAAAATGTTTCACCAAAGCACAAATGGAAATGTAAAGTGAATTCTACAAGCAGCAAATGAAAAATCAGCACTGAAAGCCGGTCGCTGAGGCCGCTGAGGACAGACGAGAAAGAAAAACATTCACATCTGAAAACCGACCACACGCATAGACTAAATCTTTTCCCGCATCCCCATAAATGGCTTTTCTTTTTGCAGTCTCAAGTCCTCATTTGACATCTGTCTTCTCAATTGTGTTTGATATTGTAGACCTGTGGGTTGGGGAGAGAAAACTCCCAGAAATTAACATCTGATCCTCTCCTGCACACCACAATTTGTACTGCATCGCCCTGTGCATGTTTTTGAAAAGATTGGATGTTTTTTGGTACCTGACGGTGCAGCTGAATCAGAAGTAGTTGTGCATTCTTGACACAGGTTTTTCTTTCTGCTCTTCTCTGAATAGACTTTGAATGATGCAATCTATATTTCAAAGGATTCTGGGCTTACAATGAGGATGGCAGTCAGCTCTGTTGGTGTGACTCGGGCAGCACTGAAGCTCTCAGGGATGTTTGGGCTCTTAGTTGTCAAACACACACTTCAGCTGTGCTCTGCTGCCCACTGTTGGTCATTGTGTTTTACTGCAACACTTGGCCTCGTGTTTCAGGTAACTTTGTTGCAAGGAAACTACCTGCAGCGAGCGCACCAGCGGCAAATAGGATGGGTACAGCCTTGGTGATGCCGACAAATGACTGGAAGATGCTGATGCCCAGTACGGCTGCCAGCTTGCAGAGGGCATTCAGGAAGCCAAACGCTGTGGTCCTGAAGACAAGAAGAGGGAGAAAAACAATCACAGTGAAGAGTTTCAGCAACTGATGCAAAGAGCAGGCTTTTTTTTTTATATTGATCATCAATTCCTTACTTCAGTGTGCCAGATTAATGTATTTGAAGACACTCATTTTCTCTTTACTGCTCAAAATAGGAAGCAAATGTAAAAAATATAAAACCACAAAATTCTAAATTCACTTTTTTTTTTGCCAGTTGTTGTTTGTTTTTTCATGTAAAGACAATTACCTAGCCCAAATAAATACATACGAAAGATAAAGTTAAAGTGGTGAAACATTTGTCAGAAAAGAAAATAAATTCAAATAGGCAACAAACAAAGGGCTTTGTTTCCTCTGTATAATATAAATGTATAGTAAAAATCTGCCAAACCTAAGGTACCCTTATTAAAGCAAAACTTTTTAAAAATAAAGTCCTATAAGGACCAGGAGTCATCAAAGGATGCTTTATAGTAAAGTCCTATATCTATCCTTTATATATGTGAAATACCCAAACATTGTGTGCACACAGAAATCTTTGACTTAAGGTGATGCTTTTTCTTCACATAGTATAGTTACTTTTTATGAGGCAATATGGCCAGATATTAAGTGTATGCCAAACATTAACAGACCATCATGTAAGGACATTTAATGAATATTAAAACAAGAATGTTTAAAAACTACATTTGAAGGAATTTTAAAGAAATGCTTCAACATTTTGACCACATAAACTTCTTTGCTTTCGTGCCAACAATGATATAAGAAGACTGACACCACCGTCATATCTGTCCTTTAAGTCATGCTCCCTGTGTTTGTGTTGTAATTCAAGCTTCTCTGTTTTTTGTTGTGGTAGACCATGGGTGCATGTGAGTCTCTGTGTGTGTCCCACTGGCTGCCACTCTGCACTCCAGTCACACAGTGGTTGCAACGGTTAACGCCATCCTGATCCACAGTGGTGGGACGGTGTTGTTCAGGAGTGTACTACCCACCCTCCAGTTGCCTCCTTTGCAGCACAAACAGCCCTGTTTGTTTGTGCTACACTTTTAGCACCATTAGCTGCTAGCCACCAGCTCAGCTACCTCCATGATGAACTATGTGCAGACAATCCAGGTTCAGGCTCTGAAGCATAAATATGCTCTGAATGCTGCATACAGCTCCTTTGATTAAGGTTTAGCTCAATTTTACACTCTGATTCTGTCTGGATTAGACAAACAAGGATGAATGTGTTAAATAGCCTTTTTTACCTTCAGTTCAGTTGAGTTAAGTGCTCTGCCTCAAAAAAAAACAGCCGAATTGTCGGATTTCCTCAGAACACTCAGGAGAAAAGGCAACGCTCCAGAGGCCAAAAACAACAAAAGAATCATCTCATTTGTTGATGCTTTGGGTGCATTTATTTGCAATCAATAGGCATGTTTGACAGCAGTAAGAGGACACATCATATGATCACCAATCAACTGAAACAATTGCACCTGTGCACCTGCAGGAAGTTCTTCCACTCTCTGCCAAAATAAATGAAATTAATCAAATAAAACAGAAGTAGAACCCTGTTGAAAAAAACAACTCTACCAGCTTGATATGGTTATGCTAGTTGACCAGCTTTTTTGACCAGTTTAAGGCATGTTTTGCATAAATTTTGATGGTTTCGCTGGTCATATAGCTTGTGATGGTCAGTTTAGCTGGTTTATCCATTGAAGTTCCTATAAAACTGAGACCAAATCAATGCCCTCGGTTAAAGAGAAATAACAGTGCGAGGGGGAAGTAGGAAAAGCAAAGGGCATATGTCAGTTTAAGCTTTCTATCATGTGTTATGCATAAAGATAAATGTGCACATCTTGACACCAGCATGTCTAACCATCAAGGACAAGCAAGACCTGGGCCGGGACCTTCAAAGACCAACTCCGACCAGCTAAAACCAGCAACCACCATAAGCTGTTTTTTAGCTGGTTTTTTTTTCAGCAGAGAAGTGTCATTAAAATTAATATTAATAGACATATTGGAAAAACTAAGAATAACTAATAAACCCTGTGTTGCATTTTCACCATGACTCCTTGCAAAAATCAACCATTAAACATTTCCGAGTATGTGTACCTTTTATCCGAGGGGTAGAGCTCCACTGTTATCACATCCAGGGCGTTCCACGAGGCGATGCTGATGCCACCAAACAGGCACAAGAGGGCGATCATCCCCGACTCACTGTTGCCGAACATCAGGAAGAAACAGCTGACACAAGATATGACACTGGATCCGGCTGATCGGGGAGGGAAGGGAATCAGAATTACATTAAGTATCCTCTTTGGCAATAAGTGAATTATCTGCACTGATTAGATTCACCTACCCAGCATCCTTAAACGCCCAATTTTGTCCATTAATAGAGCCGACACAATGTTGCCAGGCAACACAGCCAATGTGCCCAGGAAGTTGACAAAGTATATCATGTAGGCATTGTTGAAGTCGTCGCTGAAGTCGAGCATGCAGCCCTCCTTGTTGTGGAGGAACGTGCTGTTGACCAGTTTACAGTTGACAAACCTATATTTGAACAAATCTGATGGGAGAGAGAAAGAGAAGTGTTATTGATCTGAAATAAATTAATATTTGGGGAACTGATTAAAATATTTACAGCAGTGTGATAACCACTGGGGGTGTTTTTAAAAACCCTATTTTCATCATCCTAACCTTTACAAGTTCATTTTAAAATCAGTGTTTTATGACAGTACAGCTGCTACAATCCATATGAGAGATTTTGAAAAAGTGTAAAATTGTTGATACTCTTATCTAAATCCCCTCAAGCAACGCACACTTATTTATGAAGGTTGTTAAGGCTGTAAGCATCCTGAGCGGAGGTTTGGAGATGATGCTCTTTGCTGTCTGAGAAAACTTCTGCCACCTCTGCATGTTTTTGGGGGGTAAAATTAAAGTGGAAATAGATATGTTTTTTTCCTTTAACTAATCATTACGAAGTAAATGTTGATTGCACAATTTAATAGCCACAGAATAATGACACCATGTGCATTTAGATTGGTTCCATATAAGTCTCACTTTTACGACTCAATTCTGCTTGCCACTGAGTACCAACCCCCCCGGGAAAATGAAGGCTCAATTTATAGCACAACGGAAGGTGCATCAATCATTTTTGCCACCAAAACATGAAGAAGATGTGCATTTATTTTCCACAGTAGCTAGCTATCCCCAGTTACGAAAGAGTATCAGTGTACATTTTTTGCAGTTGCTGTTCCAGTAGTGAAAATGGTGGATGGTGGAATAATCAAAGTAACTGGGGAAACTTTACCCAGCAAAAAAAAGGGTCGGCTAACTCATGCACTGTTCGTGTGTATATGTACTAAAAGTAATGCACCATATTTGCATAGAATCCACATAAACCCAGTGCGCTGATTGGAGTAAAGAAGGAAGTAATATCAGAGCAAAAGTTCACATAATGAGGCAGGCTGGGGTGGTGGTTGAGTCAAAAAGAAACAAAAGACTTTTCACCAGGAGACTTGTATTTATGTCCCATGTCAAATCAAGCAGACTTTGAGTGATTTTAAGATATGTTATCACCCCGTTGTTTTCCTGATCTACATAACTTAACTTTGCAAAAACCTAACCTATGCAACTTTACTTTCCTAAAACGAATCATTACTTCAAGTACGTGACAACACCATTCGTGGGCTGCTAGTTTTTTAGATATCGCACAAGCTGTGGGATCCATTATGCCTCTGAGGAAATCGTAAAGTGATCCAGTTGTCTTTGTGAGAGCTGTGCAAACAATAACCCCAAATGGAAATGCAAGAGGGGTGGAAGTTGAAATGATGTCTGTTTCCACTTTACGTAATGTAATCTACCTATTTATTTTCTCCTAAAATATTGTAGAAGTAAATATCAACCAAAGATAAGACCTTTTTAGCAAAGATTATGCAAAGGTAAAACATTTTTTAATATAAGGTGTCTATTAACATTTTTTAAACATGGCTTAATGTAGATTTACATAGCATTTGTAATGTTTAGTTATACAGTGGAAATGTCTCAGATCATGTCCTTCCAGGTCATATTGATCACTATAAGTGGATCATTATTCTAAAATTTTTTTTATTTTTTCCAATTTCTTATGCAGAGCACCCCTGACAATTTACATTTATATATTTTATGACATGTTTATTATGATACGATATGATACGATATGATACAATATGATATATGGTGCCTTTACATACATTTTCTGTCTCCATCACCAGCACCCATAGATGTTTCTCAGTTTTTTAGAGTTGACAACACAAGCTATCCTGAAGGACATGTTCTTTTTCCCACCACAATTTCAATTTGCACGCAGCAGCAGCTTCAGGCAGCCAGCTAGACATAGATGGATTACTGTGAGGCAACGGAAGTGAAGGGAACATCATGGAAGTGAGTCAAAAAGAGTAGTTTTAAACTGTTTTCCATATGTTGTCATGGATAAAAAGACCCAAAATGAACACTGGAAGCACTTAAACACTGTAAATAGTTCATTAGTATAAGAAATTATTTAAATAGCATTTGTAGAGGAATGATTCTGTCCCAAGCTTTTTGATTCATGTATGGCAAGCAGTTTCCACTGTACTATCATTGCTAAAGAAAGCATGATACACATATCATTTTTATTTTTTGGATTATCAAAATCTGACTTCACCGTTCCTCCAAAAACCAAAGCTATGTGGACATTTGCATGAATTGTTGGTTCCCCAAAAACATGGAAAGAGAGGACTGATTGATCTCTAAGCAAAATAAACCAGGACATCTGCACAGACACCACACAGCCAACTCTCCGCCAGTGACTGTTTTTAATCAAAATTCCTTTCAGGCAGAGATTAAAAAAAATAAAAACAGCAGCCATCACTATGAACTTTATAAAATGCATAACAAAAAAAACCCAGAAAAGTTCAGAAGAGGTTATAAGGCCTGTTACTTTCTTCCCCTTTATGCTTTTCTGCCTGCAGCCGCACAAAACTACACAATGAGATTTTCTGATGACAGTGCTGAAACTGCCCCAACACCAGTAACCAATAACAGCTTTATGAATGGGAGTATGGCATTAAAGTGCTGAACGATCATAACATTTTTGATGTCCAAATGACATAAACATAAAAGAATGTATTGTTGGCTTTAGGGATGAGAAGATGCTGCTGTAAAAGCTACTGAGGCGGTTCCTGTGGAGGTGAAGATGGCGTGGAGTAAGAAAACAGAGAAATAAGCATATCTGTTTTCTCAGGGAGAATCTGACATGTTGATTGAAAGCAGAAATAAAAACCACACAACAAAAACCCACCACGGATGACAGCTTCCACATAACCACATGGCGCTTTAAACGATTCCATCTTCTTTGTGCATTTTTGTGAACAGTTAAACACATAAATGATATCATCTAAACATACATGTGAGTTCGTCTTGTCTCACGTTCAAGATGAGGCTTTGGTTCTGATTATCCACTAAACACATTCCCACATCTGGTTTTTCATAATGTTGAGGCATTGTTTCTCATCTGGTCCCTTCACTCTGCT
This sequence comes from Plectropomus leopardus, assembly GCF_008729295.1. Taxonomy (NCBI): domain Eukaryota; kingdom Metazoa; phylum Chordata; class Actinopteri; order Perciformes; family Serranidae; genus Plectropomus; species Plectropomus leopardus. The sequence continues at coordinate 21,713,074 of NC_056480.1, read as the reverse complement.
GTCAAAAAGAATTTGTTTATGTCGCTATGGCAACAGTCCTGCTGCAGCGTAACCCAGGGATACTAGCAACATAATGTTTCCATGGTTGCAGTCCTGCTGAGCATCTGTGTTTTATCTTTTCCCTATTTCTACTTGCAATAAAGCAATTTAAAATTCAAATTTAATTAAAATGATTTATGTTTTTGCTGAACAGCTGCATAAAAATATTTTATGTATCAGTATTGTTAATCTACCATGAAATTACAATTAGTGCTGAAATGATTAATCAGTGTTTTTTACTTTTTTAATATCATTTTAAATCTGTACTAGTCAATACTTTTATACTACCAATGTATCAAAAAATACACAGGAAGTCGGGTGATGCAGTATAAAGGGCGACAAAGTTTGCGTATGGAGAAGGTCAAGGTGGATAGAAAGCTCAAACAAACACAGGACTTTCATCCAAGAGGCTGCTGTTTGTGTCCTGTGTGAAACCAGAAGTTAAAATTGACTTAAGCCTGTTTTAACTTATGTAACAAACTTCACTAACATAACTTGTGTCACATATTTAACATATCTTAACTTTTGTACATTATTTAAGTCATTTAATTGACATTCTATTCTTTTTTCCAAAACTTAACAAAGTAAGCATAAACCTAAACAAATGGCAACTGTTTCACAATGAGTATGAGCGCCTATTGCTGGTTCTCTAAAATGTTCACATAGACCCCCTTTATACCTTACATGATCGTCTTGTCTCCGGATTGTATCCAGATATGATTTAAAATGATTAAAATTACAATTAGTCTTAATATTTGTCTCCAGTTTTTACATTGAGATCTAATTGCTCTGTCCAGGACCAGTTGTAAACATTGTCCACTATTTGCTTCAATACAAATGGCTCAGTTGTGATATGGATTGCCAAGCTGAAAATTTATATTTCAGCTGATTACAGCAAACATAGCTTCAATAAACCATCTGAAAGTTACCTGCCCGGTACCCAAAGGCAGACAGCCACATTAGTGAGTGGCTGGTGAACATAGTGGAGCATTGAGCAGCTACCCAGACATTCACCTTTAGGTGAGGTGGAGACCAAAAACAGAGCAAAAAGGAGAGTTAACATTGGACTAACATTTGCTGGGGGGCATGAAATTTGACTCCAAATAAATGTTGATGTTTTGATTTTGTGACTCCTGGATGTGTAAATACATTAATTAGTGCCAGTTTAATCATTGGATTTTGGATGGTTGTCATGACAAAACAAGTTATTTGAAGACCTCACCTTGAGCTCTATGTACATTTGATAGGTTTTTTTCCCTTTTCCTAAACATATTATAGACTGACTGATTAAAGAGAAGAACCAGTTGACCTACAACACAATGATGAATTTCCGTTCATATTTACCTGTGTTATAGAACAAACTTGCAATGAAGGTGCAGTTTCTGAAGAAGGTGTGTGTGGAGGTGATGTCCTCGAAGTAGCACTCCTCAAAGATAGAGTCCTCAAACACCATGGACTTCATCTTCAGGTTGAGGAACCTGGTAAACAGATCACAGGTTTTTAACCAAACATGTTTTGATCTTGTGCTTGACTTTTGATCAAATCTGACTGTTTAACAAAAGACAAAAACTGTAGCTCACAAAACACTCACTTGTCATTGAAGAAGTGTCCTTCGCGATGCACTTGGTTTTCCAGGGTGAAGTTAAAAGTGACATGCTCCACTTTTTTCTTAGTGAAAGTCTTTGTACGCGACTCATATTCCTGCTTCTGGATGTACTTGATCATGTCGGGGAACCACACTGTCAGACCGTAGTAGCTGCAAAGTTTGTGAAGTCAGGACAGATGAGATAAGACTAAAAAAATTTGATTCACCACACAACAAAAGTTTTATTGAGTCTTGAGTTTACCTGAAAGACATGGTAAACCAAACAGCCATGAGCATGAAAGTCGTCCGTTTGTATTCTGGCCTGAAGCAGGCAAGAATGTTATTTCGTATCTGCAACATGAAGAAAAAAACAACACAAAACTTTTAATGACAAAAGTGAAACAGATGATATATACAGTAAAGTCTCTGTCAGATTCTTCTCATTCATAATTATGTTATTTTTAACACACGTATGCTCTACTTTAATCTGATGATAATGGGATATTTCTGCTGACATTTCTGGATACTAACATGCCATTTGTAGCACTGAAATAAATTTTATACTGGTAAATCTTGAACACAACATGACAGCAGCTGGGCTGGTTTATCTAAAATGTTCTCCTTCCAAAGATCTTAACATGGATCCAACAGGGAGACTACGGTAACACTTTTTATAGCTTCAGTGTGTCTGTATTGTATTATTAAATATAACATGATAAGCAATCATGAATACTATAATTCTTACAATGTTTACCATGACACATTATAAAGCATTTAAGGAGACTTAAAAGGTCAAAGTTATAACGTATTACAAATGAGAATCTTTATACACTATGATCCTTGCAAAAACAAGAAATGTCAGTGAGTAAATAGCTATTATGAAGTATTATGATTAGTGCTGGGCCGTTAACGGCGTTAACATGCTGCGTTAACGCGGGATTCTTATCGCGCGATAAGGAAATTATCGCGCGATAAACTATTCACTAAGTTGGGTCTATACAGTGAGCAAGGCACCAATTTCACTTTGTTGTTTAAGCGCGGATGTATACCTACCTTCCGCCTTGTTCACGCGGAGGGGACGTGAACAAGGCGGAAGCTGGTCTGCCTGAGTGGTGGAAAAAGGAGAAGCAGAGACTGGAGTGATTGGCTCAAGCCGTGTCACAAAGCTGCTGACCGTTAATGGTCTTCTTCATGACCTCTAATGTAGGCCCACAGTTCAGTTAGGGTCATGTTATCAGAGGCTGCGCCCTCTGCTGTTCATTCCAGTTAGCAGGAAAAAGCTTTTTCCACATGGAGACAGAACCTGTGTTCCTAAATGTCTGTGTTTAACAAAATAAAAAAAAGTTAAACACCAAAGTAAATCTTATGGAACATTATTTTTCTTTACCAAATATTATAGTAGAACAGCTTTCTCAAGCATTTTGTGATGCGTTTTCATCATTTAGATAGATAGATATTATTTTGAATGTCTTTGGCAAAATTCAAATCTATAATTTTAATCTAGATTAATCTAGATTAACTACAGGATTGCAGTGAGATTAATCTAGATTAAAAAAATTAATCTATGCCCAGCACTAATTATGATACTTGACCTGCTTTAAAATGTGTTTTGATTATTGTTTTTGATTATTTTTTATCATTTGGTTTTAAAGTGCTTCTATAATTACAGTGCTATAAGCATATTATAACACATAATAATTACTTTTTACTGATGTGCATCAAAAAACATCTCACCAAACTACATCATTAGAGCTTCAACATTAGGAATTTAAACTTTTCAGTGGGTATTAAGCAGGTGGTGCAGTAGCAGATTCAGAAGAGAATGGAGGGTGTAGGCGTGGAGCAGAACGTAGGCTGAGTACAAATTAAAATCAGGCACAAAGCTGGTCAAGTTTCTTCCTGGAGCAGTGGTTCTGCAACAACGCGCAACAAAATGAAAGCACGAGTTTAAACACAAGAAACTCAAACACAAACCTGTTCATGATTCAGTCACAGATGCAAAAAAAATATCAACAAATTCCATTGAGGAGACAATGAGCAGTAGGGAAAGTCTGCATGTGGATATAGCTGGGGGAGAAAAAAATATTTGCTTTCCGGTTTAATACACACATAAAAACATACTAAGGTCAAAAAGGCAAAAATAATTAATGAGGGAAAATATGGTATTTTCAGCCTCGTAGCTGCTGCCACCTACGCTTTCGTTCACACTGTTCATTTTCACCACTGCCAGCTCAACTGAGGCCACATACAGCCAACCCTGAGCTGTAAAGGGCCACAGCCTCATATTGTGGTAAAATTCTTCTTTTCAAAGGAGCTGGGATTTCAGATATGACTTAAGGGGTGTTTTAATTCATGCTTTTAAAACTTGGCCACAGTGGTGATTCAGAACTGACATCAAATCTTTACTCACCTGTTGTGTGAGGCTCATAATCTTCAGCCTGTAGCGCTGCCAGACTGGAGTATCAGTGCCAGTGTCCACCAGCTCATCTATCTGTTTCACCGTCTTAATGGTGGTGACCTTGGATAGAAAAGAGGAAAGTCCTTCAGCCAGATGTCATAGAGTGATAGTTTTTAACTAAAACATGTGGCATTTCTTCCGAAATTTCATAGAGGAATATCAGGCAGATAACACAGTGAGAGGAAACGGATGAAGCAAACATTAAGAATATTGTTTTTCTTTTCCCCTATATAAGAATGCATCACTGCTATTTCGCAGGGCACCCTTGTACTGTATATAGTCACTGCATTCATGGCGGGGAAAGTTAAACTCGGAAAAACTCAGCTTCTCTATCAACAGAGCATGCACTGAGGATTTTTTGGCTTCAAGTGACTGCATCTACCATCAGTACTGACTGAATATCCACTTAAAACATGACAAATTTCTCATTTAATTCACCTGTCATCATATAATTATTTTATTTATTACCATATTTTCAATTGTGCAATAGTGACTAATAATTTTGTGCAGCCCTTCACAATAATAAATGCAATTATTAGATTGTCTAATATTATTTTCAGTATCTTAATTTATTCTCACTTACACTACTTTTGTATGCATATTTTAACATATGATCCACATACTATGTGTATATGTACTGTACTGTATGTGTACTGTGCAAAAGTCTTAGGCCAACATAGATTTGTTGTATTAGCAAAGCTGTAATGTGGATATATATCTATACATTACTCAGTCTCTTAATTAAGATATAAAAAAAGAAAACAGACAAACACCAAACACCAAAAAAGTCAGAACAAATTGGAGTCTTTGGACTGAAGTCAATATATAGTGTAAATGGTGGAATTGTACAATCATAGCAAAAACTAGCTAAAACAATCAATATTAAGCTTTGGACATGTCTTAAATGCAACCTGATGTGAATAAACCAGAAGTTTAGTATTGTAAATCTCAAATTGTCTGCCCAAGGTGTTTAAGACATGCTGAGTGGAAAAAGAGGTCACACTAAAACTTGCATGTCTAATAACTCTCTATGCCAGTGGTTTCCAACCTTTATCCTTAAGGCACATTTTTTATTAACTTAGTAAACTGAGAAACTGATGCCAGCTGGGCACCAAAGTCTTGCAACCCATGTGAAGCTTTGGTGACCCATACTAGGGGTTGGGAACCCTGAGGATCAATGAAGTATTTCTGATTTCTGATGACATTGCTAATGTCTCTCTCCTCTCCCTACCTTTCTGCTATCTAATAAAGGCATAAAATGTCTCAAAAGTTGAGCTGTTGAAAACAGTATGAATCAACATAACAAAATTTTCTCAAAAATACTCACAGAAAACACTTTCTCTGGGTACCCCTTTGCTCGCATGTTAGTGTCGTGAACTTGCTTCAGAATCATCCATCCTTCGTCATGTTTGCCGTTCTGTTTGGAAAACAAAACAAAAAGTCATTCTGTCCCTTTAATTTAAACATTCAGAAGAACAAATTGTTTTTACTCAAGACATATAATATTTAACTCATACATAAGTGAAACCAGCTAACACTGTCAGACTAGAATGTCAACAAGAACATCTGCTAACCTCTAAGTAGAAGCGTGGGCTCTCAGGCATGGCACTGAGGGCAGCGATAGCGGCAACAGAAGGAAATGCGCACACTAACACAAACACACGCCAGCTATGGAACTGATACGCCGAGCCCATCTGGAAGCTCCATCCTGAGAAGACAAAAAAAAAAAAAAAACACAAAGAAATGAGCTTTTGCCCTACAAATGTGGGTCAAGTCAATACCCGAAAAGGTCATACAATCAATCCTTATAAACCACAGGCTGGGGAATATTTAATCTAATGTGACACTGAATGAACCATGTTCTTATTTTTACGCCCTCCAGCGAAGTGAGAGGTCAGCCACAGTGCAGAGTCTCTCAAAAGATGCTTGCAAACAAACCAGCTTAAACCTGCAGGATTTTATCAACCAAGTCTAAAGCTCCAAATTGCTGCAAAAATATCAAAATGTGAAAGAATAGTTGGAAAAGCTATGTGCTTTCTGGCAAAGACTTAGATGAGAAAATACCACTCTGATGTCTGTCGGCTCAACAGACTTAGCGTAAATCAACATGAGGATGATGAGTTTGGACAGTGCAGAGGATATCTTACTGTACTCACCATAATGTGGGATGATACCCCAGGCCATGGCAGATGCATATATTCCCCCGATCATCCAGAACATGCAGAGCCAACTGAGGTGCTCACCACGCTTCTCTTGGGACAGAAACTCAGAATAGTAGGAAAAAACGATGGGAATCGAGCCACCAATCCTGCAAAGATCAAAGACCAACTGAGTGAAAATGTACCTTCTTTTGAAAACAGTTAATAGTCTAATTATGTTCCAAACACACACAAAAAAATTGTAATAGTTGATTTCTACCCTAAATGCACTTAAAGTAGTTTTCTATAGATTTATCTATGCAGATTTCTATATCTGTTAGAAATTCACTATTTCTATAGGGGATTAGCAAAAGATGTTTTTTAATGTTGGATACTTTATTTTGTGTTTTTTTCTGTCCATTCTAATGAACAAGGAATATAAATCCCCTTTCAGTAAAAATTACAATAAATGATTTGAACAAGGTGTTTTTTAAAGATCTGTGAACAATGAGGGCTTAGCTGGAAGGATTTTTTCTTTTCTTTTTTTTGAAAAGCAAGCTCTATTTTGATGCTTTCTTAATGCACTCTGACATCTTATTTACTTGTAAAACTGTTGTTTTTTTACTTTCCAGATCAATTATAAAACATGTTAAAAATATTAGTAGTGTTAGTGATTAGTATTGTGTAGAAAATTAATACTTTGCAACTGTCATCATTGAAATGTATAGAATTTTTAAGTATTTCTGTTTTATGCTACACAGTACTTATACTCCTATATACTGTATATCTCAGAGGGAAATATTATTGCACTAAATTAACTGTCTGCTTTAGTTAGTTTGAAGACTCAGATTAATAATACTAAATATAATCAAATAATTAATGATGTATTATTATAAAATGACCTACCCAGCAGTATATGTTTTGCACCCATAACTTAGGTTTTTGATCAACAATATGTTATGTTTGAGGGCTTTTATGTGTAAACGGAATGACATATTATTAGATCGGGGGCTTTTTTTAAAAAAATATATTGATCATATTTTTAGATATCTATTCTTTTTAGATAAGAATTTCTAAAGTATCTCCAGAAAACCTCCAGAGATTAATATTCTATAAACATAATCAATAAACTGCATTATAAGCTGTATCATTCTAAAATCACATCAGAATAGTATTTCTCTATAAAAACACTATTACCCTGTTCATTTTCCGTGACACTCAGATCCACCTTCCATTTCAATGGACAGATATTTTTTTTTAAAATCCTGAGTAAAAGCTATAAACCTTTCATATGACTAATTGATGTATAATAACATCTCATGTTTACTTTAAAAACAATTTAAACAGATATTATCCACATTAACAATATGGTTAATAGACTGAAACCTGCCTTTCGCTTCTTCCTGGCCTCACAGTCGGTCAAGCTTAAAAAAAGGGTGTGGCTCCACTGCTGTCCCCTTTGATGATGACAAACACTGTGATTGGCTTACAGACATCCAGTCAAAAAAAAAAGTCTGTGCGTTTGGCTGGAGTCACATGACAGCATTCATAGATCTCGACATCCTAGAGAAGCTCTGTCCTTTGGAATGGACGGGGGGATCTTAACATGTTAAGAATTTGAGCGCACAGATTTACAACATTTTTGTACTAAGAAATAACAGGTAAGTTAATTTGTTTTAATTTTAAATATACCACGTTGGCTATTTAAAGTGCTGATTCACTTTGTCAGTCACTTTTACTTTGAATTATTGTTTTGTGGATTATTTGCTGCATTACTCCATCACACTGGGGCAGAACTCCCCTTCATAAAGCTTCGTTGGAAAGTGATTGATTTTTGGTAATGATTTTAGCATTTCAACGTGCCACTTCACTAAATCTGAGTAACTGCTATTTTTTAATGATGGGAAGACTATTCTTCAACTGGTAAACATTAATAGTGGTGCACTTCAACACAGGTGATACATTTTATCATTGCATCTTTTATGAAAAGCTTAGATATTCCTCAGTAACAAAGGGGAGCAGCACTGTTGTTTATTTATCAGGCTCCACTGCTCTCTTATCATGTCAATATTCAGACTGGTTATTGAGTTTGACTTTTTGTCTTCCCTTGGGTCCTGCTGGACTGTAGTGTTAATGACTGTGAATTGCTCCTTGTAAACTAAAACACATCCTGTGCTACAGTGAAGTGACTCAGAAATCAGATCTGAATAAGTGGCCCATGCATATACATATGAATATAATATATAAAGTATATTTGAATTTACCCAACACCTGAGAGGAGTCGGCAAAACAGAAAGGTGCTGTAGCCCTGGACGAAGGAGGAGAAGAATGAGAAGACACTATTGATGGAAAGCGAGATGAGAAGAGACTGGCGACGGCCTATCCGGTCAGCCAGAGCCCCCCAGAGGAAAGCCCCAACCATCATCCCAAAATATACAATCAGACCTGTGGAGAGAGCAAAGGAAATGAATCTATTAAAGCAAGAAATAAGTCTGTCTTGTCTCCTTTATTTCTGTTAAACTCCTACTGTTTATGGGCTTTTCAGCTTTATGCTTACTCTGCTGACAGCTGGCCTCCCGAGACAAACTGACAGTCGCTCAAATATGGAGAGTAATAAAACTCTCCTCTTTTTGAAAAATCTGGCGTTATTCTTTACTTTTCTTTTTGTCAATAAATAAAAATACCAAAAACCAATAAGTCCATCTCTCAAGCCCTCAGCCTTAACTCTACAAAAGACTTGAACCTTTCATTTTTTTCTTAAGACAAGACACTCCGGGTAAAAACATAGTTTTTTCATGCACAAGTCAATTTTGAGATTTTGGGCTTTTCTGCTTCTATAATATATCATCTTTCAAAGCAGTGAAAAGAAAATGGCTAATATACATTTTTAGGTGATTTATTTCAAAATCAATTAACGTATGCAAAGAAGTGCATATTTAAGTAGATTATGCCTTATTTGCATATTAAAATTTTATTTTTTATTTATTTATTTTTTTTTTTTCTTATCTGTTTTTTTTAGAGATTTGTTAATATACCACTCATAGCCTCATTTATATAAATTTTTGTTCCTAAAAACATCGAGAAAATTGATTTTTTTAAATGGCTGATGACAGTGCTCTCTGATATATGAAATGAAAAAAAGACATAAATCCCCTCTGTAAAAGCCTTTAATTTTAATATGTCAACAAAATAAAACAAAAATTTTGAACTTGGCTTCATCCAATGTTTACATATAGAGTTGTGGAACTATATGCACATTCGTGCATGTTTATTTGTACATTATTTTGCATACTCTTTACATAAAATTTCAGAAACTTGTGGTGTAAAAAATCCCTTAATGAGGACATTTCATGGTGGTATCCAAATAAACTGCTGGTTACTGTAGTATGAAGTGAAGTGTATTTTTGGGGACTATTTTAAGCGGTGGATTAATACACATATGGTACCCTATTTGGTATTCCTGGCAGCAGAACAGTGTATGTAATATCACTGTCCCACCAATTGCCTTTACATTGCAAATAGACCAGAGTTGTGTACACAACTCTGCAGCTGATGAGTATAACTTCCTGGATTTATTCCTGGAGTGTCACAGTCATCATTACGTTGAGCTTGAAAACAGGTTGGTAAATGGTAGAAAACAGCATGGAGGCCAGTGAAAATGTTATCGTGGTTACTTATTTTTACTTAACAACATGTTCTCAACCTAATTTATCACATACTGAAGTTTTGTCCGTTGACCTCTGCATCTAAATATTACAATTTAAGCATCCTTCTGCATCTGCTCTTTATGTTCCAGGAAGCTGCTACCGTGATGTCAACAAATGCACATGATGGGATGACTGCACATGGTTATGTTCAGGCAACAACAGCACATGGCAACCAACACTGAGGTGTCAACAAAGAGCTGCTTGGATGGAGATACAACGGTATTTTGTGGCAACACGTTATTATATGGAGCTGGAAAGGAGCGTGTCCACCTGGGTGTCGTGTTTCCATCAATACTGATCGAAGCCAATCAGAGCTGGAGCCAACTACTGCAGTGCAATTTGGTCTGCGATTGAATGCCAATAGTTTCTTATTAAATACAAAAGTCAGATGTTCGTGGGTGTTAGTGTTTTTTTGTGCAGTGGGAAAGGAGTTTGAGATTGACTCTGAGTTCCCACGTTCATTGTAATGAGGGAACACATCACCCACTGTAGCAATGCGGCTCAGTGATGTGTTCTTAATTAGTTTTTGGACAGCGATGAAGCTTTATAGCTCAGGGGAATAAGATCAATCAGGCTTTAGATTCACAACAAACGTGTTGAGTAGATCAATTCATTGGGGGGTTTTAAGAAAATATGGACAAGAACCTTCTACTTTAAGCAGCATAAAAATTTGATGAAGCTAAAGCCGAGGCTGTACAACAGAAGCAGGAGACACAGTCACCTGTAAAGGAGACTTACCTAGCATGCTTTTGTTAGGTTCAGACAGGCACATATCCTTCTCAGCGCTGGGCAGAACAAACCCGACCACAAAGATCTCCACACCATCTGCCATGAGAGCCAGCCCCAGCACAAAGTACAGGGTCCACTGGAACTTCCCGTGACCACATTCTTGTAAAATGGTCTCGTATTGTTGAGCCAGCTCCTCCTGGTCCTTCCTCCTTTCGGCCTCCGACACGCCGATATCTCTGAACTGCTGAGCACCAGCCCTCACTGAACCCGGGCCTCCAGCCAGGCTACCCTTGCCCGATTCGGCCCTGGGAATCCCTTGGTACTCGCCCTCATAGATCTCATCATCCTCATCATGACCCTCTGTGGAGTCACTGTGGCCACCCTCATCGTCATTGGCCGCCTGGCTGTCTCCACGGTAATAGCCTCCATCCTGGCTTCCCTGCACGGGGTAGTCATCGTCATCATCCTCTTCAAAACGGCTGTAGGAGCGCTTGCTGTACTCATCGCTCATCCGGTCCACTGAGCGGCCGACCTTCTTAGATGCTTGCCGCTTGACTTCCTTGGCAATGTCTTTGGCGCCCTTTATGAAGGCAGTCCGGTTTTGGTAGCCGTCTTCCATTTTAAAGGGGTTAAGATGAAAATGTGGTCAAAGATTTATAGGAGAGGCCACCTGAAGCTTCAGTTTGTTCAGGATAAACCTCACAGATTTGAAGAGATGTCAGTCACTTGACTGACAACAGGCTCTTTTTATATCTGAGAAGAAAAAAGAAACATAAATTAACCACATTTCTGGTGGCCCATTACAATGGAATAGTGGGCATACTGGTGACAGAGCCCCTCTGACCCCCTGGGCCCCTGTTTCCAATAGGCCCATTAATCCTGTGACTACAATAAAATACAAAAGTTGTTCAGCATCTGCAAAGAAAGTTATAACGACTACAAAAAGACGAGAAAAAAAGATGGAAAAATAAATTCCTCCAAAGAGACACAAAATTACTTCAAAGGGGTGCAAAATGACTACAAAGTGACACAAAATGTCTGTAAATTTTTTTTAAAAATGCTAAGGGAATATGACAAAGATGTATAACGACTACAAAAAGACACAAAACAATGTCAGAATGACTACAAAGAGATGTAAAGAAACTACAAAGAAATGTGAAATGGCTACAAAGAGACATCCACAAAAGACACAAAGGGGTGCAAAGTCACCACAGAGAGATTTAAAATGAGTACAAAGAGCAACAAAACAACCAGAGACACAAAATAACTGCATGATATAGAGATGCAAAATGTAAAAAGTAGCTACGCAAATTCAATGAGACACAAAATAGTCAAAAAAATGACTACAAAAAGATGTAAAACAACTACAAAGAGCTACAAAACAACCAATAAGACACGAAATAACTATAGAGAGACATTAAATTACACTAAGATGCTCAACATTACTTCAAATAGATACAAAATGACTACAAAGAGACACAAAAGCACCACAGTGACACAAAATGGCTACAAAGAAACATAAGACACCCACAAAAGACACAACGGGGTGCAAAGTCACCGCAGAGAGATTTAAAATGACTACAAAGGGCAACAAGAAAACTACAGACACAAAATGACTACAAAGAGCAACAAGACAACCACAGAAGCACTACAAAATGGTGCCAAGTGAATATAAAGAGGAGTGAAACGACAGCAAAGAGACACAAAAGGACTACAATGAGCAACAAAACAACCAGAGACACAAAATAACTGCAAAATGTAGAGATGCAAAATGTAAAAAGTAGCTACGTAAATTCAATGAGACACAAAACAGTCACAGTCTCAAAACAAAATGACTACAGACATAAAATTACACTAAGATGCACAACATTACTTCAGAGAGATACAGATAAAGAGATACTAAATGACCACAGAGAGGCACAAACGACTACAAAGGGCTGTAAAACTACATAGACCTACAAAATGGCCACAGGGAGACACAAAACAAGCACAAAGAGACACAATATGACTACAAAGAAATGCAAAAACCACAAGGATACAAAATGACTAGAAGAGAAGTAAAAAGAACACAGAGAGACTACAAAGTGTGTTGTTTGTTGTCATTTTGTTCAATCTGGGTGTCTTATATATGTCGGAGGGGGCTTTATGCCTGTTTCTTTTCCAGATGCATCTTTTCTTTTGAACTGACCTTTGTCCTTTTTTTCATTCACCTAACCAAACCACTTAACCAGCCTTTAATGATGTGTCTCCAGACTACACCTGTTGCATTTCCATATCAGCCCAGCATGTGTTCACTGCTGAGTCACAGATGGGCCCGAGCAGTAATTACAGGGCGAGACATCAAGCCTTGGTTGGCGAGAGTGATTTTTAATGGATGTGTCTTGGTGCGGAAATGCCCTGAAAGCCTCGGCTCAAGTTCATGGCGAAGCGCTACAGTACATGACCATGACTTAAATGTAATGTGACTGATATAATGCTCCCAAGGATCGGCCTTCACTGTTTGTGTGGCCATCCCACAACACACATTAACACCTTGTCATTATTTCTTTCAAAGTCTGAACACAAAATCCTGCACTAGAATGGAAGTCGTTGAGTTTAAGTGATTAGGTAATTCATTAACGATATTGAAGAAAACTAATAAAGTAGACTTTGTGAATTAATTGATTAAAGCCGTAAACGTTCCTTAAATTAAAAAGCGGACAACTGCTGATTTAGTGGAGCTGTGTACTAAAACAAATGAGGCTTGAAATGAAGAAAAAGAAGCCGGAAAACTGATGTCAATTTCAGCTGTCTGCTACATCTCCTTTTGAGATAAGACCATTCATAAGGCACTGACTCGTGTAGCTCACTGACGATAACCACATCCATATGCTGTTGTAATATCACTCTGTGTGCAATGAGTGGCCACGCAATAAAACGTGTCACTTTGATTTTGTGGTGCAGTGAAACAAAAAGAATGAAAGATATCACTGCAACGCTCATTTTGACCCCTGTTTCCAAAATGCAGTCTGACGGGTAATAATGGGCTGACAGGGCTTTAAAAATCTGCCAGGTACATAGTATATAAGAGGGCTAGAGACAGTCAGCCACAAGACAAAACCTATTCAATTTTTTGATCTTTATTTGTTTTTTTCTTTTTTTTCTCAAAGTGTGAAAACACTGATCTATTGTTGCCATATTCAAAGATTTAAGGCCAATCAGACAAAGCCACCCCAGTCTTAAAATTTACAGAAACAAAAATTTAGTAGTGGGATCCTCAGTGAAAGCTGCAGGCTAAATGTTTGTTTCATGATGATGTTGTTTAATCATACCAGTGAAACCAAAGTCTTGCTTGTTTAGTGGTGCCATTAGGACCAAAATCTCTTGGTTGCTGTAAATTAGTGCATCATAAGTAGGTAGTAACTATGTTTAAAAGCCTAGTTATCTACAATATACAGCCTTTATACTGATGTTTTTCATTTGTTTATGTTAAATTTAATTCAAACATTATCTCCAGCCTCTGATCCGTCACAGTTGGCATGATGAGCAGATTTACTGGCACAGATCAGAGCAACCCCACAGGGCTGGTCGGCCAGGCTAAACTGTAGGACACTAACCTAATAATATCTCAGACTCGAGCACTTACAGGCCTGTAATCACTATCCCTTACAAACATGAGCAGAGGTCTGAGGGGCCTGTTCTCAACAGCAGAGATGTTGACTTGTCACAGCAGAAAAAGCATAGGTGTTAATATTAATAATGAATATTGTTCTTCCTACTGTGGCAAGGCCAATAAGCAAGGATAGCTGATAGGTGTGCAGGACAGTGTAAAGAGGACTAAATACTGGTAAAACGATCAGGCTCTGTCAGCTTGATCTCATTCCATACTCATCAAATACCGCCACTTGGTCAGTGAGTTCAGCGTGAGACACTAACGCACAGAGGCACCTTTCATAGAGGTATGACACGGGTTCAGTTTGAAACGGTGCTGGCAAAAACATAATATAGAGGAGCTGGAAAATCCCTATAGGTTGGGAGTGAAGGAGGGTTAGTCCAATATGCCCCAGGCTTTTACCCAGGAGCCATGCATCTAATTAGCTGTAACTGTACATTTCTTGTGAAAACAACTGTATATGAAACAACACAATAAATTTAACAGGCATAATTTGGCAAGCCGTCCTAGAACGTCAGCAGCAGACACAGAAGGATACCTAGCGAGTCTTGTGTAGACCTTAACGGTGACCAAGCAGTAATATTAGATAGATAGATAGATAGATAGATAGATAGATAGATAGATAGATAGATAGATAGATGCACAGCTACCTTGCAACCTAATGAATTAATGCAACAGGTAAGCTACAAATGCGTTCCTTTAATTCCTGTTTTTATCTATTTTTTCCACAAATACCAAAAGTGCAAAGGCAAACACAGGGCAGACTCAAAACTTAAACCCACTTTTCTCATTTTGTTCATGTCGTCAAGTTGACAGCACGTCTACAGCTCCCTGCAGCCTGCATCACACGGCCCTGTCAGTAATAAAGAGCAGGCAGCTCTGAGGAAGAGGAGGATGAATGTTATTGCTCTCTGGTTTGAGCAATCCCTTTCTTAGGTTTTATTTTCTCCCCATTCCAAAAAAATCAATCAGCATCATCTTTCCTTTGCAAGACCAAACAGGGCAGATAGCCATCACATCATATGCACACAAGCGTATTAACCCTTTGAAACCCAGAGGACATCGCTTTTCTCGTGCTGCTTTCATATGCCTTTCGCAAGTATATAAACCTTTGAACCTTGAGCACATTGGTGCGACTTCATTAAAATCATGGGAAAAACACAGCAAATAACTAGATTACAAATGTCTCACAAACTGACAACTCAGTAGATTTGGAAATTTATTTTTTAAAAACTTAGAGTAAAAGAAAAAAAAGCTATATAAACTATAAAACCTATATAATTCTCATAATATTTAGATCAATTAATTAATCAGTTATTAGAATATTTAAGGATTTTTTCCAGGTCATTTGTGGGTTTTTTTTTCCTTTTTTTTTTTTATTTATTTGTTACTGATTTTTCAGGTAATTTTCTTGCTTTTTTCATACTAATTGTTTGGTCTTTTTTTCTTTCGTTGCTCATTGCTTTCTTACCTTGTTTTTGAGAGAATTCAAGCCAATTTGCTCAGTTTGCAAAAGGTTAAAGCACCGGGGTTTATATCAGAATATGAAGATGGAGTATCTGGATAAATCGAGATAGCATCATTAACGACAAATGAAAATCACAAAAATCGCTCTCTCAATATCATGCTCTACCAGGCTTATTCATAAAGGGGCTGTGGGCTAATATTTGTGGTGTTTTGGTGACTTCTAGGGTTATTTTTCAGAAGCAACAATTGCAGTTGCAGAGAATGATTAAATCTGTGCAAATTTAAGCCTCCAGTTCAGTCCTAATCATTGATGTTGAGAGGAAAAAAAGGCCTTCTCGCTAACAGGCCAATTTACACAGCCCACAAATACAGCCGGATTAAAATATGAATCTGACATAAATAGCACCCGATTGTATGCTCGCGTGCATCCTGACATCTGTGCTCATTCTTAGAAATTACACTGCCAGCAGCTTGTCACGACTTGGATTAGATTATAGGCCGATTCACAAAATCGATCTTAATTGCTGTGTGAAGCAAACGGTTGCAGAACACGCCCATCGCCTCTTCCTTTTTATGTCTTAATGCAAAAAATATATAATAAAGGCTTTATAAGACGTCATCATCCGTTAATTCATATTATACTCACACTCACCTTTATTCCGGCGATGTGATTCCCTCTTCAGCCCGGAGATGGTGATGAGGAGGATGAGGAGGAGGATGAGGATGAGGATGCGTACGAGGCTGTTGCTGTGAACCGAGTGATGATGATGCTGTGCGGTTTGGAGGAGAGAGAAGCCCACGCCATCCACACTCACTCAGTGATGTGCAGGGGTCCCCTCCCCCAATGCAAACCCTCACGAGCGCACGGGCACATTAACGCCTTCATATCTGGAGGGGTTTGGCGAATTTCTGCACACATTTCCTCCAGTTTTGCACACGCGTTTGCCGCTTTAAGCTCGTGAAATTTACGTTGTTTTTCACATCTAATTATACTATGAGCATAAAATGTTAAGAATTTAATATAAACATGTTATACATGTGTACCGTCGCACGCATGCGTGCACAAACACGTTATTCTCATCCGTCTGCTTTTTTACAAATAGATTGTCTGTACACATGAATATCAAATTGTGCGCACAGACAACACACACGTGCATGTACACCTGACTCCTGTTGCCATGCCAACCACTTGCCATATTCTTGATCCCTTCTGCTGCATCAAGACCTGCTATGTAGAAACGTGAGCTTTCCTCAGACAGCGTGATGTCATCATCTGTGGCTCACCATTCAGATAAAATTTCTCTATGAATGTTAGAAATAGTCATAATTTTAGTTGTTTATGTTTGTCTTAAGACTGTGTAGTACTACAGTCTGCAGATGGCAGGGCCGGTTCTAGACTTTTGGGAGACCAAAGCAGGATTTGGTGTGTGTGCCCCCATCATTGTAACAAGTTGTGTTGTAACCTCACAGTTCATCACAGTTCATTTGCTGGGATCCTTCAATAAATAGGCAGCAGATGTTCTTGGTGGCAAATAGTTAACAAGGATGTTAACAATGTAGCCTCTGAGCCAACTCAACAATAATACATCCATGGTCCAAGCCTATGTAAGAATTTATATACAAGAAGAAGGGCCTTGGAACCAATTCTAATGTAAGAGGAAGCCAGTGCAGAGTTTTGAATGAGCTAAAGCCTCTCATTGGTGTTTTTTTGGGAGGCCAGTAAAAAAAAGTGAATTACAATGATCTTGTCAGCTTGAAATAAAGGCATAACTAAGTTTTTCAACATCTACGTGCACAGGTTAGCAGACTGGAACACTTACACTGTAGCGCTGTCGTTAGATGGTAACCCTGAGCACACAGGTAAATAGGAACCAAGGATGCAGAAGCAGTTCTTGAGGCCAGGGACAGAAGGCTGGTGCCTTTACTACGAATCAGATGAAGAAGGCGAGTCAGAGGAAGGCAATGTCGGTAAAGGGAGTGACTGTGAGGTTGGGGTATAAATGCTGGCAGAGAGGTATGGGAAACAGGTGAGCTGAATTGTCTTGATGAGGAGGATGTGGCTAGTGCTAAAGAGCCAGGGTGAATGGAAAATTACTGACTGAGAGCTGGGAGCCTGACTGTGCAAAAAGAGCAGGTGACCAGAATTGTGATATCTTTCTCAGGATTTCTTGTAAAAAAAAACCTTCTAAATACTGTAGGTCTATTATTATTTGTGGTGACACCGTAAATTCAAAACAGGTTGAATGATCCACCATGCAGGCATGAAAGGACATGACATATGGTTGTTGCAATATGAAAGAATATCACAACTTTATAAAAAGTACCCTATGTGAAATTCACATGATATGAGTTGTCTTGACATGGTTGTCAACATAGAGATGTTTGAGCTGATGGCCAGCTGCTAAAGGTGTTAACTCCATAAACAGTGCTGAACAATGGCAACAGTGCTGGCAGAGAAAGGCAGGACCTCGAGGGTTAGCACTACACTTCTGCAACAAAGCCATCCTGATATCAGCAGTAAACGCTGTGTAAGCGCAATGCCAAGCAGAGGTTAAATTTGGAGCGTTATTCAGCTTAGAGAAACTAGCATAACATGGTTAGTACCACTGGAGTTCTCAGCTCATCTAGTTTCAAATGATACCAGTATCATCACTGTGGCTTTAAATCTCAGCTGGTATACCCTCTTAAAGACAGGAAGGTCAGCCCTCAATTAATGTGATAAAAATTTAAAAAACAAAAACGCTAATAAGTGACTTCAATTGCATTGTGATTTGTGATCAGTGGGTTAATAATGAAAGCCCTATATCTATCTGTCTATCTGTCTATCTATCTATCTATCTATCTATCTATCTATCTGTCTGTCTGTCTCTGTCTATCTATCAGACTCTGTCTATCTGATAATCTCTCTCTCAATCTATTAAGATATAAACAATGAATGCAGAGAACACATATTATGCTTTAAAACACTGCTGCTGAGCTTGTTTTGTTGCTATTTGTTGGCAAAAGAAAATGTTTTGTTTGGGAAGTTCATTATTAATTTTGTTAAAGTCTAATGTTCATTTATAACTGTTTTATAGAGGGGTTCCCAGAGACTAGGGGGCCTTAAGCAGTTGATTATATTCCTTAAAGGATTGGGTTGGCTGTGCTCACTTTAAGGACTGCAAGAGAAATGAAACTGAAACATTTTTGTGTTGCATTCCCACCACTGCCATGTTCTGGTGTTATGTTGCCTTTCTCTTACATGTAATACAGCTTACACTTTAGTTTAT
This sequence comes from Plectropomus leopardus, assembly GCF_008729295.1. NCBI lineage: Eukaryota > Metazoa > Chordata > Actinopteri > Perciformes > Serranidae > Plectropomus > Plectropomus leopardus. Next base: position 21,694,030 of record NC_056480.1, on the reverse strand, counting down.
CTTAAAGACTCTTTTATACAAATAATAAATAAGTCAGGACAAAGTTTTTGAAAACATGAAATACCCATGCTGCAAATCACAAATTTACATGCTTTATTGATTGTATAGTCTTTATTCATTCAATTTCTGTTTATAAGAGAGATGGTTTAATGTTTCTGAGCATACAAATTTATATTTTAAAGAAAATAGACAGCAAGAGTCTTACATATAGAAAGAGATCATTATTATTATTATTATTATTCTATGGTCTCACACAACAGATGCTTTGCTTATATGAATTTAAGCATGAAACATTTAAACTCTTCAGCAAGCCAAGCTCAGCTCCTTCCACAGATGCCTAGCTGACAGGCCTGGCAAAGACTCGGCTCATGCTGACTTCTGATATCCAGAGGGATAAAAGATTTGCTCCCTCTTCTCTGTGGCTTATCGTAGCATTGTATCCTTATTTTCTCCACCAGATTATCCAGGAGGATGTCAATGTTGTCGTCGTCGATGCTGGGCTTCACCATCGTCTTGCAATTATTGCAGCCCTGATTGAGGGGCCTCACCTTGACGACACCCTTCCCATTTTCCAGGTGCATATGGAAAACCACGGTCACCACGTTGGAGGGCCAGGCCCTCCAACACGTGCAATTAAACCTTGAAAATTGAAGAGGGCCCATGTTAAAGAAAGTTTAAATTGGCCCTTTTAAAAAAATAAACTCTTTCTCTTATCTGCTGTTCAAGTGTTGACAGTCTAAAACCCATTTTCCTACCAATGAGATTATTTCCTTTCTCGATATAATTCTAACTGCAACAACTGAGTCACAGACATGGAAATAACTTACATTGATTTCCCTAGCCTGACTTTATCATTGGTTTACATTGTGGAAGCAGTTTTTGTCCCTAAATCAGACATATTGTCATCCACACTAAGTATACATACATCAACAAAAGCCCTAATAAACTAAATGCAGTCACAAAACTATCATATAAATAAACCTAACTATACACAAAGGTGATTTTTCCAAGATCACTGACCTTGCACTTGTATTCTTGATGCACTGCATCCAGCCAGCATTCAGGCGGTCAGGAACAATGCTTTCATCAGTCTCCAGACGCCAGGAGTCTCCCCGAATCCTCCGAAGATTATTTGCTTTAATCCGAAATAGATTTGTCCACTGTGATTCAAATTGTGCCATTCTGATGCCAGTGGTGCTGTTTGCTGAAGAAGAGTCAAAGCACTAATAGCTGATTTGTGCAGTATGCCAGCAGCTGACACTGTTGACAATAAATAGTTTTGGGGATAATGACATTTAAAACTGGTTTCCTTAAGTTTCGGATTTACACTGGCACTTCAATGGAATAATAGGGAACAATAGGTCTACTTCACCTGGGGCAGATGTAAAGCATAGAAAGAAAATTAGTCACTAGAATGTCTCATAACCAGATCGCCAACTTGTACACAGAAATGAAGAGGAAGGAAAGCCCATATATGGAAAATGGATTCCTGTGTTTGGGTAGTTTCAACTTTTTACTCACTAACATATCAGACAGTTTGAAATCACTGAAACAAGACTGCTGCCTTTATGTGGTTATAAAAACTAAATATCTCAGGACATCTGTCAAACTTGCAGGGATTTGATGAAAACTTGAAGGATAAAAGTATTTTTAGGAGAACTGCAGGTTTTTGCACTTTGTTGTTGGGTGTTACCCGCTGTCCAAATTGACAGGCTTGGGTGGTTCATGTGAGGGAGGAGATTAGGATACTCTGGTCTTAAATAAAATCTTGTGTACCTTGTGTACTTTTCATTTCATTTTGTAGGAGCATTTTCTTTTTTTGCAGTTTGAAAATATTCTTACTAGTAATCCTGCATTTTGATGACTTGAGTAGTTAAGTATCTTTATAAAAATATACTTTCAAAATTTCTTTATAATGCCAAATGTCTACTTTCAGAGCATTTTACATATAATGTTGGATTAACCTGCTATATTTAACCCATAAACATTTTAATGTAATGAGCTAGGTGGAGTAACAAACTGCTGTTATGTGCTACTGAGCACTAAAAATACAAGGACAACTACTGTCCATACAGCCATTACATTCAACAGAAATATTCATTATGCTTGATCACTAGTGCTTTTGCTGACTCCACTGAATGTTTACCATAAACACCATCAAACCAAAACTTCCACCTTTTACCAACAGCACACATTTTGACTGTAGTCTAACATGTCAGTGAAACCACAGGTGGAACAAACAACATTACTAATGGCTCCATTTAAATGAAGTCAGTAACTGAGTCAGCAGCCAGCGAAACAGGGCCCTAAAATAGAAACAGCTATTATCAATCACACCTTTACTCTCCCTTCTATGACATATCAAAATGTCTGCCATGAATAAGGCTTATTACCATGAGACTGACCACGCACAGGTTAATCATCACAAGTTATATTTGTGGGTGAGAAAGAAAAAAAATCCCAAATTTGTACTAAAATTTTTATTCACCAAAGGTCTTCATCTGTACAATGACCAAAAAAAATACAAACAGGTGGTTAAATTATTCTCACTAGTTCAAACTTGAGCAGATCTTCAGATGTTTTTTTAAAAAAAGAAAAATGAGAGCCCGTCTCTGCAGCTGGGGGTGGATTACGGCGGCATTGGTGCTCTCAAGGGAACGCGGGGTGGGACACCGGGGGGCCTTGGAGGCATTGGAGGTCCTCTCTGGAAGCCAAAAGGAGGAGGACGAGGAGGGCCAGCACCGTAGCCGGGTGGAGGCATGGGAGGAGGAGGCCCTCTCATACCTGGAGGAACAGGGTGACCTGAGAAAGACACAACAAGAGGGTCGTGACATGACGAAATCTTAACCTTTGACCAGAAGCTCTCAACACAGTAAACTAAGTTTCAGCGTTTTAAATAAGAATCATAGGCAGGAGTTCAGAGATGTGGTGAATAATAAGCATTTTGGAGACTGCTGGAAAAGGAAACATTAGTTTAATTATCTATAACATATTCTGGCTTTTTGGCCCTTCAATCGAGCCCCTGCAACACTGCAACCCTGAACTGACATTACCCAGAGGAGCAGCAAGTGAGAATGCAAATATCTAGATCAGCTGGACTGGAAATTAAACAAACTTTAACCTGCCAGTGCCCTAAAACAAAGTCCGTACAATGTCCAGCTGAGCCCATGAGTGAATAGAGCAGGTCATTGTACAGAGAACTCACAGCAAGCCAGCGGCAGGGGTGGGAATCACCAGAGGCCCCGTGATACGATATTATCATGATACTTGTGTTACGGTACAATATTAGTGTGATACAGTAATGATTTATATCATTTTAAAAATTCAAACTTGGCATCCATGTATCTACATTATTGCCAAATAAATTATTTCCATGCTATACTGAATCACATTTTCTGCCACTCCTAGACAGTGGGTGTATTGTTGATGTTTCGATCATGCAAATAAGTGCTCTGCATGGGCTTGAAAATTAAGCCCATGCCCATGAACTGCTCATGACATAGTGGTGTGTATCCCATGACTCAGTCAGTGCATCAGCATGGAACAAAAAAAAATTGCACCGATTTACATAACAATGCATTCAAGCGCTATTCAGTAGAAATGAGTACCAGAGGAAGGGAAGTTATCATGATGTTTATTTGAAGAATAAATTTGTTAATGTTTTCACAACAATATAAAACAGATATTAGAAAGGGAATTATGGTATATTATATGTAGTAAAAAACACTTTTGAAGCATTTTAAAAACACAGTTTTAATGTGAAAGAACCTTATCTTAAAGGTTGTTTCCTCAATTTGTATGATTGAATTTTTACTCGTTTAAAGATAATGTAAAAAAAGGACTAAATTACATTTCATTTCTATTTTTATCATTTCTTTTTTGTCCCTGGTGCAAAAGCTGGAATAAATACTGCAAAAACAAAATAACACCACCACCAATAGTCCACTGGTACTGGCCCAGAATTTCACAATTTTACCCCGTTTCCCTCATGATTGTCAACTGTCTACTGTTTCTTCTTTTCAGTATTAAAGTTAGACATTGATGAAGGTGTTCTTTAAAAGTTCATCGTGCTAAGACAACCCAGCAGGCCCAACCATATTGGCTAATTTTACATGGTAGTCATAGCAACACAAGCCAGTGTGCCAATACTGAAAACATGACACATTTGTAGAGGGATGATTATTGATATTTCGGTTGTATTATCACAGACAATAATATTTTGAGGCACTTCTAAGCTTTTATTTGACAACACATTTTTGAAAAACACCACGGTGCTTACCCATGGGAGGTCCATATGGTGCTCTGGGTGGCATGCCCATAGGAGGGGGAGGGGGCATGCCAGGGGGTGGTGGTGCCCGTTGTTGATTTGATCCTGGGGGAGCAGGAGGTGGAGGCACCATGCCAGGAGGACCAGGAGGGGGCATGGGCATCTGAGGGATACCTGTGCAACAGAAACAATTTAGTCTACAGGCGCGCTCGAACAAGGAAATAGTCTTTACGAGTTTTAACATGCACGACAAAACCTGAGGACACATAGATCTGTTACATTTGTTTGTTAGTATGTTTTTGCAAAACTTCCCCCTTGCAGCCACTTTGAACAGGATGGATAAAATATCAAAACTTTTCCATGACTGTTCAAAGACCCAAAATATAATTTCCTTGACCAATAATGTGTAACAGGATCATTGCTCCATCTCAAGTTGCAGTACAATTTAAAGAAGTAGTCGGGAATAGCAAAGGCATCGAGACCAGTGATCATATCCTGTGAGAGTAATGTTAAGTAGATTGTCACAAGATAAAACTTAAGTTCTACTTAAGTTTACACTAAAGGGATACTTTGCTGATTTTTAACCAGCTTTCCATCAAAACAGTGTGGGCAGTCTGTGTCGATGAACTGTGGTGAATTTCTCTCTATCTAACTGGTTGTCTAGATATCCCTCCTCGCCCCACGGTGAAACGGATGGCAAATTTTATGTCAGCCAACAGTGTTTCACCAGTTCTCTGGCTTTTGCTCTAACTGCAGGCTGCAGTTACGCATTTTTGTAATACCTGCCAAACATGCCGCGATCGCAGACATTAAGGGTGTAGAGCTGGATCAAGACACTCACCCACACCTCTCTCTGTCTCTCAAACTCAAACTGAAATCTGGCCTAATGGTAAAAGTAGGCAGTGCTGCTTGAATATAAATCAAGAGTATGTTGCTGCACTGCCAACTTATGAGCTAAAATGTTTTTAGAAACATATTTAACGCCCTGTTCAGCTGTGTTGATAGCAAGAAATTGTAATCAGGGAATGAGTGCTACCTGCAAAGTGAAACCAGAGGGCAAGTTTTAGCCGACCATTTAACTGTATTACCAGATCCAGCCGACTGCCGTTGTATCACACGAACCGATACACATTACATCACCTCCCAGCTTGAGTGTTTATTGGTCTGGTACAGTGCACTGCATTCTGGTAGTTGTAGGTTTTCTACCTCTTGAGCAAATCTGTCACTTTTATTTGTTTTCTCTGGTCATCTAGCACCGGTTATAAAAGTATTTTTGTCTTTCGACTGCATAGATGGCCTAGTTTTATGTGAGAACCCCCCTATAAATATCTGTGTAATACCCTTTTGATTAAATAACGTGATGACGTCAGTCGTGGGCGTTAACTCCTTAGATATCATACCAACAGCTGTATGAGGATACACTGATTCATTTCAGAACACACAACAGAATTCCACAAGTTTTCCAAAACTTTCTAGGATTTTACTCATTCAATGGCTTTCGCAGGCCTAGAAAATTAAGTTGAGAAATTCCATGACTTTCCCAGGTTTTCCATGACCATGGGGACCTTGTGCGAACACACTGGAATCTTTAACAAATTATTACCTGGATGCATGCTGCCAGGAGGGAAAGGTGGTGGTCCAGGTGGAGGTCCACCACCGCCGCCCTGTGGGACTGGTGCTCCTGCATTTGGAGGCATGGCCATCGAAGGGGGCATTGCTGGAGGCATCGATCCAGGTGGAGGAACGGGAGGAAAAACAGGAGGAGGCATGCCTGCACAGAAACAAGTGGAATTTACAAGTGGTTATTTTTTTATTCTCACAGTACACAAAGTCAGGCTGTCTGACTGATGAATTAGTTACACATTTTAATCTTCTATGCCATTGTTATATATTTCAAAATTTCATAAGTGTCTCATAAAAGGGGCTCATTTGTCAGCTGATCACTTTCAGTTACAGACATCATCCCCCAAGATTAAATCAAATCAATCTCATTATCACCTGCTGATTAAATATGCACCATTCAGAGGAGCTCACTTCCTTTTCCCAAAGAGTTCCACTTCATCTCGCCGCGGGTAATAAAAACCTGTTATCTGCTCTCATGGACACTCACCACAATCAACTGCCCAATCTATAGCCATTAATCAGAGGCAGCTGCTGTATATGGAATATGACAGAGTATTATAGGAGACACACATTACACCACTGATTAGTTTTGGGAAAGAAAAAGTCCAGAAATAACACATTAAGATGTACATGTATAACTGTAGCACAAACTCAGCTATTTGCACCTTGTTAGGATGAGTTTGCTGCAGAAATCATATCTTTGTCACATTCAAGAAATGTAACAGTGGAAGGCACAAAAAAGTGAATGCAGCCAGTAGTGCAATTCCCATTCTGCTTGTATTGCAAACCAAAGATAAGACAATCAACTTGGGGCTGGGCGATATTACTTAAAATTAACACTGTATAGTATAGTATATATAGTATCTCAGTATTTTAAAATTTCCTCTAAACTACTGTAGACTACAAAAATACAAAACTATTAAATTGACCACAGTTACATTAAAGTTCAATAAAGTTGCTACTGTTGTAATAAAGCTAAAAAAACACTGTTACAATAAAGTTACATAAGATACCGTTATAATGAAGTTCAATAAAATGTTGTCGCAATTAAGTTACATAAGGAATTGTTTTAATGAAATAAATCAAAGCCGAACCACTGGTGCTTTTATTTTGAAGCACCCAGGTCATCTAAGGCCAGAAATGTTTTTGCTATGAACTTGAAGCTTCTGTTCAACAGTTAGATGTTATCAGTTAGTAGAAAGCAAAACTGTTACCTTAATGCCTTTAAACAAGGTAATTTATTCACTGCGAGTGGGGAAAAACACTAACAGTTCTTGACAATTTTTACTCGACGTTCACGATATATTCATTTTACACCCCCACGTGGAACAATTAGCGATACATCAAGTATATTTAATATAACGCTGATCTCTTACTACAATACATTATTTTTTCTGTGAGCATATGACCTTAAATTATCACCTATTAAGTTATTATTAATGGTAACTTTCTTCAACTGCTGATAAATAACAAATAGTGGTTGAAAAATCTTCAGCATTAGACACAACAATAATGTACAAAGTAATGCATAAAACATGACATTTTGTCCGATGAAAATATTGAATTCCCTATGTCAATTATAGGAGAAAACACTGAGTGGAACACATGGAAGTCAATCAACATATCATTACAATAATCGATTTGTTTTACTAACCAAGTGTGGCCAGTTTTCTTGGCAATTTTGTGTTTTTTCTCTGCATGTGAGATTTTACTGTCTGGATTCCCATCATGATGTGTTTAAGAGGAGGAACATGGTGGATTTTAACAAAAAAACAGTTTTTTTGAAATTCATAAAATCCTACTCTCCATGAGTGCTTCTCATTTTGATACAAATTAAGGCTTTATTTACAGATTAATGAATGTATTGCCTTTAAAAACTTTTTAAGGATCCGTGTGAACCCCGTAATGGTTAAAAACGGTAATGTCTGATTAAAGTGAGAGAGAGAACATCTTACATGTTTTACCGTCTACTGTGTGTAACCACGGTACTTTGGTCATACCTGGCATGGGCATCGCAGTTCCCATTGCAGTCAGAACCGGTGTCGGAGCACTCGGTGGTGGTGGAGCGTCTGCAAACAGCTGATGCGGCCTGTCTGCCTGAGAGAGAGGGTTTTGTGCAGCCAGGAGTCGCTCTGCAGCCGAGCCGTGTCGCTCTCCTTTGGAGTCCTTCTTGAAGGCGTAGGACACCGTGATGGGCCTGTTACAGAGGTACTGGCCATTCATGGCCTCAATGGCGGCATCTGAGGCGTCAAAGCTTGCAAAATTGATGAAAGCATAACCCTTAGAGTTGCCGGTGTCTGGGTCTCGCATGATCTTTGGCGTCTGGAGGATCACGCCAAAGGCACTGAATGTGTCATAGAGCAGTTTCTCATCGATCTCTGGGTCCAGATTACCGATAAAGATGTTAGCACCCACATCCAGGTTTTTGTTGTGCGCTGATGCCTTGTTAACTCGAATGGGTTTGCCGTAGAGCTTTATCATATTCATGATTTTGATGGCATAGTCAGCATCCTCTTCACTAAGGAACTCGACAAAGCCATAACCTGAGAGCGCAAGTGAAAACATTTTTCCATGATTGTTATTTATCTGAAGAAAATAATTTAATCGATGCAAAAGATTTAGAGGGTTTTTTTGGATAGTTTTAGAGAATTTTCGTTGATACTCACCTTGATGCTGGCCTGTCACTCTGTCTTTGGGCATGTGTGTGTTGACCACAGGACCAGCCTGAAGGAAAAGCTCCCATAGTAACGGCTCTGACACTTTCTCGTCCAAGCCACCGACATACACAGTGGCGTCTGAAAAAATAAATACAAATTAAAAATAAACGTGTATGGAAATGATCTTAGATGTCAAATTTCTAAGAAAAAAAATAATGACATGGCTTTGTTTGTCTTTGCTTAAAATAATTTTAAATTAAGTAAGCTGAATTTGTTTTCTGATAGCACACGATATGGAAAAAGGGAACACAATTTTAAAAGGAAAAACAAAATTCAAAACAAGGAAGATGACAACGGGAAGGTGAAACAGAAAGCGGTACAAGGGGGGAGAAAAATAAGTAATTTAAGGGAGAGCTAATTAAGTAAAATGCATTTCTATTAATCATTTTTATTTAATCCCATCACAACCATTTCTGAACTATCCATATCTCACAGAATAAAATTAAGTTGAATTTCAGTAGCTAAGTATAAATATATACATAAACAATAAAAGTAACAAAGAAGCTCATTGTTACTGCAAGCACTGAATGAAAGCTTTGTAAAATGAAGTTAAATATCCTTTTGAGATTACAGCTGGAGGACACGACATAGACTTTTAGAAAATATATCAAGTATAATACATAATTAGAAACCCTTATATTTGAATATGAGGTACGTAACTTATGTGTCTTTCCTGAAATATCTCATAAGATCCGAATAATAAACTGTCTTACCTTTTATTGACAGATCTGGATAAGTTATCAATGATTAGCTGTCTAATCCACCTGGATAACCATAATACTATTAATAACTTCTATAGATTATCTTCCTAGCTGTGTACAAGTCCCCGAAGCGACATCTGAATTATCAGTGCAGTGACAAAAAAAATGCAGTTTACATCATTAGCCTGCTAGGCTAACTTTAGCTGTTAACCAACAGGACGTACCTCCGCTTCAAACATGCTCACAACAGCCACCCTAACGTTACTTTACAATAATCAAATTCAATGCTACAAATAGGTCAGTTTGCAGAAAACGCGTCAAATACATTATAATAAAAACAGCTTCATTCAATTGCTAAATTAGCGGTAATGCGAGCTAACAACACCTCCATGTGATCAACCGGTTGTTAACCACGAACTGTGAGCTAACAGGACGGCCAGCGGGGCTCATATGAACAAGTTAAACCGTTTGAAGTGCAACCCACACGCAGATTCATAATTAGAGAGCACTGAAAGGCTGAAACAGGTTTAACAATGACAAAGTTACCTTGGTTTCTTTCTGAAATTGGTCCCGCTGCCATGTTGAATGAACAACGCCAGGCGAGCGTCCTTAGCCGGGGCCCCGCCTCTTCCTGTCCGTGTGCCGGAGGCGGAAGTAGTAAACTAAACTAAACTAAACTAAACTAAACTGAAATTAAATTAAATTAAATTAAATTAAACGCAAATAAAATATTTCTCACTTCATCAGGTAACTGGGAAATGTATGCAATATTTCCCCTTGTATGTTTTTATTATTTTATTTTTATTTTTCACTTTGTTGTTTAATATAACATTTCCTCTCATAAGCATGTATGCAGCATGTATTGCCTGGAACATTTGAAAGGATCATAGTTATGATATTTTTTTCTAGTGTTTTCCCCTTTTTTAGCCATTTTAAGTTAACTCCATAACAACACGGCCCAAGGCCAAATGTGTTTTAAAGCACACTATTGTTGTGTTTAGTGCAAACAATGGGTTTTTAAAATGTTTGTAAAAAAGCTCCCTTTTCATTAGTGTAAATTACATATGTATCATTAAAACTTTCCATATTATTACTATACTTACATGGTCTTAGTTGTGTCCTACAGTAAGCATTGAGATAAGTGAAATAACCAATTAAAAACATTTGTATGAGCCATTTTATTACATCATATAAATCTACTAAAAGTATAAACACTGAATACAAAATGTTCATAGAAAATACATACAATAAGGGCCTTCAGAAAGACTTTTATAAAACAATACTGTATAGAAAAATGAAACAAAAACTTAATCAACACATCATGCATCAAAGCCAAAAGATGAAAAGTCCAAGGGTTTTTTTTTTTGTTTATAAAATGGATAGCAAAAAAAAAAAAAAATATTGTTTAAAAAAGCCTTCATTGATAATGATCCCAAAGAAAGGTTAAAGGCATTTGTAAGAAGAGAACTCTGAGATTAATGGCTTGTGGTTGAAAATCACACTCGTAATACGCATCGAAATGAGTAACAAAACAAAACAATTCAAAATCTTCAGCCTCTGTAGCCAGCTCATTTAAATATTTGTTGAGTTTTTCCCCATTAATTACATTTCAGCTTTGCTAATCTCAGCATATTGGTTTATGGGACGATAAAATCTGTGACAAATTCAGAAAACATTAGCCTGAAAAAGAAGATGAGAGATTAAGAAGGTTCAATTGTGAGGTCAAAAATTTCTGTCTGTAACAGTTTAAAGGTCTGTTTTAACTTCTCAGTATTCACTGAAGAGAGCTGGAGGGTTTCTGCCGAGAAGACAAAATTACAAAAACATTTTTCTGCTTGTGCAGCATACATATTTTGCAGGCTGAGTACCAAACAAACAATATATAAGGATTATAAATGTATACCAAAGATAGTAAGATTTAATAAATCCTTCATAATCTAATGTCATGTAACTGTAACGTTTAGTTCAACATTTGGGGAAACATATTTAATTTCCATCTGGTAGAGAGTTAGACGAAAACAATGTCTATTTCATCTCTGTGCTGTGAATAATGAAGGGGCACTACACTCCAAAATCAAAATGACATATTTTTCTTCTTTTCTTTAGTGGTATTTATTTTATTTTTTATATTGGATATATCGGCCGTAGAGATGTCTGCCATCTCTCTAATATCATGGATATAGATGGCACTCAGCTTGAAAAACATCAATGTCTCTTTCCAGAAACCATGACCTGGTCACGCAAGACTTTGCTGTGAACAGTTTCATGTAGGAGCTATTTTCTTTCTACTGAACTACACCCGGCAACCGTATCAATGCACAGAAGGAAGTGTGCATCTTCTCATGGACAAAAAGTTTGTGCTCATGACAGTGCAAGATGTAACATTAATGAAGTTCTTCTCAGCTGAGCTGTAATGTTAGCTAGCTCCGTGGTGCTAGTTGGGCTAGTAATAGATGCACACTTCCCTCTGCGCAGTGATACAGTTGATGACGTGGGTCAGCAGAGAGAAAATAGTTCCTACACGAAACTCTTCACATCAAGGTCTGTAAATTATCTTGAGTAACCGGGTCAAGATTTCTAGAAAGAGACATTGCTATTGAGTTTTTCAAATGTTTTCTTTTTTTTTCTTGTGGCACTTTGTGCAGCAAAAGCCAAGTGCCATTATATTGGAGAAGGCAGACATCTCTACAGCCGATATCTCTAATACTCCACAACTCACAGCAAAACAGTCTAGATTGATAAATACTACTACAGGTAGGAGGAAAAAATATATATTTTTGATTTTTAGGTGAAATGTCCCATTAAGCTGCCTCAGGCAACTGCTTCCTGCCTTTGAAATAAGCTAACAGGCTGCTAGCTGTAGCCTTATATTAAATGGACGGACATGAAAATCCTATTAATGTTCTCATTTTACTCACCGCCAGACAGTGAGTAAGCAAATTTTCCTAAATGTCGAACCATTCCTTTAAGGTACTGTAGCAGTAATATAGCATGTAATCTAGACTTTTACCTTTACATGAAAACACTAACCAAACATTGTAAAGAAGAGTAGAATGTCTTTTAAAGACCTCACTGAATAAAATGAAGAGTTTTTTTTTTTTTTTTTTAAACATTTTTCAAACTGTTGCATGTTACCAATTTCATAAAGGCACAGTAATCCCAGGGAGGAGACAAAGCAATAAAATAATAAAGCTGGATCTGGCTTTAATCACACTCGAGCACTGCGTCTTTGTTTTCCCCAGATTTAGTGTAATCAGTTTCTGCTGTTAACAATCCGCCATTCAGCAGTGAGAATGAGCCCTCCTGCTGTTTAACTTGCATAACTCACTGCCCACATTTCCATCCAGCCAGAGCCGCACGTGATCAATTAAACTCTCCTTCAGACGGGGTCTTTAAAAGGCTACTCACTGAAACGCCTTCATCCGTATAATGTATTCAATACATTTTTGATACATAGAGAAATATAAAGATATCACATTTACAGTATAAATCAGGTCCTTCGACATAGAAACATTTTGAGAAATGCAAGTTACATACATTGTTATACACCAGCACTGCTAGCAAAAAGACTCTGCTCCCAGTATGTCAAAAAAAACAAACAAACATAAACCACCAAGTGCCAGGACTGGTTTGTATCGACCACAGTGACTCACACGTGATGAATCAGCTTGTTAAAAACAAAAGAGCCCTCAACTCATTTTTTGGCCTTCACGTTTTACCTCCAAACCGCTATTCGTTGTTTCTGCTGAGATCCAGACCGACATTTTTTATTCTACCAAGCAACAACTCACTCCTCTAAATGAAGCACGTGACAAATATAACCTGCGTCTAGGGCTGTACCGAACATCTTTTCTTTTTTTTCTTTTTTTTTTTTAAAAAACACACAAAGCTTCTATTGAGGTTTTCAGATGAAGTTTTAAATGTGGTTTTGGGGGATATATTAGCAGAAATGAAATCTAATATAATAAGTATATTTTCTTTAGTGTATAATCACCTAAAATTTATAATCACTCTGTTTTTGTCGCCTCACAGTGAGACATTCATATCTACAAAGAGAACGGGTCCTCATCTGCAGAGATTGACATGTTGCACCGCCATGTTTCTACAGTGGCCCAGAATGGACAAACCTAATACTCCAGATAAGTTCATTTGCATTTTCACATTGACGACCATAGTTAATGCTCCTCTGCAGCAAGAGCGGCAAAATAAAACAACACTGACATTCTACTGTCAGACTGAATTCAGTGTTTGTTCAGATCTGATCACCTGACTTTTCAAGGACTCGAGGAGAAAATAAAGAAACGTTTGTGACGGCAAACAAAATGTTGTCACACATCCACACATTATCAGTATTATGATACATAAACAACTACAGTAAATTAATTTGTCATTACATGTCACATGTCACGTGAAATGTTATCCACAGAGGATAACTATAACAATTTTAATACACAAAATTTTTTTTTAATGATTTTCACTAATTCCATGACTTTTCCAGGTCTTGAAAAATTTGTATAATAAATAAATGTAATTCATGGTGCAATTTTTTTTTTGAGAGGCTAAATATCAACAAAAATGATTTGAAGAAGAATACTTTGTCACTTGAAAACATGTTTATGTATTTGTTGTACAGTTGTGTATTTTGGAAAATATCAAATCTAAGTTTTTTAATGAAATTTTAACATTTAGATTTTTTTCAACATTTTTCTCTGGAAATGTTTGAGACACATGAGTTGGACACAAACCTCCACAGCTACCACAGGAGTCTAATCCTACATATACTACAAGACTTATAATATTTGTGTAGCTTATTCCTATCTGCGACTGTTCAGAAATACCTGGTTTGAACAGAATGAATGGACATAATAAAAAATGCTGCACAGCATACGATTTAGAATTTAAATGTCAACATTATGAAGAAGCTTTGAACTGTTCGGTACAGCCCTACATGTCTCACAAGAGCATTTTAATCATCTATATGTCAAACGGCGTCGATTCGCAGGTCCTTTAGTTGATAGCTCACTGAAAATATACATTCAGCTAGTGTCACGGTCACCAAGCATAAAATGAACACTAAAATAACTGTGGAAAGCCTTCACAAAAAAAATAAAACATAGTGATGGTTAACTATCTGATTAAAAAAAAACCCTGAGCTGCTGTCAGAGCAATCAGTCACCTGCTGACATTTTAGCAAAGTACCCCAAATTATGACATGAGCCGATAGGTATGTTTCAATTCTTACTTGAATTTGAGGTTGCAATTTCCACATATTTACACTATTATCCACTTCTGTAAACCAAATAAAAGGTTATGTGCCTATTATGGAAGAGTTATTACTGTTTTTGTGAAGATATTTGAATTATTAACAGGCACAGGGTACTTGTTCCAAAGGTTAGAAGACCCATATATTTTAACACCTTCACTTGCCGGAGTTCAGAATAGTATAAGCAAATAAAAACACCAAAACATGACAGAAACAAACTTCAGAATGATCAAATGTGTTGGGTTTAAGGGGTTTATGTCCCGTACATTCACTGATGAAAGGCAGGCTGTGTTTAATAATAATAACGAAAAACATGTAAGCCCCAGTCTGCTGGAATGCCAAGAAAGTTTACAGGTAATTTTAAAAAAGGCCTGTTGTCCTGTAATCCCTAGGCACAAAGAGGTAATGGCTATAGCGGCGAGTGTTTGTTCTATGGACGGACGTGCATACTGTAAGTCAAGGCCTGATTACCTGGTCATCATAACAAAACACAAGAAACCTAAAAGGTCAGACGAAGCGCCTGCATATCTATGACGTGATCAATACTGTTACCAGGAATCCTGCGGAGTGTGAAGGCATGTTTCCATGATGGACGGCAGCTTTAGTGCGAGGGCAGGGTGGCAGTGTTGGCCGCGTTGAGTTGGCCCACAGCTAACATCAGGATGTCTTTCTTCTCTTTGTAAAAACGCAGTTCTCTGCCCGCGAGCCTGGCGTCCTCCAATTCTCGCTCCGTCGACGCCACCTCTTGAGCGATGGTGCCCGCCACGCTCTGTTCTCGGTTCACCCAGTCGGCGGCCATCTGAGTGCGCATGTCATCGTCCAGAGCCCGGTGGGAATAGTGAGCCAGCACTTCCTGCAAATGCGACAAGAGAGAAAGATAAGGGGTTTTGCCAACTTGAGATAAAGTGAGGTTCAGGGTTATTATCGTACAGTTTATTATCGTCCACACCACGGCAGCAACAACTATAACCATAACTAGAACTAACGATGTGAGCATCTACACAGATGAAGGATAACATCTGTACACAGCAGCACAGAGCACACGCTACACACTCCATTAGGGGTCGATGGATTATCAGCCTGGCCTATTATTGGGGCCGACATTTGGGATTTCGCTGATTATCTGTATCGGCGTTTTATTTTAATTATCTCAAATTAAATTAATTAAATAAAAAGTGCAAAAGAAAGCGTAAGCATGGGAGTAACTTTTACTTTGTAAAAACTCACTCAACTGTTTTATGTATTTTTTTTATTTTCATTTTTTATAAAAGAGGATTTTGGGAACTTGCTGTATATACTGTTGAAAGTTTCAATTTTGCTATATTCAAAATTCTAAATTTTTATTGTAAATGCAGATCTGTTCCTAATATTGGTTATTGGTCTCATTAAGTACTAATACTTGGTATTGGTCCTGTAAAACCAATATCAGTCGACCCCTACTACAGATTATTTTTCAATCTTTTCAGTAGCCTGTTAGAATTTAAGAAGCTCTTCTTCCACAGTGATGTTTTCCAGCTCACTGCTGCTTTTTGGCAAGAAACAAAAATGTTTAATTTGTCTGGACCAATCACGGCATGTCGGGAAAGATTTGAAACAGGAATCTGTTTGTTTAGAAAACTTGATGAAAAGTGACAAAAACTACTACTGCGCTTGGATAATTGGACCCATCTGTGAGGTTAAATGACGGTACCTGTCGGGAACACTGTCGTTCTCTCATGGCTTTGAGACTGCCGTTCCAGTGCAGCAGCTGGAACACAGTCATCAGCTCCTGAAACACAAACAAGGCCGAGCCAGCAGGATTTAGGGAAAAAACTCGTTTCAGGACACTCGATACATAGCAGCGACTCAGTACTGCAAACCATGCATGTCTCCTTCAAACTCCCCATTTCCAATTAGCAAAGGGTTAAAATGTCCTGGATTCAAGCACTGCATTGTTAGTTCAAGAGACACAGATCACATGCAGGCTCAAACTGCTGTATGTTACCTCACTGCAGTAGCTCACTTCAGGAGGCACACAGATAAAAAATCTCTTCAAAAAAACATTTAGCTGGTCTCTGTCTTTGTTACTGGAGCTCAACACATTCAGAAGATTTTAACACAGCGTCTGGGCTAAAACCTTGCCAATGCTATTTTCACGCAATCCTGGTGCATTTGAGGGTCATAAAATGCTGCTTAACACAACACAGACTTTCCTGCATTTCACACACCTGAAACTCCAGCATGGATTTTCCCTTGTTGGACTCGAGCATGAAGCGAAATGCCCCGATTCCTGTGTTGGGATTGTCTGCCTCTTCTCTGTTTCCCTGTGAAAAACAACAACCAGTGCATGCTAGCCTACTGAGTTGACCCAGAAACCAGTTTGACAAACAATAATGATAAAATAATGAGGATATGAAGAGAGGGGATATTTAAGTAAGACATCTAAGAGTTAGCTGTCTGAAATGATCTGACGCAAGTCTCCTAGTTTCTCGAGAGATTGAGTGTGATGGTTTAAAATAATCTTTACATAGAACCAGCCTCTGCATTACACATGCATGCATATCAAATAATGTCAAGTTCTTGCATATGTATCCATAATACGGGCCATTTTCTGTCTTTTTACATTCTATGTCTTTTCATTTTTATTCATATATCTCCACAATATACCGCAGATATACTGTGACTTGATCTTCCCGGCTGAGAAAAAAAGAAGTCCACACACCGGGGAGCTCCCCTTAAAGGATTTCATTCTGCGAAAATAAGTGACGTTACGAGCTAAGAAATGCTGTTCCTCAGACGCCATGTGTCAAGGTCACTTAATGCTGGGTGAGGGAGTAAATACAAATATGTAAATCAACTAAAAAGAAGTGAGAATAAATAATATATATAGTGTGTAAAAAGAAAAAAAACATCTTCAGTAAAGCATATACTCATCTGTGTATCACACAAGTATGTGTGTAAATAAATAACAGTGTGTCTATACATTAGAACATACACAGAATATATGCAAAAAAAACCCTGTAACAGGAGAAAAAAAGGTAGAAACCTTAGGAAGATCCCTCTTCCAGGACGAACAGACGTGCAATAGATGTCGTAAATAACAACTGAATTACAATGAAGACAAAAAGGAAAGAGAAAGAGAGAGAGAAAGAGAGAGGGGAAGCGAGAGGGTGAGAGGGGGAGAGATGCAATAGCAATGAGGTAACAATAGTCTGTTGGTAACTTTTAGAAAAGTAACTTTTGTCATATTTGCTCAAATTGTCACTAGATCCTCACAGTACAACACAAGACAGATAGAAAATCATCATGTCCCTCCTCGTATTGCCTCTAATGTTTTGCGAGAAACAACTCTCTGAAAACAACCAATCAGAGCCCAGGAGTCTGTAACGCAGCTGTCAGTCATGTCAATCACTGCTCATCAACTGCTGTCAAACTAGGCAGCTCTGATCAAATATCAGGGTCCACACATATTTTCATGGACAAACTTCAAAACATTTCCATGACTTTTCAAGGAACCATAAAAACAAACCTGGTGGGGTCTGGAAAATGCCATAAGAAGGCAAGGAGGACAAGGAGGAGGAGGGACATGATTTTTTTGTTGCCACAGACTCAGAGCCTACTGTGTGGACATAGAGACAGTTTCAGTAAATATGACAAAAAAATATTTTCATAAAAGTTACCAACTGTAGCTTTAAGGACCTCCGTAATCCTTTGACTTACATTGAACGAGGCCAGGGCCTCACTGACGCTCTTCTCAATGAAGTCGTCTGTGATGCGTCGAGAGGGATGCTCGTTGAAAACAGAGTTCATCAGGGCAATCTTGGCAGCGCTGCGTCTCGCCTCTGCCTTGGTGGGACAGAACTGTCACACAGGGAGGAAAAATGCATTAGCGGTCCGATACAATCAGAAATACAGATATGCAGCCAAAACAATAAAGACAGCCAGTTTTTATGAGGAGTAAAGTTAGCAACAGTGAGCACAGACCTAAATGATCTGTTTGTGCTCTTGCATCCATATTTGGTATGCCGTGGCTGCTAACATGTTGGAATTTGTGAGCTTGTCACATGGCACCCGAGCAGCCGTTTTCCTTACATTAATCACACAGTATGAAGTTCTTTTAAACAATAAAAGAACTACAACTCTGTGCTGATCTTATCACCAGTGTTCCCACACATTTTCATGGACCAATTTTCAAAACTTTTCCATGACTTTTCCAGGACACGTAATAAATAAAAGTTTCTTGAAAAACTTGCCCGGCATTTTTCAGACATGTCATGCACTATTTAAACATGATGTCAGCTAGAAGGCATACATGGAGGGAGAGACCGAACGTGAGGAGTAAATGGGGAAACGTACAGGATGGTAAACCAGGGTTCCTACATCTAAGGCAAGTTAGGAAAATTCTTTTCAAGACTTTTTTAATGCTACTCAGCATCAAATTTAAGACCAATTTTACAATAACCAACACCGAGGGAAAGAAATGTGACAAAAATGTTTGTTACATAGGGTTAAGGATAATTTTGCTGTTTTGCATTTTAAGTTTCTCACTCATCACGTCTTAATTGCCATGAGTTTAACAAGAAGGATTCAAGGGACTTTTTTAAAATTAGATTTTACTAACTATTTTTAGATTTTAAAATACAACTTAAATCTTTTTTTTTAAATCACAAAATCCTGTTTCCTTGTCTGGGCATATTCAAGACTTTTGAGAGTTTGATTGAAGTCATTTTAATACCAATTAAGGCCTTATTTTAAGATTAATGAAATCAACGCCTTTTAAGACTTTTTAAGGATCTGCGGGAACCATATTGACAGCAACAAAAAGAATAAATTTAAATAAATAATGGAATAAATAAATGGAGGGTTATTCACAGAAAACTATTAAAAGTCCAAGGTTTTTCCAAAACCTTAAGTGATTTTTCCTAATTCCATGACTTTTCCTGGCCTGGGACATATGATTATGAAATTCCATGACTTTTCCAGGTATTCCATGACCATGGAAACCCCATAGCACAATCATGCTGAGAAAATGTAATGACCGTACCTGGAAACTTCCGAAGCAGCTTCCTCCAGGAAGGCTGACATAGCAGACATATGGAGGGCTGTTGGATGGGACCATTTCATAAACAACTAGAGCTCCGTTTCTCAGGTCGGCCCCTCTGGTGAGCTTCATCTGCCAAAACTCCTGCAAAGCTTCCACCACGTTTACTGGAGGACACAGAGACAAAAAAAGCCTCGTCACAGTGCGATATCAACACTTTCTGCCTGAGCGCTGCTACATCCTCTCAAAACACAAAGATGGAAAGCATGAGGGGAAGGTCGCCTCGAGGATGCCAAGGGGTTTTCCTGAAAATATTTAGGTGGCAGCTCAGAGGAAATTCTGCATCACCTCAGAGGAGAAACACTCCCTCAACTCTAAAGTTACATTTCAGCTCTTCGAGAGGAAACAACAACAAAGAGAAGCTGCAAAAACCTGAGACTGAGTCAGAGAGGATTATTTGGATTTGGATCTGCAGGGAGATGTGAGTGCAGCCAACATTATTCGGGGCTGTTTGACTTCTCTTAGCGCTCGGCTCTTTCCCGCTGTGCTCTCGCTGTTTGATGCGAACACAGGCAGCCTGCTCCTCGCTCACGAACAGAGTCTGGAGCCTGATCAGTGCGTTTCAGGGCTGCAGCTTTGTAACGAGGGAAATCTCTGTAAACAAACAGGAATATATTTTAACATCAGTGATGTAAAGCCCTAAAGTGCCATCCAAATTGTTCTGTTACTGCTCTTACTGTTTGTAAAAGTAAAGAAAAGCTCACTATAAACTGTTCTCTTAAAACTAATAACTTGTGCTATTGAACACAACAATTAAGGTGCAATTAAGGGTCTAGTGTGTTGGATTTAAGAGGATTGGCAGAAATTGAACATGATGATTGTATGTTTTCTCTTGTGTATAATCACTTAAAAATAAGAATCGTTAGATTTTTGTTACCCTAGAAAGAGCAGTTTATCCACATAGGGAGTGGGTCCTCGTCTATGGAGACCGCCATGTTGCACCACCATGTTTCTACAGAAGCCCAGAGCGGACAAACCAAGCACTGACTCTAGAATAGGGCCAGTCACATTTTTACAGTGGAAACTGTGGTTAGCAGCACCTCCACAACAGGAGTGTCAGAAAAACACTATTTTATAAAGTTAAACTGCTTTATGTAGTGATTTTTACCTGCTTAATCAGGGCTCCTGCAACTAAGGCAAGGTAGATTTAAGACTTTTTTAATGCCATTCGGAATTAAGTTTAAGACCAATTTTCTAATAACCAAAATTGAAGGACAATTTTGTTTATATCAAATGCTTATTGTAATATAAACCATGACTTTTTTCACTGAAAGATTAGATTAAATTATCTATGTTAAATGTTGGAAAACACATGGAAGACAATGAATCTCTGACCTTTTACTGGACTATT